>NC_092379.1:69733546-70033546 GCF_030028105.1 Mobula birostris
AGCACACACCCCTGAGGTGCACCAGTGTTGATCGTCAGCGAGGAGGAAATATTATCTCCAATCCTCACAGATTGTGGTCTTCTAGTTAGGAAGTTGAGGATCCAATTGCAAAGGTAGTTACAGAAGCCAAGGTGCTATAGCTTATCGATCAGGATTGTGGGAATGATGGTGTTAAACGCTGAGCTATAGTCAACAAACAGCATCATGACATAGGTATCATGATGTCACCTAAGGCCATAGGAAGAGCCATTGAGATTGTGTCTGCTGTTGACCTATTGTGGTGATAGGCAAAGTGCAGTGGGTTCAGGTCCATGCTGAGTCAGGAGTTCATTCCAGCCATGAGCAACATCGCAAAGCATTTTATCACCGTAGATGTGAGTGCTACTGGTCAATAGTCATTAAGGCAGGTCACACTACTCTTCTAAGGCACCGGCATAATTGTTGCCTTTTTGAAGCTGATGGGAACTTCCAATGTAGCAGTGAGAGGTTGAAAATCTAATTAGCCATTAGAAGTATTTGCTCATTGCTACTCCTGGGATATCTCAGTGCACAGAGACTTGCAAAGGATTACTCACCATGGTAAAGTAGGAAAGACCAGTAAGGATGTTTGAGCATTTCCTAAGGCAGTGATGTGATGAATCCTTTTTCTCACAGAAGGCTAAGTAATAGGGGTGTGTGCTTAACCCACTACTCTTTTGTTCTTTCTCAAGTGCCACCTGCCAGAGGCGGCTGACTGAACAAGATATTCCTGCAACCTTAGCCTTTTATACATTGACTACCTACCACAGGAACCACTGCTTAATTCTTGAATCTGTCTTAATTTTTCTGCAGATGTTGCTGTTAGTCATGCTTACTATTTAATGAGTTAGGTTATGCCCAATATATAAATGTTCCTTTATTTTCTCTTAATTCCACTGAAAAGACTCTGAATCTTCAACCTGACCTCCTGATAGCATTTTCTTTGATCAATACTGACCCATCTGGTTTACTTTGCCTTCCTCTGCTTTGCCAAAAACCTAGAAGGCTGGAGTATTAAGTTCCCTATTGTCCCTTAAATGAAGTCTCGAAGTGACAAAACATTGTGATCTCAGCTGATAATTCCAGACATGTTACCATGCTCTGTACGTGCTCCAAACCCCTGCTAGACTCCAGAGCAGGGGTTTCCGACCTGTGGTCCATGGACCTCTCAGTAGGGATCCATGGCATTGGAAGCTCTCGGGAACCCTGGCTCCAGAACAATTCCCCTTCCTGCTTGATTTGTAGTTCTCTTTCATTCTGGAGTGTTTAGTTCTCACCACACCTTGTATCTTCTATTATCCAAGCCTTTGCCCATCCCTCTTCTGAATTAAGTCAAAATATCCCTCATAAGGATGTTTTAATTAGCTAATCTGCCAGGTGAGTTATTTGCCACAGCTCTGATCAAAGACAGGTGCTCATCTTGAGCATATTACTGTTTCAGGAATCTGCAGGCCTTTGTCTTGCACAGTATTGCCAGCCATGTGCCAACCGGTTTCATTTCTACACGTACTAAATATGACACTGAGAGATTACCATTTGAAAAGTCTTGCTGTTTTAACCTGCTCCCATTCAGCAAGTGCAGACATGGCTGCTTCTCTTTCCCATATGAATGGTTCTCACACAGACCCCAACTTTAAGCTGTTCCTCTTTCCTAAATGGCACTTCCCCTAAGCTGTAACCATCCTCATTTGTTTTTAAGCATTGAGGTCTGGTTCAAGCCAGTTGCATCCTGGCCTGTTCGAATCTTACTACTCCACTGCTTTAACCGAGGGCCACACATGAATGACCAGTTGTTATTTGTAGGTTTGTGCCACAAGCTCCCGGGTTATCCTGCAGGAAATGCTTCACTTCCCCTAGGCCAAGCAGTGACTCCAATGGCTGCTCAGGCTCAGAAACTCAAAGTAATGACATTGAAGCATTTCCTGCAGGATAATCCAGGAGCTTGTCGCACAAACCTACAAACAACAACTGGTCATTCACGTGTGGCCCTTGGTTAAAACACCCTCTAGCACATTGCGGCCCCAGTTCCCAGTTTGGTGAGGACACCAAAGCCCCATTGTCCATGGTGCCTTGAAACTCACCTGATTCATCAGCATATTTATTATACAACTACACCACATCATCTTTTTTTTAATAAACTGAATTAAAAGAGTGTTGGAGTATTAATTAGAGTTGCCTCCTATAGCCCAGAAACTTTACTAGTCTGACACCATCCCAAGTATGGCAGACCAACAGATTTTAAGGGTTTCTGCGATTCCCAGAAAACAATTCCTGATTATCTAGTTCATCCTCCAGGCTAAAGTTCTCCAACTTTAGCCTGATGCATCACTGTCTGAATTGGGTCTAGTTGTAAATATTATCTGGTTACAAGATCCCATAAACAATAAAGTTATGATGAGCTGATTTTCTGTACATTGTTGTCATTTACAGGGTAAGTATTGGCAAAGATAATAGGAGAGTTTCACTCATCTCAAATTATTCTCACAAAATATTTTAAGCCTCTTGATAGGTCTCACCTTAATATCTTGGGGTCCTGCTAGCAATGCAATGCTCTCACAGTTCTGCACTGGACTCTCGCCCACATGCTCAGATGAAGGAAAGAATCAGGCACGACAGACTTTAAACCGAGACGTGACTGTTAGCAATTAAGTCATGGCTCATTCCCTAATCACAGTGTTTGTTTATGGACCGTACGGATATTTGATAGTGGAGGGGGAGAAGCTGTTCCTAAAACACTGGGTGCAGGCTCCTGTACCTCTTCCCCGATGGTAGTGATGGGAAGAGGGCATGCTCCTCTTGTGGAAGGTGTAACTCCTACACACTGCACAAATACAGGGTGATTGAGTAGAACAGCACAAAACAGGACCTTCACTCACCAAGTCCATGCTGACCACCAAACACCCATATACGCTGATCATACACTTCCCCATTTTTGGAGAGACTGGGCTTGTATACACTGGAATTTAGGATGAGAGGGGATCTGATTGAAACATATAAGATTATTAAGGGATTGGACATGCTAGAGGCAGGAAACATGTTCCCAATGTTGGGGGAGTCCAGAACCAGAGGCCACAATTTGAGAATAAAGGGTTAGGCCATTTAGAACGGAGTTGAGGAAAAACTTTTTCACCCAGAGAGTTGTGGATCTGTGGAATGCTCTGCCTCAGAAGGCAGTGGAGACCAATTCTCTGGATGCCTTCAAGAAAGAGTTAGATAGAGCTCTTAATGATAGTGGAGTCAAGAGATATGGGGAGAAGGCAGGAATAGGGTACTGATTGTGGATGATCAGCCATGATCACAGTGAATGGTGGTGCTGGCTTGAAGGGCTGAATGGCCTACTCCTGCACCTATTGTCTATTGTCTACTTTATGCCCCACAGCAACTACTTCTCAGATTCTCTCATTTACACACCACAGGGGTCAGTTATGCTGCTCGTCCTGGGGTGTGGGAGGGACCTAGAGCAGCAGAATAGGGTTATCCAAAGCAAAAGGGCCTAGGCTTGTGAGGTGTTTTGGAGAGGATAAACACACAGTATGGTTGAAGTGACGGAATCAGATACAATCGCAGCGTTGAATTTAGATAGGCATTTGAATGGGTGAGGCATAGATGGATATGTTCTCTTGTAGGTAAATGAGATTAGAGAGAATTGACAAAAAAAGGCAGCTGGGTCAAACGGCCAATTTCTGTGCTGTGCAATTATGACTCACCCAAGGGAAACCCACTTAGTTACAGAAAGAATGCTCAAGCTCCACACAGGTAAAATCTAAAGTGGGATTGAACCTGGGCTGGATGGACTGAAAAAGCAGGGTGTTGGGACTGGAGGGGCCAGGGTCCTAGTGCATGGAACGACCCGTTGTTTGGACAATGTAAATGTCGGGCCAGATGGACTGAAAAAGCAGGGTGTCGGGACCTGAGGCGAGGGTTAGGTTGGTTCTGCTCACTGCTCTGTGATGTTTACTTCACTCTCTGTGGCACAGAGGCTGAGGTTGTGTCCTGTTCTGGCTGCTCCAGGCTTCGTGCCTGCAAGCTCTGTGACGATTTGTCCCACTGTGTGATGAACTGAGGCTGTGTCCTGCTCCGGCTGCTCCGGGCTTCGTGTCTGCAAGCTCTGTGATGATTTGTCCCTCTGTGTGATGAACTGAGGCTGTGTCCTATTCCGGCTGCTCTGGGCTTCGTGTCTGCAAGCTCTGTGATGATTTGTCCCTCTGTGTGATGAACTGAGGCTGTGTCCTGCTCCGGCTGCTCCGGGCTTCGTGTCTGCAAGCTCTGTGATGATTTGTCCCTCTGTGTGATGAACTGAGGCTGTGTCCTATTCCGGCTGCTCCGGGCTTCGTGTCTGCAAGCTCTGTGATGATTTGTCCCTCTGTGTGATGAACTGAGGTTGTGTCCTGCTCCGGCTGCTCCGGGCTTCGTGTCTGCAAGCTCCACGAGGACTTGTCCCACTGTGTGATGAACTGAGGCTGAGGCTGATCCAGTCTTTGTGTCTATGGACTCACTTTTGTTCTGAATGCTGTTGCTTGCACAATTTGTGGTTCTCTCTCTCTCTCTCTCTCTCTCTCTCTCTCTCTTTCTCTCTCTCTCTCTCTCTCTCTCTCTCTCTATCTGCACATTGGGTGTTTGTTAGCCTTTTTTTTAATGGGTTATTTTGAGGCTTCTTGTTTTGTAGCTGCCTGGAAGGAGTGAATCTCAAGGTTGTATAATTTATACATACTTTGATAATGACTGTACTTTGAACTTTAAATTTTAGGTCTATGCAACTGTGAAGCGGTGGTTGTACCAGCTAAACCATTCTGCGTTCCACAAACCATCACGTGCATGGACAACACCATGGCTAAAAACAACGATTCATCCAAGGGGAAGAGTTTCCAATGACGTACGCACATGTGGCTGTGCACATAATGGTTTTGTGGAATGACAAACTCTTGGTACATTATTCTCCAGGGCCATTCAGCAGAGTAACACATCATCCAAAGAGGAACATATCCTCTTCTCATTACTACCATTGGGGAGGAGGTACAGGAACCTGAATCTTTCCCTCCATCATCAGATTTCTGAATAATCCATAAACCAATGAACACTGCCTTCTCACTCCTCTTTTGCACATATTTTGTATTCTAGTAATTTTTATGTCATGCACAGTACTGCTGCTGCAAAACAGCACACTTCTTGACATACGTCTGTGACAATAAGTGCATTTCTGATTCCGATGCTGTGCCTTTTCTTAGAAATTACACGCACATTACTCACACATGTTCCAAACGGTAGAAGGTAAATAAGTTTTACTTTTGCAGTTACTGTGGGATTTTGCAGTGCATGCTGCACCCACTTTTCTGATATCAGGAGCTTAGGCTGATTACATTGGCTTTTGGATTTTATTTGCCAACGTGCTATTGTCTGAAATCAAAGGCGAGGCTGACTTTTATTTCAAGTAAACAAACTTTGGAACTGGTAGCTCTCCAGAAAATATTCGTCACTTCTGGCACGCACAACATGGCCAGCAGTTCACATCAGTAAATAATTAGAACTCAAGGCCCTAATTGCAAAACATGCATCCAACTCCACATGCGGAGTCAATAACACAAGCTGTAACGTTCATACCAACACTCACAGTAACGAACACAGACATCAACACAGAGGTACTGATTTGTCCATTTTGGAACACAAATTAGCACATGCAGAAATATACAATCATACATCTAGCAAATAGTATGTACACACAACAAGAAACACGGTCAATGAGTTGCCGAGAGGTAAGGCAGGGAAATAGGCCCGGCAGTCCAATGAGTTTGCATTGACCATCAAGCATCCTTTTGCACTAGTCCTAACTAGGATTGAGTTTAAGAGCCGAGAGGTAATGTTGCAGCTATATAGGATCCTGGTCAGACCCCACTTGGAGTACTGTACTCAATTCTGGTCGCCTCACTACAAGAAGGACGTGGAAACCATAGAAAGGGTGCAGAGGAGATTTACAAGGATGTTGCCTGGATTGGGGAGCATGCCTTATGAGAATAGGTTGAGTGAACTTGGCCTTTTTTCCTTGGAGCGACGGAGGATGAGAGGTGACCTGATAGAGGTGTATAAGATAATGAGAGGCATTGATCGTGTGGATAGTCAGAGGCTTTTTCCCAGGGCTGAAATGGCTAGCACGAGAAGGCACAGTTTTAAGGTGCTTGGAAGAAGGTACAGAGGAGATGTCAGGGGTAAGTTTTTTACACAGAGAGTGGTGAGTACGTGGAATGGGCTGCTGGCGATGGTGGTGGAGGCAGAAATGATAGGTCTTTTAAGAGTCTCCTGGATAGGTACATGGAGCTTAGAAAAATAGAAGGCTATGGGTAAGCCTAGTAATTTCTAAGGTAAGGACATGTTCGGCGCAGCTTTGTGGACCGAAGGGCCTGTATTGTGCTGTAGGTTTTCAATGTTTCCATGTTTCTATGTTAATCAGATTTTCATCCTCTCCACACATACCTTGTACATATCAATTCTCATCTGGATTCTGCCACTCACCTGCACACGTAGTGGTCAATTAACCCCCCAACCCACATGTCTTTGGATTGTGGGAGGAAACTGGAAAACATGAAGTCACAGGGCGAATGTGCAAACTCCACATAGACAGTACCCAAAGTCAGGATTGAAGCCAGGTCTCTCGTGTTGTGCAGCAGTAGTTCTACAGCTGTGCCACGGCATAGCCACACTTATATGTACAAACCCCATTTCCAGAAAAGTTGGGATATTTTCCAAAATGCAATAAAAACAAAAATCTGTGATATGTTAATTCACGTGAACCTTTATTTAACTGACAAAAGTACAAAGAAAAGATTTTACTGATAGTAAAATCAAGTCATTATTGACACTATTGATTAGTCAATAGTTTTACTGACCAACTTAATTGTATTTTGTAAACATACACAAATTTAGAACTTAGTGGCTGCAACACACTCAACAAAAGTTGGGACAGAGGCATGTTTATCATTGTAGTTACATCACCTTTCCTTTTACTAACACTTTTTAATCGTTTTGGAACTGAGGATACTAATTGTAGTAGGTTTGCAATTGGAAATTTTGTCCATTCTTGCTTGATATAAGACTTCAGCTGCTCAACAGTCCGTGGTCTCCGTTGTCTGATTCTCCTCTTCATGATGCGCCATACATTTTCAATAGGAGCTAGATCTGGACTGGCAGCAGGCCAGTCAAGCACATGCACTCCGTGTCTACAAAGCCACGCTGTTGTAGCCCGTGCAGAATGTGGTCTGGTATTGTCCAGCATGGACGTCCCGGGAAGAGACGTCGCCTTGATGGCAACATATGTCTCTCTAAAATCCTAATATACGCCTCAGAGTCAATGGTACCTTCACATACATGCAACTCATCCATGCCGTGGGTACTAATGCACCCCCATACCATCACAGATGCTGGCTTTTGCACCTTTCGCTGATAACAATCTGGATGGTTGTTTTCATCTTTGGCATGGAGAACTCGATGCCCATTTTTTCCAAAAACTAACTGAAATGTGGACTCATCTGACCACAGCACACAGTTCCACAGTCTTTCAGTCCATCTGAGATGAGCTCAGGTCCAGAGAACTCACCAGCGTTTCTGCATAGAGTTGATGTCTGGCTTCCTCCTTGCGTAATACAGTTTCAAGTTGCATTTCTGGATGCAGCGACGGACTGTATTGAGTGACAATGGTTTTCAGAAGTACTCCCTAACCCAGGTGGCTATAATTGTCACAGTAGCATGGTGGTTTCTTAGGCAGTGCTGACTGAGGGCTCAAAGATCACGCGCATTCAACAGTGGTTTCCAACCTTGCCCTTTACGCACTGAGGTGTCTCTGAATTCTCTCACAATATTATGTACTGTAGATGTCGAAAGACCTAAATTCTCTGCAGTCTTGCATTGAGAAATGTTCCTTTTGAACTGACTAACAATTCTCTCACGAAATTTGGCACGAAGGGGTGAGCCACGACCCATCCTTGCTTGCAAAGACTGAGCCTTTGATGGACGCTACTTTTATACCTCCCCTGCTACCAATTAGCCTGCTTAATGTGGAGTCTTCCAAACCGGTGTTACTTGAATATTCTGTGCAGTTTTCAATCTTATTTTAACTCTGTCCCAACTTTTGTTGAGTGTATTGCAGCCATCAAATTCTAAATTTGTGTATATTTACAAAATACAATTAAGTTGGTCAGTAAAACTATTGAAAATCTTTTCTTTGTACTTCTGTCAGCTAAATAAAGGTTCACATGAATTAACATATCACAGATTTTTGTTTTTATTGCATTTTGGAAAATATCCCAACTTTTCTGGAAATGGGGTTTGTACATAAGCCAGCACACACTGTTGCAAGTAGGCATCAGATCAAAGGGAGCCCACTGAAATGGAAGCAGGTCCGGGAATGATGTGCAAGCTTTGTCAAAAGCCAGAGCTCTGACACTATCAGCTTGTTCTATCCTGAAGCTTTCATTCGGGATGAATTTACATTGAAGTCCTCTGATTTACCATTCAAAAAAGTATGTAGGCAAAAAGCAGGCAACTATAGGCCAGTTAGTTTAATATCTGCAGTTGGGAAAATGCTTGAAGCTGTCATTGAAGAGGAAATAGCGAGGCATCTGGAAAGAAATGGATCCATCGGGCAGATGCAGCATGAATTCAGCAAATGCAGGTCCTGTTTGACAAACTTACTGCAGCTCTTTGATATAACAAGCGCAGTGGATAGAGGGAAACAGATGGATATTATTTACTTGGATTTCCAGAAGGCATTTGATAAGGTGCCATATAAAAGAAATATCAATAAGATAAGGATGCATAGAGCTGGGGGTGATGTATTAATTTGGATAGAGGATTGGTTAACTAATAGAAAGCAGAGAGTTGAGATACATGGGCGTTTCTTTGGTTGTCAATCAGTGTTGAGCGGTGTGTTGCAGGGGGTCAGTGCTACGCCCGCAACTGTTCACGAAACACATTAATGATCTGGAAGAGCGGACCGAATGCAGCGTATCTAAGTTTGCTGATGACACCAAATTGAGTGGAAAAGCAAATTGTGCAGAGGATACGGAGAGTCTGCAGTTAGATATATGGGTTAAGTGAGTGGGCAAGGGTCTGCCAGATGGAGTACAATGTTGGTAAACACGCGGTCATCCACCTTGGAAGGAAAAATGGAAGGGCAGATCATGATTAGAATGGTAAGAGATTGCATTATGCTGCTGTGCAGAGGGACCTGGGAGTGCTTGTGCTTGAATCACAAAATGTTGGTTTGCAGGAACAGCAGGCTATCAAGAAGGCAAATGGAATGTTGGCCTTCATTGCTAGAGGGATTGAATTTAACAGCCTGGAGGTTATGCTGCAACTGTACAGGATACTGGCGAGGCCACACCTGGAGGACTGTGTGCATTTTGGGTCTCCTTACTTGAGAAAGGATATACTGGCTTTGGAGGTGGTGCAGAGGAGGTTCACCAGGTTGATTCCAGGGATGAGGGGGTTAAACTATGAGGAGAGATTGAATCGCCTGGGATTGTACTCATTGGAATTCAGAAGGATGAGAGGAGATCTTATAGAAACATGTCAAATTATGAAAGGGATAGATAAGATAGAGGAAGGAAAGTTGTTTCCACTGGTAGGTGAGACTAGAACTAGGGGACATAGCCTCAGGATACGGCGGAGTAAGTTTAGGATGGAGATGAGGAGGAACTGCTTTTCCCTAAGAGTGGTGAATCCATGGAATTCTCTGCCCAATGAAGCAGTAGAGGCTATCTCAGTAAATATACTTAAGACAAGTTTGGATAGATTTTTGCACAGTAGGGGAATTAAGGGTTATGGGGTTATGGGGCAAAGGCAGGTAGGTAGAGATGAATACATGGTCAGATCAGCCATGATCTTATTGAATGGCAGAGCAGGCTGGACCGGCCAGATGGCCTACTCCTGTTCCTACAGTACCTGACACTCCAATCATTTCCGCTGAGGCTGATCAGGAGCCAACAGAAAAGTTCGGTGTTAGTATATCAGCTTCTATTAATGTTTAAAATTACTTTTGATGTTTCCAGTTTTTAACTTAAATTTTTAAATGATTTTATGTTTTTGAGTAAGTTCAAAGTATATTTATTTTCAATGTATGTTTACGTTACCATATACTCCTGATATTCATTTTCTTGTAGGCATTTAGATGAAAACGAAAGAATACAAAAAAACATACATAAATAAAGACTGATAAGCAGTCAATGTGCAAAAGAGGACAAATTGTGAAGATAAAACAAAGTCCTGAGAACATGAATAGTAAGAGAGTCCTTGAATGTGTCTGTAGTTTGCAGAATTGGTTTAGACTTGTGAAGTTATTCATGCTGAATCAGGAGCCTGATAGCTGTAGGAACAACTGTTCCTGAACCTGGTGGTGTGGGACCTAAGGCTCCTATACCTCTGCCCAATGCTAGTAGCAAGAAGTGAGCATGGCCTGAATGGTGGAAGTCTTTGATAATTTGATGCTACTTTCTTGTGGCAGCACTCCATGTAAATATACTCAATGGTTGGGAGGGCTTTGCCTTCGATAGAATGGGCAGTATCCAACACTTTCAGTAATCTTTTCCATTCCTGGGCATCGGCGTTTCCATACCAAGCAGTGATGCTGCCAATTAGGATATTGGCCACTCTGCAACTATAGGTTTATGAAAATATTAGATGACATGCCAAATCTACACAAAGTTGTGCCTTCTTTGTGATGGCATTTAAGTCCTGATCCTTCAATATGTTTACACCAAGGAATTTAAAGCTACTGATTCTAACCACCTCCAATTTCCTAATGATGACTGGCTTATGGACCTCCAGCTTCTTTCTCCTGTGGTCAACAACAGTTCTTTGGTTTTCCTGACATTGTGAGAGGTTTGCCATTGTGGTACCACTTAGGCACATTTTCAATCTCCCTCCTATCTGATGGTACATCACCACCTTTGATTCAGCTAACAATAGTAGTGCCGTCAGCAACCTAACATACACCATTGAAGCTATTCACAAGTTATTTTAAATCTCTCATATGTTTGACAGCCAGTTAAATGGGGAATGAGGGTCTGCCAGCTGTAAGCCTTTCATGGGGTGCTTTAAAGGTGGGGTTCTTCTCCGCATATCCATCCTTGTCTCAGTCCCATTCTGAGTGATTTGTGCCAGCCTGTTGTATCAGGATCTGATGATGGGACCAAAGAGAGAGCACAGATGGACAGAAAGATCAACATTACTGAAGGAGAAGAAAGACGTACAATTCCAACTGTTATTTTCTTAACATTTTTTGTTCAGCTCTTTTTCAATGAATCGAACACACACATGTGAAACTGATAATAATTCTGAAAAATAAAGGGAAGGTATTTCATAATCTATAATCATTTATAACACTTAAGTGGAGGAACTACAGTTCCCTTTAATGAACTTAGCTCTACCTTGGATGTTGAGATAAGTGAGCAATAACCTTGACTTGGTCTTCAGACATTGTGGAAGAATCTCAGAGTATTTCCAATGTCATTCATTTGTAGATACTGTAGCTTAACTATTTTGTTGTTAATTCATGCAGTTTCCTTGCCTGCAGTTGAAAGGCTGCACGTGAAGGAATGAAGAACTACTCACAAATGCTCTTTGTGATTCCCATGTAGAACTTTGCATTGGAGGAATTCTCAGAATTACTGTCATTTTCATTGTGAATGCCCATAGTTTCATCATCACCACTTCCAAGTCAGTACGAGAACACTTCCTCTTAGGCAGTTCCTCAAGCTGAAGAATATCTTGTGAACCCATGGCTTTATGTATACTGTAATTTATTTATTTATTTATTTATTTATTTTCTTCTATATTATGTATTGCATTGAACTGCTGCTGCGAAGTTAACAAATTTCACGACATGTGCCGGTGATAATAAGCCTGATTCTGATTCTGTGTATTAGGGTCCGGCTGATCAGGCTAACTTGAGGCCCACAGACACTGCTACAGGTAGAGCAGGGGGTGCTGGACTTGGTAGTGTGCAGGTTCCCAGTCACTTCCTGTATATGTAATGTCATTGACCAGGGATTCTCACACTGATGTTGTATTGTTTTCAAAAGGGCTTTGCTAACATACTGTATAAGAAAGTTTCTCTGTATCCTGTTGTAATCCTGTCCTTTGTCTCTCTTTGGAATGAACCATCTGTTTCACGTGTCAGCTCTTGGCATGTGAGTGATGCTGGGGTGGCTTTGCTTCATCTATCATGCCTGTGGCTTTAGAAGGTTCTGCAGTTGTGCATCAGCAGAGCTCTCCAGTGTGTGGAGCTTCCTCTTGTCAAGGGGATGGGGTTCTACCCCTGTCTCGTAGACCATAAGCTTGTTAGGTTGAAAGTCTTGATCTTCAAACTCTCTGTTGCTTTAACGGCCTAAGGCTGTACAGTAGTGAACTTTATCAGTAGTCACTAAACATTAGTGGAAAGAGAAGTAGTACACACACACACACACACACACACACACACACACACAACTGCACATTAAAACATGTATCAACCACACACACACATCTATGTAACCACATATCACATCAGAATATACAGCCTGATGCATGTAAGCGCACGCGTGCGCGCGCGCACACACACACACACACACACACACACACACACACACACACACACACACACACACACGTGCTAAAACCAATTTAAATGCACAAACCTGACAAGGTTGTGTGGTGATGGCCCAAGTGCAGAGGAGGAGACACTGAACAGTTCACCAACTTTTAATAAGAACTGTACAGAATTAAAGAGAAAACTATAAATGCTCAGCCGACAGAAAACACGCCACGGTTGTCATGTAGCTTATATAAAAACAGTTGTAGATGAGGGCATCATCTCAAGATTACTCAGAATCTTTCCTAGCCAGAGCCCTGGATGACCAATGAGATCTGCAATCTGCTGACAGCTAGAGTAGTGGCATTCGGGTCTGGTGACCAAGTTATATACAAGAGATCCAGGTATGACCTCGGAAACTCGTCTCACAGTTTCAGACCAAACTTGAGTCACTGACGATGCTCGACAGCTATGGCAGGACTTTACTGCTATCACCTCTTACAAAGTGAAACCAAGCCACATAATGTAGGTGACAAGGCTTTACTCCCAGATTAGCTCAAAGCCTTTTATGCTCACTTTGACTGGTAAAACAGGGAGGCATATTCACAAAATCCTGCAGCCCTAGATGATCCTATGATTTCAGTCTCTGAGGCTGATGTGAGAGCATTCTTCAGGAGCGTGAACGCACAGAAAGCATCCAGTCAAGTATGAAATATCTGTGCTGATCAACCGGCTGGAGTGTTCACTGATATCTTTAACCTCTTGCTTCAGCAGTCTGAGGTACCCACCAGCTTCTAGCAGGCTTCAATTATACCAGTGCCTAAGAAGAACGTGGTAATCTGCCTCAATGACTATTGTCCAGTGGCTCTTACTGCCATTGTGATGAAGTGCCTTCAGCAGCTGGTGCTGAAATATAGTAACTCCTGTCTGAGTAGCAACTTGGATCTGTTCGAATATGCCCACCAGAGCAACAGGTCAACAGCAGATGCCATTTCAATGGCTCTTTAATCAACCCTGAAACATCTGGGCAGTGAAGTTGCATACCTCCGGATCTCCTTCATTGACTACAGATCCACATTCAATACTATCATCCCCTCAAAACTAATCAATAAGCCTCAATACCTCATTGTGCAACTGGACCCTTAATTTCCTCACTTTCAGATGAGCATCAGTTTGGATTGACAACAGCATCTCCTCCACAATATCCAACAGCACCGCTGTACCATGAGGCTGTGTGCTTAGTCCCCTGCTCTACTAGCTGCACACTTATGACCGTGTTGCTAAGCACAGCTCCAATGCCATATTCAAGCTTGCTGAAGACACCACTATCGTTGGCTGAATCAAAGGTGATGACAAATCAGCATATAGGAGGGAGATTGAAAATCTGGTTGAGTGGTGCCACATCAGCAACCTCTTACTCAAGCAAGACTATTGACTTCAATACTCTTGATTATTGCTGATTATTGACTTCAGGAGGAGGAAACCAGAGGTGCATGAGCCAGTCCTCATCGGAGGATCAGAATTGGAGAGGGTCAGCAACTTTAAATTCCTTGGTGCTATCATTTCAGAGGATCTGTCCTGGACCCAGCACCGAACTGCTGTTACAACGAAAGCACAGCAGTGCCTCTACTTACTTAGGAGCTTATGTATATTTGGCAAGTCATCTAAAACTTTGACAAACCTTTATAGATGTGTGGTGGAGAGTATATTGACTGACTGCATCAAGACCTGGTATGGAAACACCAATGCCCTGAATGGAAAATTCTACAAAAAGTAGTAGGTAAGGCCCAGTCCATCACCGGTAAAAAACCCCCGCCACTGGGTATAACTACACAGAGTGTTATTGCAGGAAAGCAGCATCCATCATCGCAGACCCCCACCATCCAGGTCATGCTCTCTTCCTGCCACTGTCATCAAGAGGTTACTGGAGTCTCAGCGACTCACACCACCAGACTCAGGAACAGTAAGTACCCTCAACCATTAGGCTCTCAAACCAGAGGGAATAACTTTGCTCAGCTTCACTCACCCCATCACTAAACTGTTCCCACAACCTATGGACTCACTTTCAAGGACTCTTCAACTCATGTTCTTAACATTTATAGCTTAATTATTTATTATTATTATTGAAAAAGGATCTGTGTGCTTTCCTGCCATAAATGGTGAATAAACTCTTTTTGGGCTTCCAGCCTGTTACAGGTATTGATTATAACCAATATCTCATTACCAGCTCTGCCATCTTCATCAAGATGATGACCAGGCATGTCTAGTCCAATGGTATTTGTGCCCCTGTAGTCATTCCTGATTGGTTAGTCCTCATCTAATCAGGTTTCCACTCACCAACCTTGTCTGCAATTAAATTCCAGTTCTTACTTAGAGTGAGACCTTCATCTTTGATAAAATTCTTTTCCTCCGGCCTTATTTCAATGTCTTCCTTTACCAGGCGGTCGCAAAACCCATTGGTGCGGCACAGTAGTTTTGTGTCGAAGTCAACCCTATGGTCACTGCGAATGCAATGTTCTGCTACTGCTGATTTCTCCAGGTAACCCAAATGGACACACCTCCTGCACTCCTTGATGCAGGTTCCCACCGTGCGTCCTGTCTGGCTGAAATATCTGCTTCACGTTCACAATGAAGCCTATAAACGCCAGCCAGTCTGAGTCCCAGGTCACCTTTGACCCACATAAGCTGTCATTTGAGCTTCCTTACAGGGTTATGGATAGTATTAATCCATTATTTCTTCAGGATCTTGGCGATCCTTCCAGAAACCGTGGAAATACAGGGAAGGCAGGCAGTAGCGATGGGTTTCTCCTCATTGTTAGGTTTCCTTAGGCCCCACTGAGGTCTATTGTCAGTGAGAGCAATTCCTTGACTGACTGCCTCGCAAAGCATTTAATGAACATGATGTCTCCATTTGTTAGGGGCTGTGAGCATCATATCGCAAATTCGACCAACTTCGTAAAAACGATAATCAACATCCAGCTGACGCTGGAAGACGTAATAGTCAGTTTCGACGTTGTGTCCCTGTTCACAAGAGTTCCCATTAGAACTGCTTCATCCTCCTGCATTGAAGGTTTGATGAAGCTACTATTGACCTTTTTGAACACACCCTTACACTCTTAGTGGTTCTTTCTACTTTGATTAACCATGTAAAAACTATTTCAGACCAGGAGTGACTCCCCGAGGAAATAAGACGATTACACATAACATTCCTATGGAATGGTTGCAAGGTGAAGGAAATCAATTAGACCCTTAAAAGGGTGGATGGAAAAATCAGGAAACCTAATAATGAGGAGGAACCCATCACTACCACCTGGCTTCCCTATGCTTCCACAGTTCCAGGTCAAAGAAGTTCTGGTCGGCTGGTGATAACAGGATTGCCTGCGAATGCAGACTAGACATATCCAGGCATCATTGCTGATAAAGATGGCAGAGTTGGCCATCAAAATGTCAGTTATAATTGACACCTATACCCGGCTGCAAGCCGGAGGAGTTTTTTCATTATTATTATTATTATTATCATTTCCTTTTTCTCTTTCTCTTTGCACAGTTTGTTGTCTTTTGCACACTGATAGTGTGTCCTGTTGAATACAGTCTTTCTTTCTTTCTTTTCAAACCTTTTTATTGTATATATATATATATATATATAGGAAAAATAACATGAGTGCATCGAAGTAACAACACTTACAATGCCTCAAAAAAACCCATCATCTTAAAGATTGAAAACAAAATTTTGTGATAACAAAAAAAACCTACTAAGCAGGAAAGTGAGAAAAAAAAAGAGAACCCATTAGGTGTACAAGCCCGGAGCCATGCGTCATACAAAAAGCTTCTAAAAATAAACATCAAACCGCCAGCAAGAAAAGAAAATATAGTCTTTCATTGATTCTATAATGTTTCATGTATTTACTGTAATTGCCCACTAGAAAACTAATCTCAAGTTTGTAAATGGTGACATATACAGTATGTACTTCGATAATAAATTACTTTGAACTTTGAACAGGATCATTAAATAAAACCTTTAAACTGAAAGCCAACACCAACTCTGCAGCTCGGAAGCAGTAACCCGACAGTAAATAAATTCCACTCCTTTACAGTGTCAATCTTTCCTGGAACATGGGCAAAGATAAGCAGGGAGCGTTGATGTTGATGTTGCTGCACTTTTGGTTCAAGACTTGACAAGACTGAAATGAGAGGAAGGGAGTTAAATACCTCCACAATGAAGCACTGAACGTGCATACTCACAAGCATGATTGCCGACTCTGTCCTGTTGAGTCTGTGAGGGTGCTCAGACCCCGTGGCAGAGTCCACGATTATAACATGGACCTCTCCCTAATTCCCTCAGCTTCTGAGGTGCAGGAGACCTGTGTCCATTGTAAGTACCGAATGATAGGCTTGTCCTGGATGTCTTGAGCCAAAACCCAAGAACGTTCCTTAGGGCCATGCCCCTCCCTGTCTACAAGATACTGAATGCTGCCCTGCACTGTATAGTGTAGACCAGGGACCCATCCACTAGCAGGCAGGAGGGGGAAGGAGGGGGAAGGAGGAGGAAGTCACCACTTTGAGCTGGGAAACAAGGAACACTGGGTGAATTTTCATTGATGATGATAGGGCACAACCTATATGAGACTGTGTTAATAACCTTCTCCACTACAAATGGTCTCATGTAGCCTGGGGCCAACTTGTGGCACTCAACCTTCAAAGGAAGATCTCTTGATGTCTGCCAGTCTTTCTCCCCTGGCTTGGGAAGACTTATCCGTCAGTAGAGCCGATCAGCCTGCCAGGAATATGGTTTCTGAGCATGCAGCAGAGAAGCCCTGGCTCGTCTCCACATACACTTGTAGAATTAGACCAAATGTTCAGCAGCATTACTTTGTCAGGAAGGGTAGTGGCTCGAATCCCTTGGGCGTTCAAAGGGGGACATGTCGGAGGAGGATGATTGGAGGTTATTGTCAGTATCTCCGTCCAAACCGGTTGGGAGCTCCGAGGAGTGGGGTGGTTCGAAGAGACAAGGCAGTGCAGGTTGACTCTGGCTCCAGATTCACTCTGTCAGTTTGGCTGTTAAAGTTGGGGTAGAAACCAGATGGGAAGCTATCTGTGTCTCCCAAAAGAGAACAGAAAGCCTTCCAAAAATGAGTTTTGAACTGTGGTCCTTGATCAGACGCTAAGTCCTGAGGGAATCTGCGCAACCTGGCCTTGTGCTAAACCTTGAAGTGACAGTCTCATGAGCCAACAGGAACTTGCGGAAAACAACAAAGTGGGCAGCCTTGGAGAACTGATCCACAACTACCAGAACAGTAGTGTTTCCATCTGACAGGGGAAAACCAGTGATGAAATCCACTGAGAGGGGAGACCAGGGGTGACGAGGTACAGGCAGCAGGCAGATCAGACCAGCAGAGCGCTGACATGATGTCTTGTTCAGGGCACAACTACAACAGGCAGAAACAAAGTTGTGGACATCCTGTGACATAGCTGGTCACCAAAATCTTCTCTTCATGAATTCCAGGGTTCGATGAATTCCTGGATGGTCAACCAGATGAGAAGAGTGATCCCACTCTAATATTCTGGGGTCCACTGTGGCAAAGACCAACAGCCGGTTGGAAGGTCCTCCCACCTGGGCCTGGATCCAATTGTTAGGCAGCCCTCACCCCTGCCTTTATTCTCCAAGTTACCGGAGCAGCAATACGTGAATGAGGAAGGATGGGTTCTCCATTGACATTGTCCTCAGAGATGTTAAGCTGGTGGGAGAGAGCATTGGCCTTGGTATTCTTGTTTCCAGGATGATAGGTGAGGTTAAGATTAAACCAGGTGAAGAAGAGGGCCCAAAGGCTTGACGAGAGTTGAGTCTCTTGGTGTTCTGAATGTAGGAGAGGTTCTTGTGATCTGTCCATACTAGAAAGGAGTGCTCTGTGCCCTTTAGCCAGTGTCGCTATGCTTCTAGGACCTTCTTGGCAGCCAGAAGTTCTTGGTTCCCAGCATTGTAGTTACACTCAGTAGGAGTCAAATGACAGGAAAGAAAGGCACAGGGGTGCCGTTGTTTATCCACAGAAGGGCACTGACAGGACAGCTCCATTGCTGATGTCTGATGCACCTACCTCAATGATGAGTAGCTGTAAGGAGTCTGGAAGTTGCACACTAGGGCAGTGATATAATGTCGCTCCAGTTCTGAGAGTGCTTAGTCTCTTTCACTTTTCTATAGGAATCGTGCAGAAGTCGTTTATGTGTGCTGTGATGGAACTGAAGCTTCTGATGTAACGGTGATATAAGGCTAGAAAACCCCATGAAGTGCCTCTCCTGTTTGACTGTGCCTCTCTGGTTTGGGCCACTCTGCAAAAAGGTCGTCTCCATGAGTCGGCTGAGAAGACTCCAGATGTGCTGGATGTGTTTCTGGTGAGAGTGGGAATAGGTAAGGATGTCGTCCAAACATGCGAAAACAAGCTGACGCAACTTGTCCCAGAGGTTGTGGACTACAGGAGGAACAGAGACAGGCCAGCACCTATTGACATCAATGGATCTGGGGTTGAGAAGGTGAACAGCTTTAAGTTCCTCGGCATAAACATCACCAGGGATCTCATGTGGTCTGTACATACTGGCTGTGTAGTGAAAAAGGCACAACAGCACCTCTTTCACCTCAGACAGTTGAAGAAGTTTGGTGTGGGCCCCCAGATCCTAAGAACTTTCTACAGGGGCACAATTGAGAGCATCCTGACTGGCTGCATCACTGCCTGGTATGGGAGCCGTATATCCCTCAATTGCAGGACCCTGCAGAGAGTGGTGCGGACAGCCCAGTGCTTCTGTAGATGTGAACTTCCCATTATTCAGGACATTTACAGAGACAGGTGTGTAAAAAGAGCCCAAAGGATCAATGGGGACCCGAGTCACCCCAACCACAAACTGTTCCAGCTGCTACCATCTGGGAAACGGTACCGCAGTATAAAAGCCAGGACCAACAGGCTCCGGGACAGCTTCCTCCACCAGGCCATCAGACTGATTAATTCATGCTAATACAACAGTATTTCTATGTTATATTGACTATCCTGTTGAACATACTATTTGTTATAAATTACTATAAAGTGCACATTGCATATTTAGAAGGAGAGGTAATGTAAAAATTTTTACTCTTCATCTATATGAAGGATGTAAGTAAAAAAGTCAATTCAAACACTGAACAGGGCCTGGAAAACAGCGGAGATCTTTGATCAGATCAAAGTGCAACACGAGGTACTTATAGTGGAGAGTGGAAGTGTTGAACGCTGTCTTCCACTCACCCACTTCTCAGATACAAACCAGGTGGTAAGCATTGTGCAGAACCATCTTGCTCCGCGGTTGATCCTTGGCCACCATTTTGGAATGACAGAAGGAACAGAGCAGGCCAAAGGGAGGGCTTGTAGCAGGTAAGAGATCAATGATGCAGTCGTATGGCTGGTGAGGAGGCAAGGAGTTCTCTTTCTTACTGAAGACCTCAAGCAGGTCAGTGCTTGAGTCAGAACGCCAGACTAGTCCACACTAGCAGTTGATACAGGAGGAGACCCAGGCAGAATCAGAATCAGGTTTATTATCACCGGCATGTGTCATGAAAATTGTTAACTTAGCAGCAGCAGGACAATGTAATATATGATAATATAGAAAGAAAAAATAAGTAAATCAGTTACATTAAGTATATACAGTATGTGTATATTAAATAGTTAAATTAAAAACAGTGCAAAACAGAAATAATAAAACAAAAGTGAGGTAGTGTTCACGGGTTCAAAGCCCATTTAGGAATCGGATGGCAGAGGGGAAGAAGCTGTTCCTGAATCACTGAGTGTGTGCCTTCAGTCTTCTGTACCTCCTTCCTGATGGTAACAGTGAGGAGAGGGCATGCCCTGGTTGAGGGGGGGGGTCCTTCTGAGGCACCACTCCTTGAAGATGTCTTCGATGCTAAGGGGGCTAGTACCCGATGGAGCTGACTGGTTTTACAACTTTCTGTCACTTCTTTTAGGGACCAATCAATCAGTGGGTTACGTTGAGATAACCCGAGAAGGCGAAGCACCAGTGGTAGTTAGGCAAATCAACCAGATAGAAAGAGAATTGTTCACTGTAGTTGCCTTCGAGCACAAGTTGGAGGAGTTCTGTGGAAAGGTGGATCTTGCTGGTGCCCAGAGGACAACCATCCAGGATGCTGATATTTTCTCTCAATTGCTGAGTCGGAGCTCTCCATCTCAGGGCCAAAGAGATATCCATGAAGTTTCCATTTGCCCCGGAGTCAATAAATCCCGAAAGCTCGTGGGCCTGAGACCCCAAACGACAAGGAAGCTGGGAGCATTATCTGATTAGGGGAAGATGCTTACAGGGAGAACCAACCTCTTTTACTGGGTGCTTGGGGCATGATGCCTGAGAGTGTCGTGGATCGTAACAGTAGAAGGAGGAACCTATTCTCCTACACTGAACTCATTCCTCCTCATATAGGTGCATGCACCCCACCTGCATAGGCTGCTCCACGGATAGTGTGGAAAGGGTGAAAAAAGATGGTGATCTAAGGAGCAGGAAGCTCAGGACGTGCTTTCTCTGTGCCATTCCATTGCCCCAATATCGATTCGAAAAGCTAGATTTATCAGTTCATCCAGCCTGTCCTGCTTATCATGCACTGTGATCTCATGCAGGAACCCTGCAATCAGCCCGTGCTGGAAAGCAGGGGATGAGGGATCTTCTGTCACACCACATCCCAACTGCAGGTGTGCGGAACTTTACTGCATAGTCCCTCACCGTCTCCTTCCCTTGGCACAGGTCTAGGAGTCAGAGGCAGCACCCTGACCCTGTACTGGAAAATCAAAAACTCTCTTGGAACTGAACTACAAATTGATGGAATGACTGGACTGTGAGGGAACCTTGTTCTCATAGAGCATTGAACAGGCTGGGCAGGGGTCCACCTAAGAGATTCGCCATGTAAGCCAGTTTTCATGCATCATCACCAAACGGACCAGGCTGGTCTTGAAAAGTCAGCTCGCACAAGTTAATAAAATTCCTGTAGCCGTCAGGGCCACAGGACTATCTGCTTCGTGCATGAATAGTCGGTTCTGGTCCAGTCATGTGAATTTGGGCATTAATGGACCAAAGCTGATGTGGCTGTTTCAGAGAAGGATCTACTGATTTTATTTACTCCTGCATAAACTTTGGTTTTATCATTATCATTAACTTTTAACTTATCATTCTGCGAGTAACTTTAAACTGCGTGAGTCACCTCTGCCAACACAGCCTCCACTCACTGTAATTTCTCTCCTATCTGACCAATGAATGTCAGGGCCGTGGTCAGCTGTCCGATCTCTGCTGGGTATCTTTTCTTTGTGGTTGAGTCTTGTTGACAAGTATCTGTGATGATGGCCCAAATGCTGAGGGGGAGACACTGAAATGGATGAACAGTTCACCGACTTTTAATAAGAATTGTCAGAATTAAAGCAAAAACAATCAATGCTGGGCTATCAGGACCATTAACTAAAAGTCTCAAAATGAAAGCCAATACTGACACTGCAGCTTGGAAAAATAAATAAATCTCGCTCCTTCACAGTGTCAATCTAAATAGTAGTATTCTTTGGCGCAACAGGGATAAAGATAAGTAAGGAGCATTGACATTGTTGTGCTTTTGGTCCAGACTCGATAAGGTTCAAGCAAGGGGAAGGGAGTTAAATTCCACCATCGTGAAACACTAATTGCCTTGAATGTACCTACTCACATGATTGTTGACTCCCTTCAGCCGTCTGACTACGAAGGCGCCCAGACTCCGCAGCAGAATCCATGGTTGTGACACATGGCTGCACTAATGCCCACTTCGCAATAGTCAATGCCACCACCAAAACCCATATTCATCAGTTTGATGAGATAACACTATATCATCAGTCCCACTAATGTCTGACCTAATCATTCACCTACCTGATACGATGCCCTCAATAAGTGAAATACTTTGTCAGTCATTCTTAAGAATTTTCTCTGGTCTGTCAGTTCCTATCCCCAATTCTGAGGCTGAAAGGGAATAATTGTCTACCTTGTCTATGCTTGTCATAACTTGATATAACTTCTGTCAGGTCACTCCTCAGTCTCCAATACTTCCAAGAAAATGGTCCAATTTTCATAGCTCTGCTTATAACCAAAACTCCATAACTCAGGCAACATCCCGGTGAACTTCTTCTGCATCCTCTACATCATTCCCCTAATCGATGTCCAGAACAGTACACAATATTCCAAATGTGGTCTAAGTTTTATAGAGAACAATGTATGATGAATGCACTGACCTTGTGATCCAGTGCATGTATCTGCCCTATTTAGAATATTGAGTTCAGATTAGGTCACCCTGCTATAGGTCCGTTCATTTGTTATGTGCCATGTTGTATGATGTGGGCGATCATGGTCTTTCCATGAGCATGATTGTTCTTGGCAAATTTTTCTATGGTAGAGCTTTGCCATTGCCTTCTTCTGAGCAGTGTCTTTACAAGACAGGAGACCTCGACCATTACCAATACTCTTCAGAGATTGTCTGCCTGGCATCAATGGTCACGTAACCCAGGCTTGTGATATGCACCGGCCTCTCATATGACCATCCACCACCTGCTCCCATAGCTTCACATGACCCTGATTGGGGGTGCTAAGAAGGTGCCACACCTTTCCCAAAGGTAGCCTTCCCTCTGCAGGCTAGCAGAGGGAAGGAGCGCTTCATACCTCCTTTGGTAGAGATGCATCTCCATCCTGCCACCCACCTGCCACAGGAAAGATACCACTAAGTTTGAAATCAGCTGATTAATGGAGAGAGCTTTAGCAGACTGGGACTTCTATTGAGCAAGGAGAAAGGGGGTGGTATTATAAATCATGAGAGGCGTAGACAGGGTAAATGCACACAGTCTATTTCCCACATTTGGGGAATCAAAAGCCAGATGAAATAGGCTTCAGGTGAGAGAAGAAAAAGCGAAAAGGAACCCAGGCTGCTTTTTCACCTAAGGGTGGCCCATATATGAAGTGAGCTGCCAATGGAAGTAGCTGAGGCAGGTACATTAACAATATTTACAAGGCACTTGGACAGGGATATGGAGAAGGAAGGTTTAGAAGGACATGGGTAAATGGAACTAACCTAGATGGGAATCTTGGTCAGCATGAGCCAGTTGGGCTAAAGGCTTCTGTAGTGAATGACTATGACCATGACTCTGTAAGCAGAATATGTTGAAAAGGTAGCGAGTTTGTTTGTTTGTGTTAGGATCATTTTTTTGCAACAAAATGTCCATGACTCAACATGGACCTGTTAAGTTAGTTGTGGGCAACAGGGCCACATTAGTTAACAGCCAATGGTATGTGAAGATTCAGCAAATAGCAGTCATAATGTGATCAAGTTCTGACAATATTGAGAAGAACAAATATAAATGGTTTACTGGTTTACTCATATTTTACATTAATCTGATGCTGACTTCAGCAAGCTGAGTCAGAACTATACAGTGGAATTTTGGCAAACCCTTTTCGGGGACAAAAATGAGAGGGAGATACTTATGGGGAATATGACTGGATGCAGAGCCAGCTTATGCTGTAGGTTTTCACAAATAAAACAGAGTGAGGCGTTTTATGTTTAAGAAAAACCATAGCAAGTCATTTATTGTACTCCAAAGACTGAACACAAAGCACAGGGTCAGAACTTCATGTAATTACGTCACGCGTCAGAGCAGCCTCTTAAGGTGAACCCCAACTCAATGTCGGTGGTTGTGAATTATGTGCGTTTCCACCAATTACATCACCCGACACAGCTCCGCGCCAAAATTCACTAAAACCAGCCTTATGAGCGTGTCTGGAGCTCAGCGAGCCGCCCGGTTCGGGTCCTGTGTTCCACAGGTAGAGGAACAGCAAATGCTTCTTACTCATCCAGAGGTGTGTTGACAAGCTTATGGTCATGTTCTGATCGCAGGGATATGGTAGTGGAATTCTCCAAATTTTTGTGTACCAGTTGAAAGTGACCTACTGAAATACATTTGAGCTTACATCTCTTTTCCATGATAAAAGTATTTTCTCTCCATCCAAAACGGGCCATTATGGGGTTGGGGGGGGAGGAGGCGTGCCTAAGGGGACATTGGTGTGCATCATGGCGGACAAAAACAAACGAGGTGGAAGGTAAGTCAATAGGAACCCAAGAGCGCTGTAGGCCATGATGGGAGGTAGGAACAGGTGCAAAGGAATTGAATTTACTGAGAAGGATGGAATGCTGTTGAGAGGCTGACCAGGGTGTTGTAGCATCAGGAAAACAGATCATTTGGAACTTGTAATGGCTGCCCACACATCAACTCAGCCACAGGTGACTGTAGGTTCTCTTTTGGAGCAGTTCTGGGCCCCAGCATGGCCCCTGGGAGATAATCAGATGGGGCACCAAAACGAGCAACCCAGGTGCTGATGAACACCTGAGCCAACCCTGCAGCCGTCGTCAATGTTAGACGGACGACCTCTGGCTACCAGGAGGTACGGTCTACATGGTAAGGAGGTGCATGAAACCGCGGGGGGTGCGGGGGGGTAGCAGACCAACAAGGTCCACAATGACATGGTCAAACCGTCAGCAAGGGACCTCAGAAGGTGTCAATGGCGCCTGAACATGATGGTTAATGTCTGACCACTGGGACTGCACACAGGCTGCAGTCCAATCATGCGTGTCCTTTCTGAGGTTGCGCCAAACAAACTTCAGTGCAGCCAGTTTCTGTGAGGCCTTCCAGTCTGCATGTGAGAGGCCATGTATGGAGTCAAAAACCGTTCTTCTCAGTCTGCAGGCACCTTAGGGCGAGGGTGACTGGTTTAGACATCGCACAGAAGAGAAACTCCAGCTTCCCTGAACTTAATGTTAGCTAATTGCAGGCTCGAATCTGCTGTTGGATAAGCCTAGACCTCAGAGTCACCTGCCATGCCAGCATAGTCAACCCATATGGGAATGGCCTCAATGGCTGGCCATGAGAGGCAATCAGCCATGACATTATTTTTCCCCTTTGATATGTTGTATCAATTGTGAACTCTGACATGTAGACCAGGAGACATTGCTGTTGTGCAGACCAAGGGTCTGATATAGAACATAGAATAGTACAGCACAGTACAGGCTCTTCGGCCTACAATGTTGTGCCGACCCTCAAACCCTGCCTCCCATATAAGCCCCCACCTTAGATTCCTCCATATACCTGTCTAGTAGTCTCTTAAACTTCACTAGTGTATCTGCCTCCGCCAGTGACTCAGGCAGTGCATTCCACGCACCAACCACTCTCTGAGTAAAGAAACCTTCCTCTAATATCCCCCTTGAACTTCCCACCCCTTACCTTAAAGCCATGTCCCCTTGTATTGAGCAGTGGTGCCTGGGGAAGAGGCGCTGGCTATCTACTCTATCTATTCCTCTTATTATCTTGTACACCTCTATCATGTCTCCTCTCATCCTCCTTCTCTCCAAAGAGTAAAGCCCTGGCTCCCTTAATCTCTGATCATAATGCATACTTTCTAAACCAGGCAGCATCCTGGTAAATCTCCCCTGTACCCTTTCCAATGCTTCCACATCCTTCCTATAGTGAGGTGACCAGAACTGGACACAGTACTCCAAGTGTGGCCTAACCAGAGTTTTATAGAGCTGCATCATTACATTGCGACTCTTAAACTCTATCCCTCGACTTATGGAAGCTTTCTTAACTACCCTATCCACCTGTGAGGCAACTTCCAGGGATCTGTGGACATGTACCCCCAGATCCCTCTGCTCCTCCACACTACCAAGTATCCTGCCATTTACTTTGTACTCTGCCTTGGAATTTGTCCTTCCAAAGTGTACCACCTCACACTTCTCCGGGTTGGACTCCATCTGCCACTTCTCAGCCCACTTCTGCATCCTATCAATGTCTCTCTGCAATCTTTGACAATCCTCTACACTATCTACAACACCACCAACCTTTGTGTCGTCTGCAAACTTGCCAACCCACCCTTCTACCCCCACATCCAGGTCGTTAATAAAAATCACAAAATGTAGAGGTCACAGAACAGATCCTTGTGGGACACCACTAGTCACAATCCTCCAATCTGAATGTACTCCCTCCACCACAACCCCCTGCCTTCTGCAGGCAAGCCAATTCTGAATCCACCTGACCAAACTTCCCTGGATCCCATGCCTTCTAACTTTCTGAATAAGCCTACCGTGTGGAACCTTGTCATGTGCCTTACTAAAATCAATATAGTTCATATCCACTGCACTACCCTCATCTATATGCCTGGTCACCTCCTCAAAGAACTCTATCAGGCTTGTTAGACACGATCTGCCCTTCACAAAGCCATGCTGACTGTCCCTGATCAGACCATGATTCTCTAAATGCCTATAGATCCTATCCCTAAGAATCTTTTCCAACAGCTTTCCCACCACAGACGTAAGGCTCACTGGTCTATAATTACCCGGACTATCCCTACTACCTTTTTTGAACAAGGGAAGAACATTCGCCTCCCTCCAATCCTCCGGTACCATTCCCGTGGACAACGAGGGCATAAAGATCCTAGCCAGAGGCTCAGCAATTTCTTCCCTCACCTCGTGGAGCAGCCTGGGGAATATTCCGTCAGGCCCCGGGGACTTATCTGTCCTAATGTATTTTAACAACTCCAACACCTCCTCTCCCTTAATATCAACATGCTCCAGAACATCAACCTCACTCATATTGTCCTCACCATTATCAAGTTTCCTCTCATTGGTGAATACCGAAGAGAAGTATTCATTGAGGACCTCGCTCATTTCCACAGCCTCCAGGCACATCTTCCCACCTTTATCTCTAATCGGTCCTACCTTCACTCCTGTCATCCTTTTTTAATTCACATAATTGAAGAATGCCTTGGGGTTTTCCTTTACCCTACTCGCCAAGGCCTTCTCATGCCCCCTTCTTGCTCTTCTCAGTCCCTTCTTAAGCTCCTTTCTTGCTTCCCTATATTCCTCAATAGACCCATCTGATCCTTGCTTCCTAAACCTCATGTATATTGCCTTCTTCCACCTGACTAGATTTTCCACCTCACTTGTCACCAATGGTTCCTTCACCCTACCATTCTTTATCTTCCTCACCGGGACAAATTTATCCCTTACATCCCACAAGAGATCTCTAAACATCTACCATATGTCCATAGTACATTTCCCTGCAAAAACATCATCCCAATTCACACCCGCAAGTTCTAGCCTTATAGCCTCATAATTCGCCTTTCCGCAATTAAAAATTTTCCTGTCCTCTTTGATTCTATCTTTTTCCACGACAATTATAAAGACCAGGGAGCGGTGGTCACTGTACCCCAGATGCTCACCCACTGAGAGATCTGTGACCTGACCCGGTTCATTACCTAGTACTAGATCTAGTATGGCATTCCCCCGGTCGGCCTGTCCACATACTGTGACAGGAATCCATCTTGGACGCACTTAACAAACTCTGCCCCATCTAAACCCTTGGAACTAATCAGGTGCCAATCAATATTAGGGAAGTTAAAGTCACCCATGATAACAACACTGTTATTTTTGCACCTTTCCAAAATCTGCCTCCCAATCTGCTCCTCTGTATCTCTGCTGCTACCAGGGGGCCTATAGAATACCCCCTGGTAGAGTAACTGCTCCCTTCCTGTTCCTGACTTCCACCCATATTGACTCAAAAGAGGATCCTGCTACATTACCCATCCCTTCTGTAGCTGTAATAGTATCCCTGACCAGTAATGCCACCCCTCCTCCCCTTTTTCCGCCCTCTCTATCCCTTTTAAAACACTGAAATCCAGGAATATTGAGAATCCATTCCTGCCCTGGTGCCAGCCAAGTCTCTGTAATGGCCACTACATCATAATTCCATTTATGTAACCAAGCTATCAGTTCATCACCTTTGTTCCTGATGCTTCTTGCATTGAGGTACACACATTTCAGCCCTTCTACCTTACTGTCTTTACACCGTTTATTCGGCTTCTCTTTCCTCAAAGCCTCTCTGTATGTTAGATCTGGCTTTACTCCATGCACTTCTTTCACTGCTCTATCACTCTGGGTCCCATCCCCCTCGCAAATTAGTTTAAACCCTCTCGAATCATGCTAGCAAATCTACCTGCAAGGATATTGCTCCCTCTCGAGTTCAGGTGCAACCCATCTAATCTGTACAGGTCCCACCTTCCCCAGAAGAGATCCTAATGATCTAAAAATCTAAAACCCTGCTCCCTGCACCAACTCCTCAGCCACGCATTCAACTGCCATCTCCTCCAATTCTTACCATCACTGTCACGTAGCACTGGCAGCAATCCTGAGAACGCCACCCTTGAGGTCCTGTTCTTTAGTCTTCTGCCTAGTTCCTGAAACTCACACTTCAGGACCTCATCCCTCTTCCTGCCTATGTCGTTGGTCCCAACATGTATCACGACTTCTGGTTGCTTTTGCTCTCGTACCAGGATATCGTCGCATACATGGTCATCGCATACGTGAGGGGTTTGTGGTCAATGGACGCTGCAAAATGGTGACCCATTTGAAGGCGGAGCTTAGGAGGGATAATGGCGACTCCTTTGCTTGCATCTTCAGAAGCAGCTTTATTTTCACCTTTGATGTCTTTATTTTTCCCTTTCAGGGTTATTTTGAAGACCCTGACCTGGAGTTGCAGGTAGGCTTCGGTTCTTTGCGGGAATAGGACTCGTTCTCGGGGTTCCGCGACTGGCCGTTATTCGGCATGCCAAGGGTTTGGCCTGATGGTGTCGATCGTGTTTGGAAGCCTAAAATCTCGGGGCTCTGGAGACGGGCGGATCGAGGGTCGGTGTCACAGCAGGAGACTTGTGTGTCATCGGGGAAGCCAGAAAATCTTTTGCTATGGGCCCGAAGATCCGAGGTCTTTGCGATCTTCGGTCACAGAGCTCGACAAAGGCCACGAAACGGACTTTTTAACATTGTAAACCAGCAGGTTGTTGTTATGTCTCCCGCTCGCTGTGAAAATGGGAGGTACACCTCCCTGTCCCTTGCCAGGAAGAGAGAGAACCTGTGGTTCGTCGAATGTCAGATGAAATGCGAAGCCTTTGGGGTAACTTTGGTCTGTGTCTTGCTATTGCTTAACAGACGCTTGGGCTCGGTGATGGTACCAACGTGCTTTTTTTTGCTGGTGGGGGGAGGGGGGGATCACTGCTTGCTGCCACTTACGCGCAGGAAGGGGGAGCTGGGGGGGGTCTTTGGGGTTCTCACATTTAACTGTTGTTCATTCTTTGGGGCACTCCCCTGTTTTCATGGATGTTTGCGAAGGAAAAGCATTTCAGGATGTGTATTGTATACACTGCTGACATTAAATTCGACCTTTGAACCTTGAACCTTTGAACCTCCAGAAGAAAATGAAAATGGCGGACAGCCAGATAGAGACTGAGAAGCTCATGGTCAAATGTGCTGTACTTCCTTTTGGGGGGGGTGGGGTCGGAGCTGCCAAGTGAAGAAGGCAAACGGCTGCCACAAGCCACCAACCAACTGTTCGTGCACAGCACGCACAGCAGCGTCTGAGGTGTCAGCAGTAATGGCTATGGGTGCTTTTGCACCAGTAGGATAATGTTGGAAAGAGTTGGTTTGGTATCATCAAATGCACTGGTCATTTCTGCTGACCAGTCAAGCAAGTTTTTTGAGGTATTACCTTCAAATGCACTATACAGGGGGAGCATAGGTTCAGCAGCTCATGAAATAAAGTGGTGATAGAAATTCACCATGCAGAAAAACTCCTGTTGTTTTTTAGTAGTGTGATGCAGTGGAAAATCCATAATAACAGCTACTTTTGATTGGAAGGGTTTCTCACCTTCTGCAGAGATGCGATGGCCAAGAGTCAATGGTTGACAACCTAAACTGGCATTTAGCAGGGTTAATAGTCAACCTGTATTGGCTTAAGCACTTGAAAAATGTGCAGAGATGAGATACATGTTAGGATTTGGATTCACTGGTGACAAGTATGTTATCCAGATAAACAAAAAGAGAATCTCAGCTTTTTAATACAGAGCCCATCAGCCGTTGGATAGTCTGTGCTGCATTTTTCAGCCCAAACAGCATGTGCAGAAACTCAAAGGCCAAATGGGGTTATCACAGCCATTTTGGGAATGGCCTCTGAGCACGCCATTTAGCAGGCATCTGATGGTAGCCGCTAATTAAGTTGACTTCAGAAAAAGTTAACTTTCCGGCTAAATGTGTTGAAAAGTCTTGGATGTGTGGGACCAGGTAACAATCAGGGGGTGGTGACCTCGTTATGGTGCCAGTAATCACTGCATGGGTGGCAACCACCATTGGACTAAGGGACCATATAGAGGAATGAAGACCAGGGACTATTCAACTGGCATACAATACCAAGTCTTTATATGTTGGCAAACTGTGCCTTCGCTGTTGCCAGCTTTTCTAGGTCCAGTCTACATTCATGGGAATGGATTGGCATGTCAGGTATGGAAATGTGGTGCTTGACCCCATGTTTTGTAACTGTAGTGGAGAATGTGGGCTTGGTGAGGTTTGGGAACTTGCCCAGCAGTTGAGTAAACTCATATGAGATGGTACATGCACTTGGCAGAGTCATTGTGGGGAATCCACCTGGGAGCAGGCTAACGACTCAAAGTCCTTGACGTGAACGAGCCAACAGTTCTTAAGATCGACCAGCAGTTCTTGGACATACAGAAAATCTGCACGAAGCAGTGATCTAGCTACTTTAGTCAGGACGAAGTCCCATGTGTATCATCACCCACTAAAGCAGAGTGTCACCCATCATGTACCGTTAAGTTTGCATCCTGCTGCCATTGGCGGGCTCCAGTGAGGTTTTGTCACTCTTTACCTTCTCATCAAGTGGCAGCACACTCACTTGAGCACACGTGTCACACAGGAAGCGTTGCCCTGAAATGAACAGTAGACGGCCCTGGCAGCTGGAACCCACAGTGCTCACAGACCTCTGATGTCCTGATGCGTGGGCACTGTCGAAGCGGTGAGGCGGTTGGCACTTCCTAGCATCCGTACCAAAGCGAGCGTGGCAAAAACTTGAGCCCGGCTGCATCTGTTTCACAGCCATGGGTGTCCTTATGTTTGGGACCTTGCTAACTGGGCTTACTGAGGCAAAGAAAGGAGGAGGAATGATGCATCACTGCCTGGCTGAGTGTAGACTATCACAACAAGCTCCCTCCTTCACAGGTGCATTAGCAAAGGTTATGCAAACTTGATCAGGCATTTGCTGCGTGACGTGTTCTTTAAAAATAAAGCAAGGTGGTGATTTCCCAGGAGAGACAGCATGTGGTCCATTAGCTACAAAGGCATAGCATCGGCGAGGTCAGGGAAGGAGAGCAACGTGTTTGGCTCGCTCAGACTCTGATAGTCCAAAAGTCCGTAAAAGATGAATTTTCAGCGATTGGTATTTATCGCGTTCAGGTAGGTGTTCCAGTAAGCTCACCACTCTCAGAACCGTGGAGTTGCTGAGCGATGCTACCAGATAGAAATATTTGGTGTTCATGGTGGTGATTTCTCACAGTGTGAATGGGCCTCGGCTTGTACAAACCAAACAACGGCATTTCGCTCCCAAAGCTCTGGCAGTCTTAAAGCAATTGCATCAGCTGACATGTTCAATAACTCTGAAATCATCTGAGAGCATTGTAGGCTTTCACAAATAAAAGAAAATGAGGCATTTTATGTTTGAGAAAAACCATAACAACTCATTTATTGTACTCCAAACAGATAACTCAAAATGTGTTCACAGAACTTCATGTAATACGTCATCATGTCAGACCAGCCTCTTTAAGTAAAATCCCAGATCAAAATTGGGGGTTGTGAATTATGTATGCTTCCTCCAATTACATTATCCTACATCACCATGACATGGCAGGAGATCTCCTTGCCAAAACAAAATCCATTGATGACCAAAGAATTAATTGTCAATAGGAAAAAGGGAAAAAAACAGCACAGATGGTTCTGTATGGTGAAATACAAGGAGCAAAAATAAAATGACGAGAGGAACTTAAATAGAAACATATGCACAAGAGATTCTGCAGACGTGGGAAATCTTGAGGTCCACACAGGGTGCTGAGGAACTCAGCAGGTGGGGACAATATTAATGGAGAGGTATACACAGTTGACGTTTTGGTACAAGACCCTTCATCAGGACTGGAACAGAAGAGAGAAGAATCCAGAAAAGTAGGTGGGGGGATGGAGAAGGAATACAAGCTGGCAGGTGACGGGTGAAACCAGGTGAGGAGGAAGGTGGGTGGGTGGGTGGCAGAGGAGGATTAATCAAGAAGCTAGGAGGTGCTGGATGGAAGAGGTAAAGGGCTGAAGAAGAAGGAATCTGTTGAGAGGACAGTAGACCATGAAATAAAGGGAAGATGGAGAGGCAGCAGAGGGAGGTGATGACCAGGTGAGGGGAGCCGGAAAGGGGAATGGAAAAGACGAAGCGGGAGAAGTTAGAGAAATCAATTTTCATGCCGTCAGATTGGAAGCTGCCCAGACGGAAAATGAGGTATTGCTCTCCAACCTGAATGTGACCCCATGGACCAACATCTCAGAAAAGGAATGGGAAGCTGAATTGAAATGAATGGCTCCCAGGAAACCCGCCTTTTGTTGTGGATGGACTGAAGGTACCTGACGGAGCTGTCCCTCAGTCTTCACCAGATCTTACCAATGTAGAGGGGGCCACACTGGGAGAACCAGACACAGTAGGTGACACCAATAGACTTGCAGGGGAAATGTTACCTCACCTGGAGGGACAGTTTGGGGCCATGAATGTGGTGAGGGAGGAGGTGAAGGGCAGATGTAGCACTTGTCCCACTTGCAGGGAAAAGTGTCAGGAGGGAGATCAGCGGAGAGGGTCGAGTGAACAAGTGAGTCATGGAGAGAGCAAACTCTGCACAAAGCAGTGTGTAGGGGAGAGAAAGATTCAAGATTCATTGTTGTTTAATCACAAATGTAAAGGGGAGCAAAGTAATTGCTACTCCAGATCTGATGCAGCACAAAGTAAACACATTCAGATAAAGAACACAATAATAAAAATACACAATAACTACCTGTACAAATACATAAGACAGCTAACATACATACATTTATTTTATGTCCATACAGTGACTCCAGGGACAGGAGTGCCTGCTCATAACATGACTCCACCAGGAAATGATAAAGTAGTGGTGGTTGGGGGTGTGGAGGGGTGGCTTAGTGGGTGGAGGATTGATCAGTCTTACAGCTTGGAGAAAGTTACTGTTTTTGAGTCTAGTGGTCTTGGCATGGATACTACGTGTTCTCCTCCCTGATGGGAGTGGGACAAACAGTCGATGAGCAAGGTGGGTGGGTTACTTTACAATGTTACTACCCTTTTCTGGGACATTTCTGTCCTTGATGATATGTCCTGGGTTAGTGCTAGTGATATGATGGGCAGTTTTGACTATCTGTTGTAAAGCCTTTCTGTCCGCCACAGTGCAGTTTCCATTCCATGCAGTGATGCAGCTTGTCAGGATGCTCTCCTCTGCATCTTCCGTAGAATGATGTGAGTATAGATGTGCCAAAGTCCAGCTTTCTTCAGCCTCCTCAGAAAGTAAAGGCAGTTGTGAGATTTCCTGATTGTGTAAAATGTGTTCTGGGACCATGAGAGGTTGTGCGAGGTGTGTACTCTCAGGAGATTGACACCGCCCCAAGTTTCCACTGTGTGCTGCTGATGTGAGGAGGGGTATGAGTGGTGAGAGTTCTCCTGAAGTCAATAACCATCTCCTTTCTCTTGTAGACTTTGGGGAAGAGGTTATTTGCCTAGCATAAGGCTTCATTCTCTTCCACCTCATCTCTGTAGGCCATCTCATCATTGTTGGTGATGAGCCCCACCACCGTCCCGTCATCAGTGAACTTGACAATGTGATCACTCGGGTGTTTGGGCAAATAGTTCTGTGTGAGCAGAGTGTGCAGCAATGGGCTCAGCACACAGTCCTGGGGAGGATCCCAGTCTGAGGATGATGGGGTGATGGGGAGGAAAGTGCAGTTGTGCATCCTGACTACCTGAGGTCCATTGGTTAGGCAGAACAAAACCCAGTTGTACATTGGTGCATTTAGACTGAGGAGTAGGAGTTTGTTCACCAAGGTCTGTGGGACAATAGTGTTGAATGCCAAACTGAAGTCCAGAAACTGCATTCTGACATAAGCGTTGTTGCTTGCTAGGTGTGTCAGGGCCAGGGGCATGACGATGCAGTGCCATCTGTAGCAGAGCGGTTCTGTCATTAAGCATATTGGTGAGTATCCAGTGTGGCAGGAATGGAGTTTTTTATTATCAGCTCTTCAAAGCACTTCATGATGATTGGCACCAGTGCCACTGGGCAGTAGTTGTTTAATTCTGACGGCGGAGAGTTCTTTGGTACAATCTTGCCTAGTGGTTGGAACTCATTGTAGATGGCTGAAATAATGGAGAATGATCTGCTGAATATGGAGCCTCGTGGGGTGGTAGGTGAGGACAACGGAAACCATATCCATGTTATGACGGTGGGAGGATGTGGTGAGGGCAGATGTGTGGAAAAGGAGGAGAAGCAGGTGCCCATAGCTACGCATTAGGTTTAGAGAAAGTGGGAGGAGCAGCTTTTATGGTGGTGGAAGGCAAAGCCCATTCTCTGAAGAAGGACAACACCTCAGATGTTCCAGAATGGAAAGCCTCATCCTGAAAACAAAGCCATGGAGATGGAGGAACTGAGAAAAGGGAATAGTATTTTTACAGGGGTTGGAAGAGGTATAGTCAGGATAGCTGGGGGACTCAGTAGGTTTAAAAGGGACATCAGTGGATAGTCTGTTTCCAGAGATGGAGACAGAGAATTTGAGAAAATGGAGAGAGATGTCAGAAATGGATCAAGTAAATTTGAGGGGAGGGTGGAAACTGTAGACAAAGTTGATGAAATTGATGAGCTCAGCATGGGTGCAGGAAGCAGCACCCATGACGTTATCAATGTAGTGCAGAAGGAGTTGGGGAGCATTACCAGAGTAGGCTTGGAACATGTCCTGTTCCACATAGCTGCTCTAAAGGCAGGCACAGCTGAGGCCCATGCAGGTGCCCATAGCTACACATTGGATTTTGAGAAAGTGGGAGGAGCAGAAAGAAAAATTGTTGAGGAGAGTGGTGGTGGAGGGGACCTGCTTAGATCTGTTTACCAGAAAGAAGCAGAGAGCTGTAAGGCCCTCCGATAAAGGGATAAATGTGTATAGGGACTGGACGTCCATTGTGAAAAGTTGATCAAGGGCTTGAGACTTAAACTGGTTGAGAACATGTGAAGTACTAGAGATGTAGATAGGAAGAGAATGAACCAAGGTGGACAATATGGAGTCATGGCATATGGACGTGACTTCAGTGGGTCAGAAGCAGGAAGTAACACTGGGCCTACCCAACACCCAGAGGTGTTGCTCTTGGGTAGGAGGTAGAAACAAGCCATGCAGGATAAGAGAACTATTAGATTGGTGGTGGTGGATGGGAGATCCGCAGTTAATGAGATTGGCGAATGTGTGGAAGACAATGGCCCGATACTCCTTGGTCAGGTCCTGTTCAAGGGGAAAATAAGAGGTGGTGTCTGAGAGTTGCTGCCCAGCCTCAGCCGGGTAGAGGTTAGTCTCTCAGACTGCCTCATCTGGGGGTTTGATGGTGAGGTTGGGATTGGCATGGTGTGAGTGGAGAGAGGGCAGTTCATTCAGATGGCATGTGATTTGATTAGGAGAGAGAACTGGTAATTCTGAGATGGTTGATGTTAACATCGACTGTTTAATCCTCTCCATAGTTCTGCCTAATGTGCTGAATTCCTCCATAAATAGAAGCTTGCAAATTATATTAAATCAATGCAAATCCTTTTACAATTACATCAAGACAAGAGAGTAGCACTCAAACAAAAACACTGAAATATAAAAATGACAATGTTGTTAAATAATTTGCGGAAGATGGTATGTCAGAATATACCAAGAACATGATCAAGGGCTGGAACTCACCAAATTTATCATGTATATGCAAAGTCACGATAATGAAGAAACTAATAGGACTGGTAAGAGTACATAATGCCTGTTGAACATGGTTGCATATTTGACAAGGTAATCTAATCAGTAGGTGAGGGAATATTTGCGAATGCTATAAATACAGATTTTTTCAAACACCCAGAGGACATTTGATTTACCCCTGAAATTAGCTGAAACAACAGGCATGAAGAAGGGTAAAGAATGGATAAAAGCTCATATTGAGAGAATAAGGTTGGTGCTGCCCCAGAATCAGTCTGGTTTAATATCACCAGCATACATTATGCAATTTGCTGTCTTTGTGGTAGCTGTACAATACAATACATAATAATAGAAAAAAATGTGTATTGCAGTAAGTATATATGGGGGGGGGGGGGTGGTCCTTAATGATGGATGCTGTCTTGAAGATGTCCTGAATGCTACGGAGGCTAGTGGCCATGACGGAGCTGACTGAATTTACAACTCTCTGCAGCTTTACTTTGATCCTGTGCACTAATCCCCCCATACCAGTTAGTGATCCAGCCAGTTAGAACGTTCTCCACAGTACATCTGTAGAAATTTGCGAGTGTCTTTGATGACATACCAAATCTCCCCCAAACATTTGGGTTGTACCCTCAACTATTCTCCATATTTAGTAATGATTTAGATGTCTGATTCCAAATTTCTGAAGACAGATATGTGTGCAGTGTTGTATGCAGTGTAGAAGAAAGGATGTGATACTGTTTAAGTCTGTCCTGGTCCAAGCATGTAGAATTCATGGTGCAAAACTCACTAATGCCTTTGCTTTATCAGGGGGCTAAAAAAAAATTGGTATGTAGCCATCAACCCTCATTAATTTTTATCAATTCTTCATAGAAGTCACCCTGTCTGGATGCATAATGGCTTGGTGTGACAACTGCACTGCCCATGAATGAAAGAAACTGCAGAGAATTGTCAACTCAGATCAGCATATCACAGAACTTGGCCTCCCCTCCATGAACTCTGTCTAAACTTCTCAAGGCAGCCAGCATAATCAACATCCCCACCCACCTGGACATTCTCTCTTCTCCCCTCTTCCATCAGGCAGAAGATTCAAAAGCCTGAAAGTACCTACCACCAGCTGCTTCCCCACTTTTACACGAATATTGAAATGGTTTCCTAGGACAATAAAATGACCTCACAATCTGACTCATTATGATCTTGTACCTGTACTTAACTTGCTCTGTAGCTGTTACACTTTATTCTGTGTATGCTATGTTTTTAGCTTGTACTACATCAATGCTCTGTGTAATGATTTTATCTGTATGAACAGAGTCCAAGAGAAGTTGTTCACTGTACCTCAGTATATGTGACTAAATAAAACAAATAGAAGTGTCATTTTCTACTCCAACATTCTAAAGAGGTTAAGTGATTAAGCAAAACTTTAGCTGTTGAATTCCATTATGTCAAATGGTAACTGAAAGGAATCAAGCTTTTTTTAAGCACAGTTACATATACAGAATGAGCTGCTGGACAGCGGAATTAAAGTAGGTCCATTTGTTTGTTCATTTGTTTCGTGTCATGTCCTATGACATAGGCAATCATGGTCTTTCCATGACCATGATTGTTCTTGGAAAATTTTTCTACAGAAGTGATTTGCCATTACCACCTTCTGGGCAGTGTTTTTACAAAATAGGTGACCCTAGCCATTAATAATACTCTTCAGAGATTGTCTGCCTGGTGTCAATGGCTGCATAACCAGATCCTGTGATCTGCACCGGCTGCTCATATGCCCCTCCACCACCTGCTCCCATGGCTTGTGACCCTGATTGAGGTGGGGTGCTAAGCAAATACTGCACCTTCTTAGCCCCTTGCCTCACGACCGGCCGCTTTTCGATACGCCATGGACACTGCCTGGAAGACTAGTGCACCTTCAGGGTGCCGGATTTTTGTGGCTCTGGAGACGGGCTGATTCAAGGCCATTGCCCCAGACTGGGACGTCATGGGAAAACACGGAACATGGGAGCAGCAGGTTATTTGCCGTGGGCTGTGTGTCCAGAGACCTGAGCCCCGGGGCCAACTCTCTGGGTGCAGAGCTCAGAAAAAGTGACAAAACAGACTGTTAACATCATAAGTCAGCGAGTTGCTTGTTCTGTCTCCCCTCCCGCTGTGAAATGGGGACAACTGTTTTTCCCTTATTAGGGAGAGAGAGCCTGTGGTATGTCGAATTACCAGGTGAACAAGTAGTCTTTGGAGTACTGCAAGTCTGTGTCTTTATTGATGCTTTGCTGCATGCTTGAGTGCTTGGTGAAGGGTGCCGATGCTTTTTTGCTGGTGGGGGAGAGGAGGCATTGTTGCTTTGCTCTGCTTGTGCTTGGGAGGGGGGAGTTCAGGGGGGCTTTGGGGATCTAACTTTTAACTGTCATTCATTCTTTGGGGCACTCCTTTGTTTTCATGGATGTTTGCAAAGGAAAAGAATTTCAGGATGTATATTGTATACATTTCTCCGACATTAAATGCACCTTTGAAACCTATTGAACCTTGCCCAAGGGTGACCTACAGGCTAGTGGAGGGAAGGAGTGCCTTACACCTCTTTTGAGAGAGATGTATCTCCTCCTTGCAGTTCCATTAACAACATTTAAAAGGTACTTGGACAGGAACATGGATGGGAAAAGTTTAGAGGGATATTGGCCAAACGTGGGCAAATTGGACTTCATTGGAATTGAGCACTTGGGCCTTTAGCTTGTTTTGTGCTGTGTGAGTCTGTGACTAAAAAAACTTTATGAATAATATTCAAATCTTAGAACCTTTAGCCCAGGAAGAGGATTTTAAGCTCATTGTGTCCATTTTGAATGTGGGCAGGAGTTCTGCCTCCAGCGGATGTGAGAGAGAAAATGATGTAATTGGGTTGGAGTTAGCAAAGAACACTGTGGGTTGAAGAGCCTAACTCCAATGCAACTCTTCCTAGCAATGAATCTCAGACCCCCACCTCACAGCCCAGGATGAAGATTATTTCTTTAGTTCCCTTTGTGTGGAACTGTTCACTGAGAAAATATACATACACAGGGGAGGTGCCTGGAAAAGTACAGACATAGGTTAAATGGTTACTAAAGAGCTAGCAATTTGGGATTGAGATGATGCACCCAGTGTAGGTGCATTGGTTTGACCAATACCTGACATACTGAGGGTAGCAGGTGCCTTTATTGTAAACCCTGGGCAGCATTCTGTACAGGGTTTCTGAAACCTGTAAGGAGAGGCTACAGGAGCAAGGGTTGCAATCTTTGTAAGGCTTTGAGCTATTATATTTGTTCATGTTGCCAAAGGAAAAGTGATAAGTAGGTGCAGAGAAACTAGTTCAGTAGAGCTTGAAAATTAGGACCCGGCCATAAGAGGAGAGAGGTTTGGAAACTGCCACAACAGTATGTATAAAGTGGAGATACTCTTTCACATTTGAAAAATAATTTTTTTACAGATTTTTTTTTGGAGTATTTTGTAAGGCCAGTCCTTTTTCCCCATCTCTAGTTACCCTTAAGATGTAAGATTTGAGCCAACTCCTTGAACTGCTGCAGTCCTTCTGGTGAACAAGCTCCCATGGTGCTATGTTTCCAAATCAGGATGGGGAATTACCTGGAGGAGAACCTGTGGGTAGTGGTGTTACCCTGTGCCTACTGCCCTTGTCATTCCTGCTGGGAGAGGTTGTGGATTTTGGAGATGCTGTCAGAGTAGCCTGGCTCAGTCACCATGGTGCATTTTTAAGCTGGTGCACCTTGTATAGCGGTGGATGAGGTACCAGTCCAGCAGGCTGTTTTGTCATGAGCTCCTTTAGAGTTATTGGAGTTACATTAATACAGGCATCATTCATTATCATAAAGCACATAAGTAGACCATAAGTCCTTAAGATATAGGGGCAGGATTAGGTCATTTGGCCCATCAAGTCTGCTCTGCTATTTCATCCATTTCCCTGTCAGCCCCACTCTCATGCCATCTACCCGTAACCCTTCATGATTAATTCTTGATTCTGACTAATCAAGCATCTCTCAACCTCTGCCTTAAACATACCACTGACTTGGCTGTTCAGCCTACACCATGCGTGCTGGCCAACAACTACCCATCTGTGCTTATCACGCTTATAACATTCCTTTCATTCCCTTTAGTTCAATGGGCATTTGAGTGCTCAGCTTAAATGTTATGAGAACATTTGACTTCACCGCTTTCTCAACAGTGCATTGCAGATGGCAATTACCCTGTGCTTGAGAAAAATAAAACTCTACCTCAGATTTACTTTTAACTCATTTTTTTATCTTAAGTCTGTTCTCGTGCTTTTAAACTCAATTATGGGCAAGAAAAATCTCTCACTATCAATCCTATCTATGAACCTCATCATTTCAGCCTCCTGGAGAACAAACCTATTCCGTCCAGATTAGGTGTCCTGATGAAGGGTGTCGGCCCAAAACTTCACCTGTATTCTTTTCCATAGATGCCTGCTGCCTTCCTGCAGCATTTTGTGTGTCTTGCTCGGATTTCCAGCATCTGTAGATTTTGTCTTGTTTCTAATCTGTCCAGTCTCTCCTCATAATCAAAACGTTCTATCCTGGAGAAAATCCTGGTGAATCGCCTTTGACTGTTTCCAGTGCTTTCACATGGCAGTCACTGTGTGCACAAAACTCCAAGTGTGGCCAAAACAATACTTCAAAATTGAGGCCAAGCCAATAATTTACAAAGTTATACCAAGACTTCTTTTCTATTACCTGCCTCAGATAATAAAGGCAAGCACATTGTGTATCTTCTTCACCACTTCATTGACCTACTCTGGCAATTTGAGGAATCTATGCACATATAAACCAAGTTCCCTCTGTTCCTCAAAACTTCCTGGGGCTCTGACATTCATTATGTATAATATACCCTTAGTGTAACTCCCAAAATTCATTATTTTCCACTTATCAGGAAGAAATTTCATCCAAAATTCCTCCATCCAACTTACTAACTGAAAATAACTTTAAACAGTCCTCCTTACTATCAATAACTTTACTAACTTCCATGTCACCTGCAACTCTCTAATTATACTTCCTGCATTCACACCTCTGTCACTGTCGCGAACCCCGTGACGGGAATAAAGAACCAGCAGAGGTGGAAAACACTTTGGACTCCAGTGTTGCTATAAACTAGTAATATTTATTAGTAACTACGCAATACAGTAATATAAATGTAGATAAATCAAACAAGTTAGCAATGATTACATAAAAGTAAGTGTGGAATATATATGTAGGAAAAACCAAGCTTCCTTACGTCTAGGGGTAAAAAGATACAGTCTTACGATGATGAGTAAAGTTCAGTTCAGTTCTTGGTATTTAGTTGTGTAGTGATGGAGGGAGAGAGGGAGAGATCTGAGTCTTCAGGTGAGCTGACGCTGTCGATCTTCTCGTCGTCCTTCGAAATCCTTTTCAAAGTCACCGACTGTGACTTTAACAAAAGGGACTGGTTTTCTGTGGTGGAGCTATACCCCAGGCAAGGGTGGCCACATGGACAACTCCCCACTAGTCAACCCTTTTCCTCTTTCCACTGCAAGAGCGATGGATTGATCCGCCTGATCGATCCTCCAAAATCCACTTTTCCTGCGGGCACAACAATGCTCATTCAATGTCCAAACATCTGTCTGAGGTCTATCATCTGACCTCCTATTTTATCTTCCTGTGCTGAGAATCAACTGTCATTCAAATAATCCCTCCTTCCTCTCTCTGTGAAGAAATGCAAGCAGGCAAAAATCCTTGAAGAAAGTGTCAACAACCTGCCGAAAATCTTAACATCGAGTGTCCATTAAATAACACTGCCTTCGGTCACCATAGCAACTTACGAGCTGCTCGGTGCTGTCTCCAACTCCAACTCAGTAGAAATCCGAAGTTACTTCCAGAGCCTTAAAGTGACAGTCCAACCGTTAGTCTTTGTCTCTCTCTCTCTCTCTCTCTCTCTTCAAACAAGCTGGTGTTAAATAACTCTCTCTCTCTCTCTCTTTTCAAAAGCACATTTCATAGGGGTAATAATTCAGGATCCCATCACAGTCACAAACTGCAAAGGTCCCAGCACCAATCCTTACTCTTAGTCCATCACACACCTGACTTGTGCTTTGTATATGTTGGAAAGGCCTTGGAATGTCAGTCACTCACCACAGGCCAACCTAGCCTCTGACTACTTTTGTAGTCATGGTACTTATGTGGCTAATCTGGGTGATTTGCAGTTTACTCAAGACCCAAGGACATTGGAAGTGAGAGACCTAGTGACAGAAAGGCCAGCGAGTGTCAAGGTAAGTGGTTGGATACTCTCAACTTGAAAAAGTCATTGCTCCATATTTCTGAAGCACAATCGATCTCCCAAATTAGACTCCAGTTTCAGACGCTTTTAAGAAAGACCATGCAAGGTTGCCTGGGCTTGAAGAAACTCAACTGGTCCAGATTCAGATACCAGATTGAATGCAGGTGGACTATAAGTTTAATCCTTTGTGCATTTCAAAACACTTGGAATAATTCAACTGTACGGCCTGTTCAAGAGCATTCATTTGGTGGGTTAGAGGCCACATATGGGCCAGATCAGGTAAGGGAGGCCAATTTCCTCTCCTGGAGATGTTAGTGAAACTGACAGTCTGGTGGGTTAGTAATACCTAGTCTGTTATTCATTAACTCTGATTAATCAACTATTACTCCTGATTAGTAAATATACATAAACCAGATGCAGTGAGCAGGAAAGGCAGGAGATTATGATTAGATCAAGGTCAGTCACAGTCATAGAGTTGTACAGTATAGATTCCAGCCCTTCAGCCCATCACATCAATGTTGACCATTTATACTAATCCTAGTTGCCTCCACTAATTCTATATTCGTCTATGCTCTGCTCATTCAAGTACCCATTAAAATCCCTCTTCAATGTATTACTGTTCTCATGGAGTGTTGTAGCAGACTTTAAGGGATAAACAGCCTTTGGCTTAATACAGACTGATGACACATTTCTTATTTCATCATATTTTTGCCTAGCTGCATGTAAGCAGCCGAGTTTTGTGGCACTGAGTGCCAAATTGGTTTAAATGCTGAGTAGCAATATGTTGCTTTGGAAATCATCTTTGCTGCAGTGTAATGGCAGCGTAATCTTGAAAGGCATTCAGTAATGTTGGGACAAAGGATCAGTGGAGTGGACACTGAGCAGTTCGTGGAGGTTAGCAGTGGAAGAGGTCTCAGAGAAGTAAGAGAAGTAAAGGTATGTAAGGGTTTGAAGAAATGGGAGAAGAATTCTATTATATTCCTGAAGTGAAAACCAGTAAAACAATGAAGTGAACAGGACTTGGGAAATACGCAGCAGAACAGAGTTTCACATGAGCCCAGTTGATGGAGGACAGCCCGGACAGAATTGGAACAGTGAATTTTTATCAGATTTAGGTTGTTTAGACTGGAAGCAGAGAATCTGAGCTGGCAATTCAATGTTTTCCCTGGAGGTAGTTACAGGATTTGATTTCTGGTAATGAGAACAGTGTTTACCCTTGCTGCTTCCTGTTTTCCCTTTGTGTCACTACATTCATCTCCACAGCCATCACACAAGAAACTCTGCACTAAAGCACTCATTCCATCTACACCAGAATCCCTTGAACAAGGCTATATCATAGATCTAAACACCCAGCCTACCAGATAATAGCCACACCTTTAATGAAGCAAATGGCAGATCACAGTTATAACAGGAATGCCTTTTACAAATGACCAACATTTACACCAGAAAAGAAATAGATAAGAGAATCAAGCATAACCTGAACCAATTCCTTGTCATGCTGAGACAATGAAATGAGTCACAGTATTAATTGCATAGTGTGTTATTAAATGATGTTTTGTGGCTGGAACTAGATATTAGGGAAAGCTCCACTGAATGTGTATTTCCTCATTATCTGAACTCTGATGCTCCAGAAGGACTGCAGATGATCCAAGGAGATGGCTCGAAGCTCCCTTCACAAGGGCAATATTGCCAGCATCTCTCAAATCCCATTTACAAATAACAATGGTCCACAACTCCATCTGCAGAAGTGTTGGGCCATTTTCACTGAGATACTCTGCTTACTTTGCATGTAAAATAAACCTTCAGCTCAATTAGAAATCATGATGCCGGTCTCCTCACAAATAAAAGCTTATAGGCGTACTTCTCGTGGGATCAGAGCATTACTGAGACACGGCACAACTGCAGATCCACTGTAGAATGAGAAATCTGACACTTCTAACCAAAGGTCTCGGACCTGACGTTAATCTCCATTTCTCCCTCTCTGCTGATGTGCCTGACCCACTGAATGTTTCTAACACTTACTCCTTTTCTTCTTGGCTTTCAATTGGAACCAAGAAGAGGCCTCTCTGATCTTACACAGATCCCATTTGTACTTGACCTTATCCCATACAAGGGGCTAGTGGCAAAATGGGCAGTGTGGCCGCCCCATGGCTCCAACTACCCAGATTCCGTCCTAATTTTGGGTGTTGTCTGTCTGGAGTTTGCATATTTTTCGTGTTCACTCCAGTTTCTTTCCTACATCCCCGCAATGTGCTGCCTCGTAGGTAAACTGGCTGATGTCAACTGCCCTTGATTTTGGGTGGCAGGAGAATCTGTGGGATGATGAGTTTGGTAGATGGTAGGAGAGAACAGGTAGGGGAATAAGTTGGGGGACAGGGTTGATGAGATTGCTTTGAGAGCCAGCATAGATACAATGGGCTGAATGATCTCCTTCAATATGGTGAGCAAATAATAGGAATATTACATATTTTTTAATGTGAGGTCTTTACTCATCGCCCACCCAGAGGAAGCTGGTGGTTATTTCCAATCACACTGAGTCTGACAGCTTCAATTTCAGAACCACCGGTCTGTGCCTCAACTCACGTAGACTCCAATAAGAGAAGTGCAAAGAGGAAGATGAATCTGCACTCATCTTTAGCCACAACCCTGGATCAAAACCCCTTGTTGCAGAACAAAACCTCTTGTCTGATTCACCATACCTTGCAAAGAAAAAGCACAAACTCCTGGGCAGTGGCTGGATTAAGGAGCTCTGTGATAGCTCTTAATAAAGACAGGGAGATTGGGCTCACAGTGCATCTTTCATTATCCCATATGGAAACTTTAGTGCTTGTTAGAACAGGAAGTCAGCAACAGCATGTTTGAAGCTAGGGCATTATAAATTCTTGGAAATCTCTTCTGCATCCATTTTTAGAATGGTGTTTTTGTTGTTTGTGGAGAGATTAAATATTCAGGGTCTGGATTCGTCAGAGTTTAGATGAGTCAGAGGTGACCTCACGGAAATGTACAAAAATTATGTCAAATAGATTTGGGAGTTATGTTTCTCTAACACCTTATACTCACTGCACTGAAACACAAGAGATTCTGCAAGTGCTGGAGATCTTGAACCTCACGCACAAAATGCTAGAGGAACTCAGGACTTGCTGAAGGGTCTCAGACCAAAACATTCAACGCTTATTTCCCTCCATAGATGATGCCTGTCCTGCTGAATTCCTCCAGCATTTTATGTGTGTTGCTCTGGATAAACATGTTGCACTTATTGACAATACAGTTATCTGTAATTGTAACATGTTATTCTACATTCTGATACTGATGTACTGGTGTGATTAAATGATCTGTATGGATGGCATTCAAAGAAATCTTTTTCACTGTACTGTATCTCAGTACACGTGACAATAATAAACCAGTTTAACAATTTATTTCTCAGATTTACCATTGTACTTACCAGAACCCAATATACTCTACTCACTGGAGCCCAACAGTTTGAACTCATTGGACATCCAACATTTTCTATTTACCAGACCCAAAGCACTATTCTTATGGGACCCCAACAGCTTCTACTTTCTGGATCCCAACACTTTGTACTCACTGGCTCCAATACACCATGTAGTTCCTAAACTCCAACACACTGTATTTAATCACTTCAACAGCTTGTACTTGGCCTAATGAACCATTACATTGGCTCATTTTCCATTAACTTGGCCGAATGCAGGGCATGTCTGACAGCCCTGCTCCACACAACATTACATGCTCGCATCCAGATATCGTCACTCTGTTCTGCCCTCCTTAACCCATCGACCACTACTGTTCATCTCTATGGCAACACGAGCCTCACTCTATTACAGAAAATCACTCTGTGCTACCTACCACACTGCACACATTCTCTGCCGCTCAAAATTAACTCGTTTTTCTCTCTTTCTCTGTTCTGTGTACAGATCTTCAAAATGAAGTATTAACCCCATTTCTGTTTCTGAAGATGCTGACCTGGCCTGCTGAGAGCTTCCAGCATTTTATTACAGAATTTAATTGAACTTTTTTAGGGAAGTTACACTGCAGCTGTGTACAACACTGCTGAGGCCAAAACGGAGTGCTGTCTGAGTTCTAATAAACACTATGTGATCCATCAGGGAGGATGTGCAGGAGATTTACAAGGGTGTTGTCAAGGCTGGAGAGCTACAATGTAGATGAGAGACTGATGCTACTGGAGATTTTTTATTGGAAGAGAGGTAAGGAGAGATTTATTTGGGTTTGATCTCACATGCATACGAAGTCCAAAGAGGATGCATGGGCAGAGCAAACTGAGCAGAGAGGGCTATGGGACAGGGCATTGATTCCAGACACCTGGTTGGTTAAAATTATGTCTTTCTCTGCTTGAGGGGATGGAGGCAGAAATCTCATGAACCCTTGAAGAGCCATGGCCCACAATGCAATGTACCAGGAGTTGATGGGATTGCTCTCAATTGTTGAATCGGACCCCAAGTTGCACAGGTAAATATTTCTCAGTACAGTAGGGGCTGTGTATCTAAGAGCAATAATTGATTTGTTCCACGGGTAATATTGGAGATGATCACTGCCGTCGTACTACACATCCATTTATCCATTCATACACTGGCGGTTTTCCAGCCCTGCTCCTGTCCTGGGCATGGGCATTGACACATAGTTGTGTTAGAGAGGTGAAAGGAATGGGTGTGACTGACCCCACACACCCAGCACCTTCACTGACCTTCGTATGTCTGGATAGTGTTGAGAAGAGGAACACCGCTGTCTCTGATCAAGAGATACTAGAGCAGAAAGGAGAAGCTAATGAACTCACTGATTCACGTGGATGTAATGCAAGAAGAAACCACATGAACAAAGAAACACAGTTCGCCTACCAGACCCGGCTAGAAGTTGAGGATGCCATCGTCTACCTGCTGAACCGTGTCTACGCCCACCTGGACAAGCCAGCGAGCACTGTGAGGGTCATGTTTTTTGACTTCTCCAGTGCGTTCAACACCATCCGCCCTGCTCTGCTGGGGGAGAAGCTGACAGCGATGCAGGTGGATGCTTTCCTGGTGTCATGGATTCTTGATTACCTGACTGGCAGGCCACAGTACGTGTGCTTGCAACACTGTGTGTCCGACAGAGTGATCAGCAGCACTGGCGCTCCACAGGGGACTGTCTTGTCTCCCTTTCTCTTCACCATTTACACCTCGGACTTCAACTACTGCACAGAGTCTTGTCATCTTCAGAAGTTTTCTGATGACTCTGCCATAGTTGGATGCATCAGCAAGGGGGATGAGGCTGAGTACAGGGCTACGGTAGGAAACTTTGTCACATGGTGTGAGCAGAATTATCTGCAGTTTAATGTGAAAAAGACTAGGGAGCTGGTGGTAGACCTGAGGAGAGCTAAGGTACTGGTGACCCCTGTTTCCATCCAGGGGGTCAGTGTGGACATGGTGGAGGATTACAAATACCTGGGGATACGAATTGACAATAAACTGGACTGGTCAAAGAACACTGAGGCTGTCTACAAGAAGGGTCAGAGCCGTCTCTATTTCCTGAGGAGACTGATGTCCTTTAACATCTGCCGGACGAGGCTGAGGATGTTCTACGAGTCTGTGGTGGCCAGTGCTATCATGTTTGCTGTTGTGTGCTGGGGCAGCAGACTGAGGGTAGCAGACACCAACAAAATCAACAAACTCATTCGTAATGCCAGTGATGTTGTGGGGATGGAACTGGACTCTCTCATGGTGGTGTCTGAAAAGAGGATGCTGTCTAAGTTGTGTGCCATCTTGGACAATATCTCCCATCCACTACATAATGTACTGGGTGGGCACAGGAGTACATTCAGCCAGAGACTCATTCCACCGAGATGCAACACAGAGCATCATAGGAAGTCATTCCTGTCTGTGGTCATCAAACTTTTCAACTCCTCCCTTGGAGGGTCAGACACCCTGAGTCAATAGGCTGGTCCTGGACTTATTTCCTGGCATAATTTACATACTACTATTTAACTATTTATGGTTTTATTACTATTTATTATTTATGGTGCAACTGTAACAAAAACCAATTTCCCCTGGGATCAATAAAGTATGACTATGACTATGACTGTGACTAACTCTCCAGGTTCATTAAGGTAGTTGCTCTGATTTTTGGACAAGTCAGCACAGTACAGCTTTGAAACTCTGTCTGTCTCTCTCTCTTACACACACACACACTCTTACACATCAAAAAATAGATATGCACACATAGACACACAGATACACACACACATATATACAAACAGCCATTCAGACAGACACACACAAACACACACATACTCAGATATGCATATACCTGTAAACATGCAGACAGTCACAGTTACATGCACACAGATACACACAGACACACAGAGACACACATAGACACATATATACAATCAGCCACTCAGACAGACATACACAAACACCAACACTCAGATATGCATATTCCTGTAGACACGCAGTCGCAGTTACACACACACACACACACACACACACACACACATACACACACACACACACACACATAGACGCACATAGGCACACATATACAATCAGCCACTCAGACAGACATACACAAACACCACCCTCAGATATGTATATTCCTGTAGACACACAGTCGCAGTTACACACACACACACACGCACACACGCACACACATATACACAGATACGTTTTCATATACACATGTGCACACACAAATACCCAGACAGATGTCCATACACAGAGGATCACTGACATACACACACACTCTTCAGAATTCTCACAGAGAGCCTCCTCCCACACTAATATGCATCCCAATTTTGACTTTCTACTTTCCCCCAGTCCCAAACCACTCATTTTGAAGCTACAAACAGGGGACCAGAGTCCCCCATCTCCCTTATTAGGAAGAAATAGTGAGGAATGAAGGGGAGGCCACTCTGTCAGTAGTGGACCCTCAGAAACACTTCACTGGGCCGGAAGAAGCAGTTCTTTACCTCACGGGCAGACCAGTTTCCAGGGCACAGTTGCTGTTTCAGATCCGGCAGGAATACCCACTGATACTGTTGAACTGTGGCTACCACGTCCCTCTGAACCAATTGACTGTGGAAACCTTCATTACCATGCTTACTGATGACTCCATGTGTAGCTGCTTTAGCAGCAGTCAATAATTGCAACCATTATTTGTGTAACTATCTGAATTTTTTTAGGACAAGTCTCTGTTCCCCCTCAAGAAAACAGAGCAGGAGCAGAGCACAAGGAGGTTGTCAAGATAGAGAAGACAGAGGCAATATGAGTGGGGTCATTCCTAGTGCTGGATATGCATGCTGCCTCAGAACCTGGTACTTTGAGGAATGTTCAAAGGACATGGGATGCAGTAGACAGGTTGACTGTACCTGTGTATGTACAATCATGTAGGTGTGCACCATTGTGTGTGTGTGTGTGTGTGTGTGTGTGTGTGTGTGTGTGTGTGTGTACATGTTTATCCGTGTGTGGTTCTGTATGAAACAGCAATATTTTATTGTCGTACAGCTCCCCCTGATTAACCTTGTGAGGTCATTGCTCTACTACTCACCGATCTTTTCCCCTGCAGGACTGATTCAGTTTGGACCTGTTCGGGAATAATTATCTATTTAGAGTTTAGTGCAGGGGGCCATGATTATGGAGTTCTCAGATATTGCAGGAACTGTCCACCCGTTGCCAGTGAGGAGGAGTGATGCAGATTGCCAAGGGACATAGGCGGTCTCTTCACTGGGGCAGGGAAATGGCAAACGGAGCTGAAACCAAAGTGTGAAGTTGTGATTTAGAGGCATGTAATGCAACAGGATGGGGAATACAGGGTCAGTGGCAGGACAGTTAGTGTGGAGGACAAGGGAGACCTGGGAGTGTTCAGCTCGCAGGGTAGCTTAATAAGGAGGTTAAAAATGTGACAGGACATTTTGCTCTATTAGCCAAGCCACAGGGTATAATAGAAGGGAGAAGATGCTAGCAACGTAGATAACACAGGTCAGACACAGATTGAGCATTGCATGCTTGTCTGCACTGCACTGCAGAGGCAACGAGATCTCACCAGACAGGGTGCACGATTGGCAAGGATTCTGTAGAGTGGTGTAACAAGTAATTCACCTCCTAACTCCCCAAAGTCCATCGAACATCTGCAAAACTCAAGTCAGCAGTGTTATGGAGATGGATGCAGCTTCAATGATTCTCAAGATGTTCGCACCATACAGACGTAGCGACCAACTTGATAGGCACCCCATCCATAAGCACACTCCCTCCCTGCAGCACCAATGCACAGTAGCAGCTGTGTGTACTGTCTACAGGATGCACTGGGGCAGCACGGTGGTGTGGTGGTGAGCACAATGCTTCACAGTGTAGGCGACCCTGGTTCAATTCTCACTGCAAAACTACAAAGCGTTTCTACCTTCTCCCCGTGACTGTGTGGGTTTCCACAGGGTGCTCCCGCTTCCTCCCACCGTCCAAAGACATACCAGTTGGTAGGTTGATTGGTTTTGCTCCTTAGACAGCAACTTCTAAACCCACCACCTTTACCAGCTAGAAGGTCAAGGGCAGCGGAAGCACGGAAACACCACCACATTGAAGTTGCCCTCCAAGCCACACACCGTCACAACCTGGAAACACTTCACCATCACTGGGTTAAAATCCTGGAACTCCCTGTCTAACAGCATTGTAGGCATACTGACACCTCAAGGACTGCAGCAGTTCAGGAGCATCACTGATGTCACCTTCGCAAGGGTAGCCAGACACAGGCAGTTAAATACTGGCTTAGCTAGGGAAGCCCACTTCCCTTGAATGAATGAAACAAAAAGGGCTGGAAAGTTACAGTCTGGAGGAATGATTCGATGTGCTGGAACAGAGGAGGTTGAGGAAGATGCATTTGATTACGATATGGCTAGACTGGATGAATAGGAAGTACGGCCACATCTGTACCAGGTGCGTCTAGAGACCGCATTAGGGAACTGGAGCTGCAGCTCGACGACCTTCGTCTGGTCAGGGAAAGTGAGGAGGTGATATGAGAGTTATAGGCAGGTAGCCACACCGGGATTACAGGAGACAGAGAAGAGGGGAACAGTCAGGAGGGGGATGGGGAAGAGTCAGGTACTAGAGAGTACCCCTGTGGCTGTACCCCTTGGCAATAAGTACTCCTTGTAGTAACTTCTACTTTGAAAAAGGCACCCTTGACAACTTCATGCCCGAGAAATAACTTTACCTCAAACTTCAAAACCGTTATGTATATACAGAGGCTTTCACAACCCGTATGGCATGGCAGGGACACTATATACAGAGCCCACTGGAAGTAAAAAGAAGGGAAGTAGAACCTCCCCCCCCCCCCATTATCCTAATTAGTAATAACTTACTTTTAATAATGCTCACATTACAACACTCCTGCTTGAGTACTGTTGGGAGGGGGGATGTTGGCCTCCCTGGGGGAAGCAACAGTGGCCGTGCCTCTGACACAGTCTGGCCCTGTGGCTTAGAAGGGCAGGGAAAGGAAGAAGGCAGCAGTAATAGGGGACTCTATAGTTAGGGGGTCAGACAGGTGATTCTGTGGACGCAAGGAAGAAACACGGATGGTAGTTTACCTCCCAGGTGCCAGGGTCCAGGATATTTCTGATCGCGTCCACGATATCCTGAAATGGGAAGGTGAACAGCCAGAGGTCATGGTACATATTGGTACCAACGACATAGGTAGGAAAAGGGAAGAGGTCCTGAAAACAGACTACAGGGAGTTAGGAAAGAAATTAAGAAGCAACACCTTAAAGGTAGTCATCTCAGGATTACTGCCTGTGCCACGCGACAGTGAGTATAGGAATAGAATGAGGTGGAGGATAAATGTGTGGCTGAGGGATTGGAGCAGGGGACAGGGATTTAGACTTCTGGATCATTTGGACGTCTTTTGGGGCAGGCATGACCTGTACAATAAGGACAGGTTGCACTTGAATCTGAAGGGGACCAATATCCTGGCAGGGATGTTTGCTAAGGGTAATGGGGAGAGTTTAAACTAGAATTGCTGGAGGGTGGGAACTGAACTGAAGAGACGGAGGAAGAGGTGCTTGGCTCACAAGTAGAGAAAGCTTGGAGACAGTATGAGAGGGATGATAGGTAGGTGATAGAAAAGGGATGCGCTCAGACTGATGGTATGAGATGTGTCTATTGTACTGCGAGGAGTATCATGAAAAAAGCAGAAATGCTTTGAGTGTGGATTAGTACTTGGAGCTATGATCTTGTGGCCATTATGGAGACTGGGGTGGCTCAGGGTCAGGAATGGCTACTTAAGAGTGCCAGGCTTTAGGTGTTTCAGAAAGGACAGGGAGGGATGTATAAGAGGTGGGGGCGTGGCACTGTTGATCAGAGATAATGTCATGGCTGCAGAAAAGGTGGACGTCATGGAGGGATTGTCTACTAAATCTCCGTGCGTGGAAGTTAGAAACAGGAAGGGGTCAATAATTCTACTGGGTGTTTTTTATAGACCACCCAATCGTAACAGGGACATCGAGGAGCAGATAGGGAGACAGATTCTGGACAGATGTAATAATAACAGAGTTCTTGTGGTGGGAGATTTTAATTTCCCAAATATTGATTGGCATCTCCATAGAGTGAAGGCTTTAGATGCGGTGGAGCTTGTTAGGTGTGTTCAGGAAGGTTTCCTGACACAATATGCAGATAAGCCTACAAGAGGAGAGGCTGTACTTGATTTGGTTTTGGGAAATGAACCTGGTCAGGTGTCAGACCTCTCAGTGGGAGAGCATTTTGCAGATAGTGATCACAATTCTATCTCCTTTACCATAGCATTGGAGAGGGATAGGAACAGAAAAGTTTGGAAAGTGTCTAATTGGAATAAAGGGAAATAAGAAGCTATCAGGCAGGAACTTGGAAGCATAAGTTGAGAACAGGTGCACTCAGGGAAATGTATGGCAGAAATGTGGCAAATGTTCAGGAGATATTTGAGTGACGTTTTGCATAGGTACGTTCCAATGAGACAGGGAAAGGATGGTAAGGTACAGGAACTGTGGTGTACAAAAGCTTTTGCAAATCTAGTCAAGAAAAAAAGAAAAGCTTATGAAAGATTAAAAAAAACTAGGTAATGATAGAGATCTAGAAGATTATAAGGCTAGCAGAGAGGAGTTTAAGAATGAAATTAGGAGAGCCAGAAGGGACCATGAGAAGGCCTTGGCAGACAGGATTAAGGAAAACCCCAAGGTATTCTACAAGTGCGTGAAGAACAAGAGAATAAGGTGTGAGAGAATAGGACAAATCAAGTGTGACAGTGGAAAAGTGTGTATGGAACCGGAGGAGATAGCAGAGATAATTAATGAATACTTTGCTTCAGTATTCACTATAGAAAAGGATCTTGGCGATTGTAGGGATGAGTTAAAGAGGATTGAAAAGCTTCAGCATATAGATATTAAGAAAGAGGATGTACTGGAGCTTTTGGAAAAGATCAAGTTGGATAAGTCACCGGGACCGAACGGGATGTACCCCGGGCTACTGTGGGAGGCGAGGGAGAAGATTGCTGAGCCCCTGGCGATGATCTTTGTATCATCAATGGGGACAGAAGAGGTTCTGGAGGATTGGAGGGTTGCGGATGTTGTTCCCTTATTGAAGAAAGAGAGTAGAGATAGCCCAGGAAATTATAGTCCAGTGAGTCTTACTTCAGTGGTTGGTAAGTTGATGGAGAAGATCCTGAGAGGCAGGATTTATGAACATTTGGAGAGGTATAATATGATTAGGAATAGTCATCATGGCTTTGTCAAAGGCAGGTCATGCCTTACGAGCCTGATTGGATTTTTTGAGGATGTGACTAAATACATTGATGAAGGTAGGGCAGTAGATGTAGTGTATATGGGTTTCAGCAAGGCATTTGATAAGCTTCCCCTAACAAAGCTCATTCAGAAAGTAAGGAGGCATGGGATCCAAGGAGACATTGCTTTGTGGATCCAGAATTGGCTTGCCCACAGAAGGCAAAGTGTGGTTGTAGACTGGTATATTCTGTATGGAGGTCAGTTACCAGTGGTGTACCTCAGGGATCTGTTCTGGGACCCCTTCCCTTCGTGATTTTTATAAATGACCTGGATAAAGAAGTGAAGAGATGGGGTAGTAAATTTGATGATGACACAAAGGTTGGAAGCTGGCTGATGGCATAGTGGCATCAGCGCCGGACTGCAGAGCGAAGGCTCCTGAGTTCAAATCCAGCCGGTTCCCTTGCATGCTTTCCATCTGTGCTGGGTTGAGAGTTGAGCTATTAACTCGGCCTCGTAAAAATAGGAAAGCCTGCTAAAAAACACTGTCACGAAGGTGTTCCAATGACTCCACTCAGAGTTAAGGGCTTTCTTCTTCTTCTTCAAAGATTGGGGGTGTTGTGGATAATGTGGATAGGTTACAGCGGGACATCGATAGGATACAAAACTGGGCTGAGAAGTGGCAGATGGAGTTCAACCCAGATAAGTGTGAAGTGGTTCATTTTGGTAGGTCAAATATGATGGCAGAATATAGCATTAATGGTAAGACTCTTGGCAGTGTGGAGGATCAGAGGGATCTTAGGGTCTGAGTCCATAGGACACTCAAAGCTGCTCCCCAGGTTGACTCTGTGGTTAAAAAGGCATACAGTGCATTGGCCTTCATCAATCATGGGATTGAGTTTAAGAGCCAAGAGGTAATGTTACAGCTATATCGGAGCCTGATCAGACTCCACTTGGAGTACTGTGCTCAGTTCTGGTCACCTCACTACTGGGAGGATGTGGAAACTATAGAAAGGGTGCAGAGGGGCTTTACAAGGATGTTGCCTGGATTGTGGAGCTTGCCTTATGACAATAGGTGAGTGAACTCAGCCTTTTTTCCTTGGAGCGTCAGAGGATTAGGGGTGACCTGATAGAGGTGTATAAGATGATGAGAGGCATTGAACATGTGGGTAGTCAGAGGCTTTTTCCCAGGGCTGAAATGACTAGCACAAGAGGGCACAGTTTTAAGGTGCTTGGAAGTAGGTACAGAGGGGATGTCAGGGTTAAGTTTTCTACGCAGAGATTGGTGAGTGCATGGAATGGGCTGCCGGCAATGGTGGTGGAGGGAGATATGATAGGGTCTTTTAAGAGACTCCTGGGTAGGTACATGGAGCTCAGAAAAATAGAGGGCTATGGGTAGCCCTGCGTAATTTCTAAAGTAAGTTCATGTTCGGCATGGCATTGTGGGCCGAAGGGCCTGTATTGTGCTGTAGGTTTTCTACGTTTCTATGTTTACTTCCTGTGGCCGTGTCAAAAATAATCAGAAGAAAAGATTAGAAAGGGAATGAGGAAAACCCTCTCCATGCTTAAACAGTACTGGGGTGCCTACTTGAAGAGCCATGAAGGGGAAGGTTTAACAGCTTTTCTTTCAATTAGTGCAGGTATAAACGGCCAAATATACACTTTCCATGATCCGAAGGACCTGTACTGTACTGTACTGTACTGTGTTCTGTGTTTTCCGTTCCATTTCAGTTACCTCCTGCTTGACTGGCCTTGTTGCGTCTCTTGTCTGCACAACAAGCTTCCATTTTTGGCATCCATTCCCATGATTTAGAGCCCTTCTATCCCTGTATGTGTTCCCTCCCACTGACCTGAAATCTCTCTCTCCTCCGCAGCAGCTGGAGCTGAGAGGGGAGATCAGCAGCAGCCATACTGAATTGAGTGAACTTTTGTAAACACCAGTCCCTTCTGAAAATCCTTCTGCCTGCATTCCACCTTTTCGCACTGGCATTTGAAGAATTCTACATTATTTGACGGAGATCCAAATTATATTGGCATATGATAAACACAAAAACGGATGAAGTTTTCAAGCTAGTCTGTGAGAGGAACAGATTTTCTACGCCCTACGTAAGGACTGGATGGTACACGTTCTGTGTATGTCAGAGATGTCTTGTATGGAGACTGTGTGAGGCCTGTATAACATGTCGAATGTCCTCATCCTGGTCTGAAAATCAATTGTGGAGACCTTGTGCAAAGAAATAACAGCATGAACATGGCCTGTGTAAAACACATTTACACTGCACAAGAAGCAGATCATTGACAAGCTCTGTGTGGATGAATGGTTTCGGCCTGAAGTGTTGACTGTACTCTTTTACGTAGGTGCTATGCTGCCTGGCCTGCTGAGTTCCTCCAGCATTCTGTGTGTGTTTCTAGGTTAGAGTTCAGTTATGTAAGCCATTGACTGACATCAAGTCAGAGCATCACGAAGCAAAGAAACAGGCCCTGCAGCCGATAAGTCAGTCCAGCTGCCACCTATCTACACAAATCCTACTACAACCCCTTGTAATCTCCACATTACCATCAGCTCACCACCAGCTCTCCCTCCCACTCACAATAACACTCGGGGCAACGTACAATGGTGAATTAACCTATCTGACCACATATTCTTGGGATGTGGGAAGCTCTCTAGGGGTATCCATGTGGTGACCAGGAGAACATGGAAACTCCACACAGACAGCACTGTAAAGTGTGCTTTGCAAGGAGCTCTGCATGGTGAAGATAGTATATCATCAATTGTACAAGGTGTTGTAAGCATTCTGGGTAGAAATGCACTGGACACACAGCAGTGTAAGGGAGCAGACTATACACAGCCCATCTAAGGACAAGCTTGATTACACACTCTGAAACGAGTATGCTGTGTACAACCTGTGTACAACCTATGTACGCAGTAAGTTGTATACTTGGGTGTCAAATTAATTCACTTGCTGATAATTTTGTTTTCTGTTTGAAAGGATCTTTTACTGAAACATTTGCTCCAAGCAAATGATACAAAAAAAAATGAGGTTTGCTGCTTGTCGTTTGCCAGCTGGAATCCTGACTGAAGAATTTTCACTGCTGAAAATTTAATGCAGCAGAACTTCCTGCATTAAACCTGCAATGTTTGGAAAGCTCTGTCCTACCCAGGGAAATATCTGCTCTTTGTGTGACCCCTAGAGCTTTGCTGGCAGCCCACAGCCAGATGTTGTCTGTAAACGGAATGTAAACTTCGAACCCTGGAGAAACGTGCAAAGAGAGAGGAGGAAATATCTGGAGATAATGGAGCCTAGCTCAGTCCTAGAGATTTCAAAATTCCCCGGAGAATTCTGATGTTTGCACAAAGGCCTGATCTCTCCTCCCTCCTCTGAACTGGGATTTAACTAGAGGAACGTGCAGGGAAGAGGAAGGATGTGCTGACCGATTGTGATTGGATTTCTTGGATCCCTGACCACCTAAGCCATTAACCCACCCCTTCACCACTTTTCTACACTTCCAGAATGACGAAATAGCTGTGTTGTGCATGTGGCTACAAACAGTGCAGCTGGGTCTCTGGTGTGGAAGTCAGAAAGCTCTGCATGCTCCAGAGTACCTTTATTATCAGTGTACACATTATACAACCCTGACATTTGTCTCCTAACAGACAGCCATGAAACGAAGACACCCAAAGGAACCCATTAAAAGGGAAGATCGTCAAACACCCAAAGTGCAGAAGAAAAAAAAACAAGTCACCCAAACAATAAAAGCAAACAAGCAGCGTTCTGAACCGAAGCCCAGAAAGAAAGTCCGTTCCCAGACCCGTAGTTCAGCGCAGAGCAGAGCAGCGAGCTGAACCAGCCCGTCCCTTGCCTCGGGCCCCGACACTCTGACTTTTCAACTTGGCCCAGTGCCGAGATCATCATCCAAACATTGGGTTCAGTTGCTTCGCTACGCCCTGGGGTCTGGACCCCGCCGTCTCGATTTGGCTTGGCCGAAATTGATCAAACCTCGGGTCTCCTTCTCTCTCGGCGATGAGCCTGCTGCCTCACCTTGCCTCAATTCTGCCACATCAAGTCCAAAGGGAAGTTACAGACTATTGTTTGCGATGATCACTTACCAGATTAACAAAGCATTTAGTTGTTTTCCTTGTTTCATCGGCCAGCAGCAAGAAGTCGCTGATTCACAAGCGCCGTCTTAAACCAGCATTTCTAGCCACAACTCGTGATACCGATGTGCAAGAGGGCTCCTTCACCGATGCTGTCTAAACACCTTGCAGTACCTACAAAGGGATACAGTGTAAAAAATGGTCCTTTGACCTGCCAAATCCATTCCAACCATCAACCACCCATTCACACTGGTCCCATTCGATTCCTCCCCACATTATCACCACCAGTTCTCCCAGATTCTCCTACTCACTCAGCATGGGCAATTTACGAGAGCTGATTGATAAGTTTGTGGCCTAAGGTAAACGAAGTCAATTTTAGAAAACCTAGCACATTTATTTTTCCTACATTTACACACTTAGTCCAGCCGTCGTGGAGCATACGGATCCCTGCTTTGTAGAAGTCAGTGTCTTGGACCTCCAGAAAGTGGTCCACAGCAGGGATGATTGATAGGCTTGTGGCCTAAGGTAGAAGGAGATGAGTTATTAACTTCAAACTATCTGCATAATCACACAAAGAGTTGAACCGCAAATGTACCTAACGAGAACTGTATAACTCATCTCCTTCTACCTTAGGCCACGAACTTATCAATCACCCCTGCTGAGGACCACTTCCACAAAGAAGGGATCCATATGCTCCTCGACCGCTGGGCTAAGTGTGTACATGTAGGAGGGGACTATTTTCAAAAATAAATGTGCTAGGTTTTCTAAAATTGACTCCTTCTACCTTAGGCCACAAACTTATCAATCACCCCTCGTACAGTGGCTAGTTAAGCTACCGTCACACATCCCTGGGTTGTCACAGGAAACTGGAGAATTCAGCTAGTCTCACTGGAATGCAAAAGGGTGAAGCTTAATCTTATTAGGGCTTATAAAATGATGAGGGGTATTGATAGGTTGGATAATTCTGAGATTTCTCCACAAGGTAGGGCACTTTAAAATATGAGCACAGACGTTTAAGAAAGTAAGGGGAAACCTTTAAAGGAGGTCCGAGGGATATGTTTTAACAGTGAGGGTGGTGAGTATATGGAATGAGTTGTCAGATGAGGTGATAGAGGCACGTATAATCACAGCATTTGGACAGGTACATGGAAAAGAAAGGAAATCAGGGATACATGTCAACTGCAATAAAAAAGGATTAGCATAGAAAGCTGTCCTGGCCAGCATCCACAAGCACCTGAGCACTCAGAGAGTACTTGAGGTCAGGACTGAACCTCAGTGCCTGGCTCTGAGACAGAGGCTCCACCCACTGTGTAAATATCTGCTGCAGTTGGGTGCTGTTGGTCATTCCCATGTGACGGTTTAATCTCTGCTCATTTCTTAATTGTTTATCACTTGATAAAACTTCATTTTGTTGAGTAGAAGGTTCTTGTTACTGTGGCAGTGGTTTTAGTGGTTCTGTAAACAGATTCAATGTTGGCTTGGCCAGATGCCTTTGGCATTGTGTACGTGTAGGATGAGTCATATGGGCAAGCATGGTGCAACTTGAACTTCACCCACCTTGTCTAATGATTTACATTGTTCTGTTCTCCTCAGTCCATCCACAAGCTCTCCAGTCCTTCCCTGCTGCACTCCCTCCCTTCCTGCTCTCCCTTCATCCTCCTCCTCTTCTGCTCTTGCTTCCTCGTTCTTATTTCCTACTCTTTTTCCCTGCTGCTCTCCCTTGCCTCTCTCTCTCTTCCCTTTTGCTATTCATCCGTCTTCTTCCCTTTCTGTTCTCCCTCTCTCCCTCTCCACCTTCCCATCTATCCATGTTCATACTGTACTGGTGTCTCACCACTCCAAACCTTGGTTCAGTCCTGAGCTCGGCTGCTGTCTGTGTGGAATTTGACTTTCAGTTTCCATGGATGTTCCAGTTTCCTCCCACATGCTAATTGTCCTTAGCATGCAGGTGAGTGGTAGGACATGACGTGAATTGGTGGGAATACGGAAAAATATGAGATGAGCGAAGGACAACTGTACAGGGTTGTTGCCGAGCACCGCAGTCCCAATTCTACGTTTTATGACACTAAATCCACAAAATCATGAACTCACAAAAACTCACGTGAGGGAATATTGGGAAATATTATATTGGACTGGATAAGGATTTATATTAACTGGGAATTAGTTTAACTCTTTCCAAATGCGTTGCATCTGGAATACTCATATCAAGGTTGTGGAAGGTTAAGCCAATTGAAGTTCAATAATTGTGCTGAATCTGAAGCTTTAAAGGAGAGGCTGTGTGTTGCTTGTCACAGTGTAGCACAATAACAATAGGACTGTAAATGCCAAGAAAGAAAAGCAAAAGGTGCTGGAAATATTCAACAGGTTGGCAAACATCTTTGTCAGAATTTCTGAACACTGACGTTATGCAATGTCTACCACACTGATCCAAAGGCTTCAACTTCCCAACCAGAACTAGTTTCTGATCTATAAAATTATCTTAAACTCAATGTGTGTTTGGAAATGTACTGAGGTGGGAGAAATGAGGGCACTTGGAACAGTTCCTTAGTGACAAATATTTGGAAGGCTTGCACTGAAGGAAATTTGTTCAATTGGATAAATAATATTTTCCTTACACAACCCATTTGGTGCTGTTGGACACTGCACTGAGCCCTTGTTCTTGCTACCCAGTGAGGAACAAAAGCTTGTGTGTAATCTAGTCAGAGCTGTCGATCAGAGCCACAGCTTGCCATTAATCAGACCATCAGGTTTAAGCATTCTGAAAACACTTCCATTTTCCTTGTGAGAGAAGGTGTTGGAGCATCAGTGCTCAGGAAATGGTGTAAGGTTTGTCAGTTGAGGCCTGGACAGGTCATACTGTTGAAGCACAAGTTCCTCTTCTCATTAGCAGTTCCTCAGGGTCAAGATGACTTTTATGTATCCATATTTTCTTATCACATAGGATGCCATTCAGTCCATCATGGTTATGTAAGCTTACAGAACAATCCTACAGTCCAACTAGTTTTCCATGTCTCCAATCTCCTCACATTCCCATCTACTTCCCTCAGATTCTACCACTCTCACCTATACACGGCAGACAATTCACAGATCGTTGTGGCCTTGGGAGGTGGGAAGAAACCAGAACACCCAGCGGAAGCCCACATGGTCACAGGGAGAAATGGCAAACTCCACACAGGCAGTGCCAAGGTCAGGATGAAATCTGGGTCACTGGCTATGTGAAGTGACTGATTTGGTCAATATGGGTCCACATGGGGAAGGAGTTTTGTGGGATGGCCTGCTTCGCATGTTGTGTCATGCTTTTTGCTCAACATCCTGTCACAAAGATTTGGAATACTACCTGCCACAGACAATAGTTCTGGGTCCTACTGAACCCTATCACCTGGGTTGTGATGGAGCTACCAGCCCACTCCTGCAGATGAACAATGAAATCTCCTTCCAGAGGCCATTCTATGTCTTGCCACTCTTACTGCTTCCTCCGAGTGCTTTTCAACAACAAGGATCCCTGATTTGAAGCTTCCTTGTCAAGGGATGATGTGAAACCATAAGACTAAATGTGTTCTGAAGGAAAGTAGCAATGGCGTGGCAGTGCTGAGTCAGGTCCAAACACATCCATGCACTCTGTGGAGCGACAATTACTCACAATCAATGTACTTTTCCTTTTGTGAAATTCATAGACAGGCTCTTTGCCCCATTGTGTCTACACGGACTATCCACCTAGTTACAGGGAGAAAACATAAACTTCACAGAGACAGCTGCTGAGGTCAGGATCTGCACTGGACTCTGGAGTGGAGAGGCATTGGTTCTACTGGCAACACCACTGTGCTATCCATTAAGTTCTATTCAACAGCGGCAGCAACAATGAGTGTATGACCTGATGTGCTGTGTTGCTGGAAGCCCAGTCTCCCGTTCCCCCAGCACCACTCTGCAATTCTGTGTCTGTCAGGCCACTGTCAGCTCTTGGGTCCTTGGACACTCCATCTTCCTCCCACCCCACCTTCCCTGAAAACCCCAATCCTCTCCTTTCCTCTCAGTCACTACCAACACTCTTCCCAACTCTGATCCAAGCTCTCATCCTTGCGGTGTCTTCACAATTTCCTCTGATGTTCCCCTCTCTGAGGCAGAACCTTCTGACCCAACCTGTTCATCTCCACCACCACGACTCCTCCGTTTGCGGACCTCAGTAAGAGCCTCATCTTTGTCCCCCTGTGCCCACACGTCAGTGAGTTCCACGCCCACCATGACATCGAGCTTTTCTCCCGTCTTAGTGCCAACTTATTTGGCAAGGACTCTCCAGCTCGCACTGATGACTCCTCCTCCCACCTTCAACCCTCTTCCTCTTCCTGGACACCCCGCTCTGAACTTTTGCCTGCTCTGGATCTTTTCATTGCTAACTGCAGATGAGACATAACTGTCTCAACTTTACCAATCCTCTCTCCAAGTCTACCCTCACTCCTTCTGAATGCGCTGCTCTCCACTCTCTGCATATGAATCCTAACCTCACCATCAAACCCACAGATAAGGGGGGGCTGTAGTAGTCTGTTAGACTGACTTCTGCCTTGCTGAGGCCATGCAACAACTGTCAGACTCTTACTTACCTCTTGAACAGGTCCCCACTAAGGAGCACCAGGCCATTGTCACCCACACCATCAGTAACCTTATTAACTCTGGGGATCTCCCATCCACTGCCACCAACCTCGTAGTTCCCTTACCCCACACCTCCTGTTTCTACCTCCAACCCAAGATCCACAAACTCGCCTGTCCAAGTAGACCCATTATTTCTACTTATTCCTACCCCACTGAATTTACATCTGCATACCTCGTCTCAGTTTTATCCCTTCCTACCTACATCTGTGACACCTGACACACTCTTGACTTCAAGTTCCCTGGCCCCAGTCGTCTCATTTTCACCATGGAAGTCTGGTCCCTATATTCCTCCACCCCCCCATCTAGAGGGCCTTTAAGCGGTCCCCTCTCTCTGGACCTGCTCCTCTCCACTACCACCCTCTTCCATTTGCAGCCCTGGCCCTCACTCTCAATGATTTCTCCTTCAGCCCCTCCCACTTCCTTCAAACCAAAGGTGTAGCCATGGGCACTCATATGGGTCTCAACTATGCTTGCCTTTTTGTCAGCTAAGTAGAACAGTCTATGTTCCAAGCCTACACCAGTATAACTCCCTAACCTTTCCTATGCTCCATCAACGATTGCATTGGTGCTGCTTCCTGCACCTATGCCGAGCTTGTCAACTTCATCAATTTTGCCTGCAACTTCCACCCTGCCCTCAAATTTACTTAGTTCATTTCTTTCTCTTTTTTTAATCTTTTTATTAATTATTATTGAAAATCAACAACAGAGAAAAATGCATCAAAATAATCAAGACAACATATCCATATGTAGAATAAGAGTTAAACTATCAACCAAACTGAACAGTATATCAATAATAAAAAAAACAAAATGTTAAAGCTATTTTTTTAATGGAAAAAAGAAAGAAAGAAAAAAAGAACCCCTACTAACTAAAACAAAAAAAATCCTAATAACAAAAAAAACGGGAAAAAAAACCATTTGGAGCACAAACCCAGAGCTATACGCCATACAAGCTTCCATTAAAAAAAAGACATCAATCCGCCAACCAAATCCATTTACCCAAGCATCAGAAAAGGACCATCTTTATTAACTCAAGTCAAATGATAATAATGGGCAAAAGAACCCCACCTTTTCTCGAAGTCAAATTTAGGATCAAAAGTTCGACTTCTAATTTTTTCCAAAGTAAGACATACCGTCACCTGAGAGAACCATTGTATCAAAGTGGGAGCAGAGGCATCTTTCCATTTCAATAAAATAGCCCTTCTAGCCAATAATGTGACAAATGCAATTAAGTATTGGTCAGATATAGAAATACTGTGAATATATTGAGGAGTTATACCAACAAAACTGTCAATTTATTAGGGTATAAATTGATTTTTAAAGCTTTAGAAGTTGTAGAAAAAATAGACTTCCAAAATTGTTTCAATACAGAACACGACCAAAACATATATGTCAATATAACTATCTCAGTTTTGCATCTATCACACCGACTATTTACATTAGGAAATATTTTAGACAATCTCTCCTTTGTCAAATAATAATGATGTACAATTTTAAATTGAATTAGAGAATGACTGGCACAAATCGAAGAAGAGTTAACCAGCTTCAAAATTCGCAACCAATCCTCTGTTTTCAAGGTCATGTTAAACACTCTTTCCCAATCTTGCTTAATCTTAAGTAAAGGATAGTTATCCTGTTGTAATAGTAAATTATAAATTTTTCCAATGAAACCTTTCACTAAAAGGTTCATTTTTAAAATAGTGTCTAACATTAGTTCATTTCTGACACCTCTCTCCCCTTTCTCGATCTCTCTGTTTCTATCACTGGTGACAGTCTATTTAGTGATATCTTTTATAAACCCACAGATTTCACAGCTGTCTGGACTTCAACTCTGCCTAACTTCCCACTTGTAAAAATGCCATCCTCTTCTCTGGTTCCTCCATCTCCACCACACCTGTTCTCAGGATGAGGCTTTTCATTCCAGAACTAATGAGGTGTCCTCCTCCTTCTTCAAAGAAAGGAGCTTGTATTCCTTCACCATCAACACTGCCCTCACCTCTCTTCTCTTCTGTTTCATGCATGTCTGCCCTCACTCCATCCTCCTGCCACCCCACCAGGCATAAGGTTCATCTTGTCCTCACCTACCACCCCACCAGCCTCCCCATCCATCACATAATTCTTTGGAACTTCCAATGGGATCCCACCACTTTCTCTCCCTCCCATCCCACTTTCCACTTTCCACTTTCCACAGGGATCACTCCCTACGCAACTCCCTTGTCCCTTTGTCCCTCCCCACTGATCTCCCTCCCGGCACTTATCATTGTAAGTGGAACAGATGTCACGCCTACACCTACACCTCCTCCCTCACTACCATTCAATCCTTCCAGGTGAGGCAGTACTTTGCCTGTGAGTCTGTTGGGATCATCTACTGTACCCAGTGCTCCTCGTGTGGCCTCCTGTCTTATCAGTGAGACCCAGCATAGATTGGGAGATTGTTTTACCAAACATCTATGCTCCACACCCCAGAAAAAGTGGGATCTCCCAATGGCCACCCACTTCAATTCTAATTCCCATTCCCATTCCCACATGTCAACTCAAAGGTCATAAAGTGGATAAGTCACCTGGACCAGATGGACTATATCCCAGAGTCCTGAGAGAGGTTGCTGAAGAAATAACGGATGCATTGATCATGATCTTTCAAGAATCACTTCATTCTAGCATACTCTCAGAGGACTGGAAGATTACAAATATCACTCCACCCTTTAAGAAGGGAGGAAGGCAAAAGAAAGGAAATTGTTGGCCAGTTAGCCTAACCTCAGCGGTTGGGAAAGTGTTGAAGACTATATTATTAAGGATGAGCTGTCGGGGTACTTGGAGAATAATAATAAAATAAGTCAAAGTCAGCAGCAGGGTTTCTGTAAAGGAAAATCTTGCCTGACAAATCTCTTAGAGTTCTTCGAGGAAGAAACAAGCAGGTGGACAAAGGAGATGCAGTGGATGTTATTTATTTGGATTTTCAGAAGGCATTTGATAAGGTGCTACACATGAGGCTGCTTAACAAAATAAAATCCTAAGGCATTACAGAAAAATGCTGGTATGGATGGAGGAATGGCTGACAGGCAGGAGGCAGTGAGTAGGAATAAAAGGGGTCTTTTCTGGTTGGCTGCCAGTAACTAGTGGTGTTCCTTAGTATTGGGACCGTTACTTTTCACATTGTTTGTCAATGATTTGGATAATGGGATTAATGGCTTTATGGCAAAGTTTGTGGATGGTATGAAAATAGGTGGAGGAGTATAGTGTTCAGAAAGCAATGCAGTTGCAACAGGACTTAGACAAATTGGAAGAATGGGCAAAAATGTGGCAAATGGAAAACAGTGTTAGGAAATGTGTGATAATGCATTTTGGTGAAAGGAACAATTGTGTGGACTATTATCTAAATGAGGAGAAGGTTCCAACATCAGAACTCCAGAGGGACTTAGGAGTCCTCGTGCAAGACTTCCAGAAGGTTAATTTACAGGTTGAGTCTGTGGTAAAGAAGACTAATGTAATATTGGCATTGATTTCAATGGAAATAGAATATAAAAGCAAGGAGATAATGCTGAGGCTTTATAAGCCACTAGTCAGGCTGCTCTTGGAGTATGGTCAATAGTTTTGGGCCCCATATTTCAGAAAGGGTGTGTTGTCATTGGACAGAGTCCAGAGGAGGTTCATGAGGATGATTCAGGGAATGAAGGGGTTAACATATGAGGAGGTTTCAGAGCTTTAGGCCTCTGTTCACTGGAATTTAGAAGAATGAGGAGGCATCTCATTGAAATCTACCGAATGTTGAAAGGACTAGAAAGGGTGGATATGGAGAGGATGTTTCCTATGGTGAGGGTATCCAGATCTAGAGGGCACCCAGATCTAGAGGGCACAGCCTCAAAATTGAGGGGTGACCTTTCAGAACTGAGGTAAGGAGGAATTTTTTTTAGCCAGGGAGTAGTGAATCTGTGGAATGCTCAGCCACAGACTGTGGTGGAGGCCACATCTGTGGGTATATTTAAGGTGGAAGTTGATAGTCCCCTGATCAATCACAGCATCAAAGGATATGGTGAGACTGCAGGTGTATGGGGTTGGGTGGGATTCAGAATCAGCCATGATGGAATGGCAGAGCAGTCTCATTGGCTTGAATGGCCTAATTCTGCTCCTATGTCTTATGGTCTTATGTCAGTCCATGGCTCCTATACTACCCAGTGAGCCCACACTCAGGTTAAAGCGCAACACCTTATATTCTGTCTGGGGAGCCTCCAACCTGAACATCAATTTCTTGAACTTCCGGTAATTGCGTCCCCCACCCCCCACCACACCATTGCCCGATTGCCCAATTCCCACTTCCTCATCTGCCCATCACTTCCCTCTGGTGCTTCTCACCCTTTCCTTTCCTCCATGGTCTTCTACCTTCTCCTATCAGATGCCCCCTTCTCCAGCCCTTTATCTCTTTCACCAACCCACTTCCCAGCTCTTTACTTCACTCCTCTCCCTCTCCCAGTTTCACCTATGAGCTACCATCTTGTACTTTTTCCTCCCCTCGCTTCACCTTCTTTCTCCGACTTCTCACCTTTTCTTTCCAGGCCTGATGAAAGGTCTGGGTCCAAAACACAGATGGTTTACTCTTTTCCATAGGTGCTGCCTGGCCTGCTGAGTTCCTCCAGCATCGTGCGTGTGTCGCCTTGGATTTCTAGCATCTGCAGATTGTCTCCTGTTTGTGTATGGCTCATTTGATTTGAAATAATAAAATGTATGAAGAACTACTCACTTCAAAGCCCTGTACATCAACTCAAGCAAATGTCTGTTTGAACCTCAGATGATCCACGGTTCCTATAAAACTACTACACAAAAGAGCAGGACTTTACTTTGCATCCCAATCACCACCAAGCTGTGTGCAAGTTATGGTCATTACCTCACTGTTTGCGATGGGATCCTGTTGTTCACAGATTAACCTTTATGTGAAATGCATTACAACAATGGGGTAAATCGTATGTCATTATAAGACAATAGGGATATAGTTGTCAGTACAAAATTGTACCTATTTTTTTAAATTTCAAGTTGGGGTTAGAGTGTGAGCAGAGAACTGCAGGATATTTATTAGATTGTTTGTCGTTTTAAGGGCTGCACATAAAGAAAGGGATTATCCGATCCACCAACACATACCAGCATAATTATTGCAAGCTGCAGTCCAAGAGTCATGAAGCCAGGATAGTCCTAATACAGGCATGGAAAATTACAGAATCAGCAAGCAGTGTTAACAGTATTTACATCCACTTATCAACAAGCCAACAAGCAAAAGTTAACAACTTCTGGTCAAAACGCCCAAAAAAGGCAAACGACTCTATCAGGCATCTGGCAGAGACCTGGAGCAGTGTTAGTTACAGTCTTGTTATAACTGGCAATAGCTCCACTCCACTCACACAGGAATAGGTTGCACTGGAGAGTTTACTTTGCAGTCAAATGGACTTAGCTCTTTTTTTCCCATTCTAATTGTGTTCTTTCTTACAAAAATAATGTATAATTTATATTTAATTTATTTTTGTGAATATTGCTATATGATGTTATAGTGCGTGCCTGTGATGCTGCTGCAAGTAAGGTTTTCATTTCATCTGTGGATATGACAATAAACTCAACCTGACATGAGGATGCAGACATCAGGAGCTATTTATGGAGCAAATAATACCAACATCTGGAGCAATGCTTCTTATTATATCAACTTCCAAAATAGCGACCTTCATCACAGCAACATCTGGAGTGCTGACACTTACCAGCACCATCTGAAAGAGTACTCTTCACTGCTGCAGGATCTGGAGTTCTGATGCTTATTATACTAATATCTGGAGGACTGACCTCTTTACACCAACACTCGGTGACGGTTGATCTTTGAACTAACACCTGCAGATCTATGCTCATTATACCAACATCTGGGGACTGTCCATCATTTCACCAACACATGGAGGACTGATCCTCATTATACCAACATCTGGAGGACTGATCTTCATTACAATGGCATCTGATATACTGTATGTCCCTCAGCAGCAGAATATCCTTGGACCTTCCCTCATTACAGTAATATCTGGAGGATCTCCTCCTCGTATCAGCATCTGAAGGGCCCCATTACAGCAACATATGGATTTGATTCTCAGAGCACTGACATTTGGAGAATTGCCACTTATCACATGAATATTTGATGAACAGTCCTCTTTGCAATAATGTCTAGAGTGCATCTGCAATTATGCCACATAATGGCAATGCCCTTTGTGATATTAACATCTGGAAATATCATCACCTTGAGAATGTCCAACATTACCTCCAAATATGGATGACAGCTCCTCCTCATGCAGCATCTGGAGCTCTGAATATCATTACACCATTATCTAGGAACTAATTCCATTACGTCAACATCTTGGACAGCTTCCCATTGCACCAACATCTGGGAACTGCACAATGCTGAGACCTGGAAGACAGCTACTCATTACACTATTTAGGAACAGTCTCTAACATCAGGAGGGCAAACCTATGTGCAACAATTGAAATAATAGAAGTCTTTGTGAAATAATAGAAGGTGGTACTGATCACTTACTGGTCAGGTCTACCTGTTGCAAGATTTGAACAAAATAACAGAAACCCATCCCAGATGTTTTCACCCCTCTCCATCTTGTGGCAGCTTCTGCTCATGGGTGGGGGGCACCTTTGTCCTCCTTTTTCTGCAGTAGAATGTCTGCTTCTCTCCTTATGGGTGGTCTCCACCTTCTCAGTTCACCTTCCCCTCTGCCCCTCTCTGGAATCCCTCCCTCCACTGGAGCTCCTCAACTCCCAGCCTCCAGGCATGAGGCAGACCCAGACAGGAATTTCTCCATAATTTGGGTTTTGTCTTTGTTAGTCAGTAGTTGAGGAATCAATTCAATTCAATTCCACCGTCCTCGTGGGAGTTTCTTGTTGAGAGGAGCCATGCTGACAGATGTATACTGGATGGTGTTTGTCATAGTTAGCCAAAGTTGGGAAGACTGAGCATGTGGGAACATGCACTCAGGATTAGGCCAGAAGCTTCAGGATGGAAAGAGGACATGACTGTCTCTGTCGACTGACATTACTTCCCCATGTGAGCGATTATGCATCTGCCACTAAAGACTTGCCACTTCTGGAAGCTTTCCCCATTTGAGTCAGGAGGTCTGGAGTTCAACATACGCTCAGCACCAGGCCCTAGAGTCCCTGCCACCCAGCACAGTGCCAAGATGCAGCAGGTACTACATATGAGGTCATAGGTAAACATAGAAGTCTGGGTATGCCCTGAGGTCAGCATGCAAATGTTCTGACAGAACACGCTCAGGACTGTTTCCATTACTTGCTGAGGTACTCTGACTATTGCCGGAAGCTGATTTACTCTGATCTTCCGACATAGTGAAGGTTGTGAATCTGAGGAATTCATTGCCACAGACAGCTGTGGAGGCCAAGTTATTGAGTAGATTTAAGGCAGAGGTCGATAGGTTCTTGATTAGTAATTGTTACAGGAAGAACACAGGAGAATGGGGTTGAGAGGGATGCTAAATCAGCCATGATGGAATGACAGAGAAAGCTTGATGAGCCACAGGGCCTCATTCTGCTCCTATGTCTTATGGTCATTCAGGGAGGTGGAGCAGATAACTGGCAGAGAACCAGAGACCTGTGCTGACCAACTAGCTGGAATGTTCAAGAACATCAGCCTCTCACTGCTGCTGTCAGATGTTCCCACCTGCTTGAAAAGGGCATCAATCATACTGGTGCCTAAGAAGAGCAGGAGCAAGATAGGTCAGTTGGTTGATGGTGTCACAACAACAATCTCACACTCAATGTCATCAAGACCAAGGAACTGATTGTGGACTTTAGGCAGGAGAAGCCGGGAGAACCCACGCCAGTCCCCATTGAGGGTGTAGCAGTAGAAATGGTGAGCAGCTGGGTGTCAGCATCTGAGAGGATCTATCCTTGGCACAAGACAGTGATGCAATTATGAAGGCAGTTATACTTCATTACAAAAGTTTGAAGAGATTTGATATGTCACCAAAGGCCCTAGCATGTTTCTACATTGTACGGTAGAGAGCATTCTGACAGGCTGCATCACCGCCTGGAGTAGAGTCACCAATGCACAGGACTGAATGAGGCTGCAGAGTGTTGTAGACTGCCAGCTTCCTCACAGGCATAAGCCTCCCTACCATCAAGGAAATCTTCAAATGGCTGGGCTTCAAGAAGTTTGCATCCATCACTAAGGAGACTCCCCATCTGGGTCATACCCTCCTCTCGGTACTACCATCATGGGGGAAGTACAGGAGCCTGAAGACCCAAACCCATTTGAGGAGGAGCATCTTCCCCTCTGCTATCAGATTTCTGACTGGTCCATGAACCCATGAACACGACCTCACTATTCCTCTTTTCAATGGTTATTTATTTATTTGTTTGTTTATATTTGTAACTTTTATGTTTTGAACTACACTGCTGCCTCAAAACAGTGAATTTCACCATCTATGTTAATGATAGTAAACTTGACCCTGATTGTGAGATTTTATCTAGCTTCCCTGCATGATCTGGGACTGGGACTCAGTCACAAGCATCCAAGGATGAGCTCCATATGTGGGAGGGTGGAAATAATTGGGTCGTCTGTTATGGGCACCAGAGCATTAGGGAATCAGGCTACTGGTAAACAGGACCATCAGGAATTGGCAAATTCTCCAACTTTAAGTTACTCATTCCTTAGTACTGTTTTTATCAGGAATGGCTATCTGAGCTTGTCTCCCTTTTTCATCATTCTTTCTTTTCTCTGACCTGCTAGACATATTTTGTAAGATAGCCTATACAACATTTTACAGACCATACAGTGTCAGAAAGGCCATAAATATCGAACACACTGCAGTATTTCAGACTATGAGATTTACAGTTTGTATGACATTGCAGAAGCTATGAATTGCACAGCTTTGAGAACATTGCACAACCTGTAGAACATTACACAGAATATACATTACAAAGCCTATACAATATTACAGTACATAGCCTACACACTGTTGATCAGAGACTATATAATATTGCTCCACTAATATATCTTTACACAGCCCATAAACTTGATGCATTACGGACTACATGGCATTTGCAACACATATTACATACAAGTGGGCCCAACTTCCCCTTAATTAGACCTAAAATATTAACTACTTCTCTTCCCCCCCCCCCCAATGCTAGTACCGGACCTACTGAGAGTTTCTCGTATCTTCTGCATTCATTTCAGATTTGCTGCATCTGAGGTTTCTGTTCTGATTTTCATTTCAGAATGTGAGGCTGGGGAGACTGACAGAAGAGGTGAAAATTGAGCAGTATGTGACAAATGGAATATGCAAGACGTAATGGGCCCCCGTTCTGGTGCTGTGTTCTAAAATTTGTAGTGTGCCCAGTGTAGGCAAGCTTGCATTGTGATGTTCCAACAGGAACCATATGCCATTGGCACATCCTCTGTAAAATGGTGCAGCACCCATAGAGGAGACTATTCAGATCAAGTTAGTCTTCTACCTCAGCATCATCTTCTTGCAGTAATCCCCTTAATATCCAAAAGTCTATCAATCGCAGCCCTGAATGTAACAGAGACCAAGTCTTTGCAGCCATAGGACAGAGAATTCCAAAGATTCACCACCCACAGGGTGAAGACATCTTATATTATCACTGTCCTTTTAATCTATGACAATCCCTTATGTTGAGACTGTGATTTCTAGTCCTAGATGCTTCGGTCAGGGAATATATCATTGCAGCATCTACCCTGTTAAGAATGTATCAATGAGAATGCCTTCAGTCTATCAAACTCTACAGTAAAGTATAGAGAGTATCATTACAGATTTCTAAACTACTCCTCCCACAGCTAACAAGTTCTACATTCCAAATGTGGGTAAATAGAACCAGAACAGATAGACACGATGGTCAGTATGCCATGGTAGGCCAGAGGGCCTGTTTCTGTGTGGTACAAATCTATGGCTCTAAATTCACCTTTGACACTGAGAGAGTATATCAGTGCCACTCAAACTGCGAAACACTTGGTTGAGCTTCTGTAGTGGTGTGAAAGGACTCGAAATTGGTCATCGTCACATTTCAGTCCATTATTTGCTTGTTACTGAGACAGGCAGAGCAAGACAGTCAAATTTCTGAGCTATTGTCTGATTGGATATGAAGACAGTGAACTGAGAACATCTGGTTGCTGAGGAGTGTCATCCCCTAGCACTAATACCGACCTAGTCTGAATCTGACCTCCATCTAAATCTGTCTGTGCCTGGGATTAACAGAACAGAAGAGGCCACCACAGAGTGTGGTCACCTTAGGGTCTCCTCAAACCTAGTGGCACCGTTGACGTGCTTTATCTTCAAACAATAAGTGCATTTTTTATATTTTCATATTTCCTTCTCACACACACAGTGGATGATGGCTACTTGATACATCTGGTTCCTTTTCATTCAAGGAGCAATCCCATTCCTGCCATTCCTGCTAATTTTCCCACTAGCTAATTGGGCTCTCATTCCTATTAGCCCCTCACCCCAGAATTTTCCACATCGATATTCTGCAGGAAATTTACATCAGCCAGTCAACCTACCAATCTGAATATCTGTGCTATGTAGGAGGAAATTGAAACACCTGGAGGAGACCCATAAGGTCATGCGGAGAACATGCAAACTTCTCATAGTTAGCTCCTGAGGTCAGGATTAAATCTGGGTTACTGGAGCTCTGAGTTAATGATTCAACTACGTAACTGCAACACTCTGCCATTATTTAGCATTACAATTTGGATGACCGCTGTTGTGTATTTAATATTTATGGGTGTATGGGGTGTCAGGGAGGGGTAGCACCTCTGGTGGGGGAACATGTTGTGTTCTTTTCAAGGCGGTTAGTCCACCTTTGGTCCCCACCTGGCACTCAGCTCTCACCTGTGGTTCCTGGTAGCTATTTGCATGGGATAGATCCAACACCCCGGGCAACGGCTTTGACAAGCTGTCTAAACCAGGTGAGGGTAGCCGACGGGTCTCAAACCCTCAGTGAGATAGGGAGTTGTCTATCCCAGCATGTGAAGACAGATTCCAGCGGATTGAGCAGACGAGACCCATGGAAGGTCCAACGGTCAAGAAGGCGGTCTCTGCAAGCATTGTGGAATGTGTAGAGCACGACAAAACACAGAAGATGTCCTGGTCATCCACTGCTCCTAGTCCCATCTCCAGCTGTCTCGACTATGGCTTGCCACTGGATCCAGATGGGAATTGGGAAGAGAGGGTGAGGCTGACGCTGCACAACTCTCCCTCACTTAAATCGAAATCACGCGCTAGTCTCGCCACCATCATGGTGTCGAAGTCTTCATCGACGACAACGATGGACAAACAACAACACTTAATATTTCAGTAACATTTGAGTAATATTGTAAAATTACTGTTTGATTTAGCATTCCTTGTTTGTTTAAATAATTCATTTCAGGTTATACATAAAAGAACATGAATAGCGTACGTCATAATGCCACCATGCCATACATGAGTGTCTCTTTAAAACTAAAACTAAGAACGCACATGAGTTACCCAGGCTCCATGTTTCTCCTTCAATTGGTTTTATATTTTGGAGTTAGAAAACATAACAGTGATACCAAGCAAGTTTTAAATGAACCCAAGATAACCACCCTCCTGATGAAGCACAGTGAGACAATCAAGTTAAGAAAAAAGTGCTGTGGAAACAATTGAGTAAAACAATACAGCACAGTGCATGCTTCTATGGGAAGGGACAGAGGTGGTCGAGTTAAAAAAGGCAGAAAGCAGACAAATTCATGGGTTCATAAACAGTGACTACCAGGTGATAATAATAATCGTAAATTTAAATAAAAACAGAAATGGCTGGCTACATCAAAAAGATAGATGCATTCAATTGCACAAGAGATAACTGGATATTGCATACTAAGGAAATTGAGTAGTATTTTAAAGAAAATAGAATAGCCAATGAGAAGCGAGTGCCAGTTCTGCTGAGTGCATTGGCTGGAAGAGGATACAGTTTGCTTAGAGGTATGACTGCTGCACCCAATCTAGCCAAAATGAGTTTTGCTGATATTGTGAAAGTAAAGCAGGAACATTTCAAAATGAAACCATTTTTGATTGAAGACTGTTCAGATTCCAAAAGTAGAATCAAAAGGAAGGGAAGTTCATTTCAGCATATGTGGATGAATTGAAGAAATTGTCTAAGCATTGTCAGTTGAATGATGAGCTTAATGATGCACTGTGAGATCATTTAGTTTGTGGAATCTTACAAGAAAGTATTCAAAAATGGCTCCTAATTGAAGCACAGCTTACATTTAAAAGAGCTGTTGAAATAGCTGTATCAATGGAAACAAAAGATAGACACACAATTGAGTTGAGTTGCATCTATCTTTTTGATGTAGGAATGAAAGTGAGTATGAACAAAATTGTAATATCTAAACAGAAACAGACCAGGTAGAACAAATTGCGTTACCATTGTGTTAGGGGCTCGCATACACCAGACCAATGCAGGGTTTAAGGTGGAACTTGAAGAAAATGCCATAAATTAGGACATATGCAGAAAGCATGTCAGGCAGTCAAAAATATATGGACAATACAAGAAGGAGAGAAAGATCGCAAGTCAAGTTGCAGTTTCAAGAAAAGCATTGATCTGCATGCTTTTGAGGAAAAATCTGATACTGATGACAATGAAACAGGACTGAGTAGCCTTGAGATGTCACAGTGGGGGTGTTGGGAATGGACCCAAGTGCAAGACACAGACACTGAAGTACTAGGAACAGGACTTGACTAGAGCAAGGATGTGACAGGATACAGACAAGGAGCAGGGACAAGAACGCAAACTTGGGCTAGGACATGGACAAGTCAGGGAACCAGGATAATGAACTATGCACTAGGAGCCTGGGCTTGGGAAGGCGGGACCAGGACTAGGAACCATGAACTAGGAGCCTGGGCTTGGGCTCCGAGCCAGAGACTGGACAAGGACCCAGAACCTTGGTGTTGCCTCGGGCTCGGACCCCAGAACTAGGCGAGGACATGACATGTCTACAGGACAGGACAAGGCTGGGGTCTGGGGTCTTGAGGCTGATAACTTGGAGACTGGAGCTCAGAGACAAACTGGGAACTGTACATTAACATAGAGCTGGGACTTATCCTTCGAAAAGTTGGGACTTATCTTTAACACGACACTAACATGAGACTGGACAGTACATAGACATAGAGTTGGGATTTATCCTTAGAGAAGCCGGGACTCAACTTTATCTCCACACCAAGGTGGGACAGGTCCATCCGTCGGGTAACAGCAGAACGACCAAACTTACTCAACAGAGGCAAAGACAAGACAAGACAGGTCCCCCCGCAGGGCAATGGCAGAACGGCCTGACTTACCCCACGGAGACGAGGACAAGACAAGACAGATCCCCCCACAGGGCAACGGCAGAACGGCCTGATTTACCCCATGGAGTCAAGGTCAAGAAGAGACAAAACCAAAGAACGACAGACAATTCCATCTCTGCATCGGGGTTGCTCCGAGTCGCAGTTACGGCCAGCAAGCTCGGCTGGCTACGGAAACAGCCGGATCTCTACCTAGCTTGGAGTGGCTGATGGCCACTCAGCTGGCCCGGGAAATGGCTGAATCCATACAGCAAAGACAGCTCCGACTACCGACAGCAAGGCTCTATGAAGTGATGGTTCTCCAACACGACCTAAAGATGGCAAGTGGCCGCTCTAGCCTTCCAGCGGCAGGTTGCTCCCAGGGGATCTAGACAAGACGAGCCAGCAACCCACACTCGACCCCAAGGCTACTTATATTCCAAGCCCCAAGATGGGAATCAGATGCCTATGATTAACTCAACCGAAACAAGGGACAGCTGGAAGACCCGGAGTCCTGAGTCCACCGACCAGACCGTGAACCGGAATGCGGATTTCACGGACCGGACCATGGCATGAGATTTACAATGTGATAACTAACAATAGACAAGCAACATGATTTACTCCAGAGGTGAATGGCAAGTTAATAAAAATGGAATTGGACACTGGCTTAGCTGTTTCAGTCATTCCACAGAATGAGTTTGAATGACATTTCAAAGATAGTAAACGGAAGCCTGCAGGTATCCAACTAAGAATTTATATCGGAGAAAAGACAACTCTGTGGGAGTGACATTTGTAACAATGCGATACAACAAACAACAAGCCACATTGGGTTTGTATGGTAAAAACAGGATGGCCAACTTTGTGTGGTCGTGAGTGGCTGAGACAACTACAACTGGACTGGAGATATATCCTCCATTTGCATGCCGCATCCTCTGCCATAGTCAACTCACAGCAGTAGTCAAAAATGGCCTTGGAAGTTTGAACATATCAAGGGTAAAATAGTGTCAAATGAAAATGCCACATTCAAGTTTTACAAAGCCTCACCAGTTCCTTACGCTTTTTCATGATAATATAGCCAATGAGTTCAATCACACGAAGGCTGAAAGAAATTGTTCCAAGGTTGAGTGGAGCTTATGGGCAATGTCAATGGTCCCAGTAGCCAAGAAGGATGGATCTGACAGGTGGAGATGGAAGAAGAGTCCAAAGTTCTGTAAGAGGCTTACTTTTGAAGTAGCATCTGTACCTGCACTCCAGTCGAAAGCTATGGGCCAGGTGCTGCAAGGCTGTCCAGGTAACTCATTGTTACCTGGATGACATTATTGCGTCCAGAAAGCATGTCAAAGAATATCTCCAAAATCTCAAGAATGTGTTAAAAAGATTGTGGGCTCGGAGCACAACGCAACAAGTGTAAATTCTTTAAACCAAACATCACTGACTGTGGGCACACCATTGACGCAAAAGATTTACACAAGTGTGCTGAGAAAATTCAAGCAGTGGTGGATGTTCCAAGGCCAAAGGATGTGTCACAGTAGAGGTCCTTTTCAAGATTTGTCAACTACTATAACGGGTTCCTGCCAAATGTGTCAACAGTGCTCCCCACTTCAAACTCATTACTACAGATGGGGAAGAAATGGCAATAGACAAAACAGTATGGGGTGACTTTCCAAAAGACAAAGGAAGTAATGACATCAGATATTGTACTCACACATTATGATCCACATTGTCTAGGAAGCTTGCCTGCACCACCTTGCTGCATGGTATAGGGCCAGTCATGTCAAACATTATGAGTGATGGAAATGAACGCCCATAGCCTTTGCATCATGTTCTCTTACTCCGGCAGAGAAAAATTGCACACAGATTGACAGCGAGACCTTGAGTTCAGTTAGGCGTGTAAAATGTTTCAACCTTGGATGGGAGAGAGTTTACCCTCATTACTGATCATCAACCATTAATGTCCATTTTCAATCCACAGGAGGATGTTCCACTAATAGCAGCAACATAAATGCAGAGATGGGCTCTGTTTCTTGGAGGACGCAATTGCAAGATTGAATTCAAGAGGACAATTAATCATTGATTGCCCCATTTACCCTTGGAAAAGAGAATACCTGAAAAATTTACAAAAGAGAACACTCCTCTTGATGTATTCTCCCCGATAAAAATTGCAGGTCTTCCTATTACAGCCGAGATGATCAAAAGGGAAACCAGAAAAGAACCCACACTGTCTCAGGTCTACATGGCAAATCAAAATGGCTGGAATGTGCAGCAGAAATTCCATTCTCCCTTTTTTTTTACCTGCGCTAGGATGAACTTGCCCTTGCCAGAGGTTGCCTTATGTGGAGATCGAGAGTGGTTGCACCATCCAAGCTGAGAGCTAAAGTGATGGAGGAGCTACATGCTGGTTATCTAGGTGTGGTCAAAATGAAAGCGTTGGCTAGAAGCTTTGTCTTTTGGCCTGGGATTGATCAGCGGATCAAGCAACTTCCCTGGTACTGTTCAGGATGCCAACAATTCCTGCAGTCCCTGAGTCAACTCTTACAACCAATACGGAGGAGGCACCGGAACCTGAGATTGTTTCACAGCCACAAGTCTCACCTGCCAAGCAGAATGACCCCACCTTGGCAGGAAAAGTTATCCCAGAAGAATAAGAGATCCTCCTCAGCGATTGAATCTTCAGGCCTGAATGGAACAATTTAAAATGTACTGTGCATTGAATGTTTATTTAGTACTTGTATTATATAGTATGCTGTATATACAGTATATATTTTCTGTGTATATATATATATATTCTGTTTCACTGAGACCTGGCTCTCCCTTGCCACCCCGGACTGCGCCATCCGACCGGAGGGATTTTAGATCCATCAGATGAAGTGCACGGCACCTTTGGGCAAGACGAGGGGAGGTGGTGTCTGCCTACTGATCAACACTGCGTGGTGCTCGGACACAGTGGCACTGACAAGCTCCTGCAGCCCGGACCTGGAACACCTGTCGGTGAAATGTCATCCCTACTATCTGCCACGGGAATTCACCTTGGTCATACTGACAGCAGTCTACATTGCCCCCCAGGCGGACATGGAGTGTGCTCTGAACATACTGTATGCCAACATCAGTGAACTTGAGACCAGGTCTCCGGAGGCTTTGATCATTATAGCCGGGGACTTTAACCAGGCCAACCTCAGAAAGGCGCTGCCAAAGTTATACCAACATGTTTCCTGCCCCACCCGAGGCCTGAATATACTTGACCACTGTTACACGGCAGTCAAGGATGCCTACCGTTCTGTCCCACGACCTCACTTCGGAAAATCGGACCATCAGGCCGTACTTCTCCCGGCTTACAAACAGAAACTGAAGCGGGAGGTCACGGTGTCGAAAGTAGTGTCGTGTTGGACAGAGAAAACAGATGAGGTCCTCCGTGATTGCTTTGAGTCGGTGGACTGGTTAGCATTCAAGGACTTGGCAGCTAACCTCGATGAGTATGCCTCAGCTGTCACAGACTTTATTTGGAAATGCATGGAGGACTCTGTGTCTCACAAGACGATCCGGGTATTCCCTAACTGGAAACCTTGGATGAATTATGAGGTCAAGCCCCTTTTAAAGGCTAGGGCTGCGGCTTTTAGGTCCGGGGATACCAGTCGCTACACGGGATCGAGGCGTGAACTCCGGAAAGCCATTAAGGGCGCCAAGAGGCAATATCGAGCCAAGTTGGAAGCCCAGGCTAACCAGAGGGATGCCAGTAGACTATGGCAGGGTCTAAATGAGATCACTGGGCGCAAAGAAAAGGCTGGGAATATCAATAACTGTGGCGCTTCTCTTCCTGACGAACTTAACGTATTCTATGCAAGATTCGAACAGAAGAGGAGCGTCCCGCTCCCTCCGGATGAACCGGACCTGGTGGCATCGAGATTCGTCGTCACCGAGGAGGACGTTAGAAGGGCCTTCCTGAAGATAAATCCAAGGAAGGTGATGGGCCCAGATGGCATCCCAGGACGGGTTCTCCGGGCCTGTGCAAGCGAGCTAGCTGGAGTGTTTGCTGACATCTTCAACTGCTCCTTGCTTCAGTCTAAGATCCCCTCGTGTTTTAAGAAGGCAACGATAATCCTGGTGCTGAAGAAGAGCAAGCTGGCATGCCTGAATGACTATCGACCTGTGGCTCTGACATCAATTGCTATGAAGTGTTTCGAGAGATTGATTATGGCACACATCAACTACAGCCTACCGGTCAACCTCGACGCTTTGCAATTCGCCTACCGAAGCAACAGGTCAACGGCATCTCTCTGGCCCTACATTCCTCCTTAGAACACCTGGAGAATAAAGACGCATACGTAAGGCTCCTTTTCATTGACTACAGCTGTGCCTTTAATACCTTCATTCCAAATAAACTGAATTGTGAGTTCTGGAACCTGGGCCTTAGCACTCAGATCTACAGCTGGATCTTCAACTTCCTCACAGACAGGACCCAGGCTGTAAAAATAGGGGACAAGCTCTCCTCTACAATCACTCTGAGCACCAGTGTTCCACAAGGCTGTGTACTCAGCCCCCTGCTGTACTCATTGTACACCCGTGATTGTGTAGCCAAGTTTCCATCAAACTCAATATATAAGTTTGCTGATGAGACAACAATTGTCAGCCGTATCTCGGGTAATGATGAGTTAGAGTACAGAGAGGAAATTACGAACCTGGTGGCATGGTGCGAAGACAATAACCTATCCCTCAACGTCAGCAAGACGAAGGAATTGGTTGTTGACTTCAGAAGGCATAGCGAACTGCACGACCCAATTTACATCGGTGGTGCGCAAGTGGAACAGGTCAAAAGCTTTAAGTTCCTCGGGGTCAATATCACAAATTCCCTGACTTGGTCCAACCAAGCAGAGTTCACTGTCAAGAAGGCCCACCAGCGCCTTTACTTCCTGAGAAAACTGAAGAAATTTGGCCTGTCCCCTAAAACTCTCACTAATTTTTATAGCTGCACCATAGAAAGCATTCTTCTAGGGTGCATCACAACCTGGTATGGAAGTTGTCCTGTCCAAGACTGAAAGAAGCTGCAGAAGAATGTGAACACGGCACAGCACCTCACACAAACCAATCTTCCGTCCTTGGACTCACTTTACACCGCACGCTGTCGGAGCAGTGCTGCCAGGATAATCAAGGACACGACCCACCCAGCCAACACACTTTTCATCCCTCTTCCCTCCAGGAGAAGGCTCGGGAGCTTGAAGACTCGTACGGCCAGATTTGGGAACAGCTTCTTTCCAACTGTGATAAGACTGCTGAATGGATCCTGACCCGAATCTGGGCCGTACTCTCCAAATATCTGGACCTGCCTCTTGGTTTTTTTTTTGCACTACCTTACTTTCCATTTTTCTATCTTCTATTTATGATTTATAATTTAAATTTTAATATTTACTAATTTTTACTGTTTTTAATATCTTTAATATTTAATATTTGTAATCCAGGGAGCGGGAAGCACAGAATCAAATATCACTGTGATGATTGTACGTTCTAGTATCAATTGTTTGGCAACAATAAAGTATAAAGTATAAAGTATAAAGTATTTATATCTACATATTGAGATGCATTCTATATTGTTGGTGTTTATAGCTAAGCAGAAAGAAGTGCTTTGTATTTAATACTTCTGTAATATTTGAGTAATATCATAAAAATATCATTTGATTAAGCATTCTTTGCATATATAATTAATTACGGGTAATATGTAAAAGTGTGTGAATGGCATACGTTATCGCGCCACCCCATCGATCGTGCGTGTTTTGCTAGAAGTAAAACTAAGAACATACATGATTTATCCCGGATCCATGTTTTTTTTTCATTTTGTTTTATGTTTTGGAGTTACAAAGCATAAGAAAGGTGATTGGGCTTGATTGGCACTTTAGATGGAATTCAGTTTCACCTGTGCAGTGCATGATCCAGCCAGATTCCTGAAGGACCTTTAAGAGGTGGCAGAGTGTTAAATTTTAACCTACAATATATGTTTGTAATTATAAGGTGATATCACTGCCTTAATCCAGGAAAAGAAAACACGTTTCCACAAACACCATTGAAATGACCAGGACTAAATTTTGGACAGGACATCTGGTAGTTCTGATGCAGGGGTTTGAACCTTCAACAATTTGTTCCAGCTGACAGAAATCTCTGCAAATGGAAGAGGTGAATTTGTCACAGGGTTGAAGGTTTAACATCTCATCCAAAGGTGGGCGGCTTTACTCGTGTAGTATTTGCTCAGACCTGCATCAAGAGATGTGGGAAATGAGTCAGAAATCAGTCGCCCATGGAGTGGCTGAATGCTGGCTGGTCACAGGGTTGTTTTGAAGCAGGAGTACTCATGAATGACTTGAAATATAAAAAATATTTCTCCAAAGTAGGGAAGTATTCACACCACAGCACATGGCACAGCTATTCAAATGTACAGTTAGACTTGTTGTAGATGGAATATTTGCAAGCCTGTAGTGTGATTGCATGGTACTCACTAGATGAACACACACACACACACAGATGTGGAGAACAACATGTCGATCCTTAAGTTGGTTTCACATTGACACTGGAGGGTGTTGCACACAGTCGTTTATTGATTCTATTGTGTTACTTGGATTTTCTGTGTATGCTTGCAAGAAAATGAATCTCATGATTGTATATGATCAAATACATTTGCAACATTCTATGATACTTTGTCTCTAATGTCAACATCAGGGAGCTATTGCTGTCATAAACAGGCAGCAGAAATGAATAACATCTTCAGTAATCGAGGCTGGTCCTAATAGTAGTTTCTGGAATGTTCTGTTCATTCCAGCCAGAAATTTGATTTTCTCAACATATTCTGTGGAACAAGAATTTAGACCATAAGACCATAAGGCAAAGGAGCTGAATTAGGCCATCTGGCCAATCGAGTCTGCTCTGCCATTCAATCATGGCTGATCCTTTTTTCTACCTCCTCCTCAGCCCCAGTTCCCGGCCTTCTCCACGTAACCTTTGACGCCATGTCCAATCAGGAACCTATCAATCTCTGCCTTAAGTACACCCAATGCTTCTCCGTGGATTGTCACCTTGTCGTGGTGGTGAAGCTTGTGTGGTCCTGTGATCCTGAGAGCAATGCCATCTGGAGCTATGCTCCTGGCAGGGTCACCCATGGGGTAAGGTCGAGGGTGAGATTCCTGACAAAGAACAATCCAACCAAGACCTCAACGGTGGAACAGGTGGACGAAGTTACTTCAAACTCAACGGTTGTGAAGGCGGATGAAGGCTGCAACAAATCTATCAGCTTCGCCATGGTTTCCATGCCATTGGAATCAGTTGGTTGATTTGTGAAGTATCGTGTGCTTCTTGGAGTGCAACATCAAATACACATTAAACAAATACACGCACAGGCGTCTTCGCTCTGTGGGCCACTTCTTCAGAATGATGACCATCATCCTCGCCCTCGAGGGTAGCCACGACAACAACGACGACGACGGCACCCAATGACCTGGCCTCCACAGCTGAATATGGCAACAAATTCAACAAATTCACCACCCTTTTGGCTAAAGAAATTTCTTCGCATCTCTGTTTTGAAAGGGCGCCCCTCTATGCTAAGGCTGTGCCCTCTTGTCCTAGACTGTACACCATGAGAAACATTCTTTCCAAATCTGGCCCAATGAGCCTCATTGCAGAGGTTACTTTAGTAAAATATGGTAGGTGTTACGGGAGGAGGAATTTCACCTGCCTCATTTGTCAGCTGGTCAGATTTATCAACTAAACCAGAGCACAGGAAAGGTATGAGGCAGGCAAATCCTTACCCATCTTTTATTCTTCAGTCCTGACTGAGGGTTCCGGCCAGAAACATCGACTCATCGTTTCTAACTGATGCTGCCCGACCTGCTGAGTTCATCCAGCGTACTGAAAATGTTGCTTTGACCACAGCATCTGCAGATTATTTTGTGTTTAAGGTATGAGGCAGTGTGGGTCTTTTCAACTGTGAAATAAATTACCCTGGTGCAACTGGTCGAGCAGCTCCCTCCCAGATCCAGTGACCCGAGTTTGATCTTAACCTTGGGTGTTATCTGTGTGGAGTTTGCATGTTCTGTCTGATCGTATGGCTTTCGTCCAGGTCTCTGGTTTCCCTTCATGTGTTGGTTTTGGGATACTTGGTCACTGTAACTTGCCCCTAGAGTCAGTGAGAGACTGGAGAATCATATGAGCTGATGGGAATTATGTGGGGGAATTTGACCAACAGGATAATGCTGGGAGCCAGCATAGAGTTAATGGGACCAAACTTCTCCTCCTAAGTTCTCAGAAAATTTGAAAAAATAATGGCTGCAGTAGACTCAGAGGAAAAGGCTGCCCTCCATCTCCCAACTGACGTGACCCCAACCCTTCCTTCAGGGATCTTGGACCCTGTCAGGATTTCCTGGCACATCTACATTATTGAATATTAGAGCTCTAAGCTATGATTGCAAGTTCAAATGGGACACTTTTGTAAACAAGTTAATGGGCCATCTTGATGCGTGCCAAGCCTTTCACAACATAAGATCTGACAGCTCACTGCCAGATTTCCCATTTCATGTTGGTGTTCAAAGTGGAAGTGTTATGAACATCACTGAAGCAGCCATTCTAACAACGCACAATATTTCAGATCCGTAAGTGAAAGCAAGTTAATAAAGATGGAGAGAAGGCATCTTCCTTTTTTTTAAACTTAAAAGAGCTAATGGAAAAACAATCACGAGGTAGAGTGCTTGGCTGGGTAGGGTCACTGAAGTTCATTGGTACTGCCGAGGCTATGGGGACCCGGATGTCTTTAATTTAGAGGATATTCATGGAGTCATGCACAGGCAGGTTGCAGATCAGAACTCGTCCCATTTCCCTGCATTTGGACAATATCCCTCTCAGGGCAGCACAGTCACTGGTTAGCACTACACTTCACCGTACCAGCAATCTGGGTTCAACTCCCAGCGCTGCCAGTAAGCATTCTGTACGTTCTCCCCATGGCTGCGTGGGATTTCTCTACGAGCTCTGCTTTCTTCCCAAAGTCATACCAGCTGGGAGGTTAATTGGTCATTGTAAATTGTCCGGTGATTAGGCTGGGGTTAAACCAGGGATATTGCTGGGCAGTGCAGTTGGAAGGGCCGGAAGAGCCTATTCCGCTCTGTATCGCAATGATTTCTCACAAATGTTGAAATCAAACCCACATCCAACACCTTTTATCTAACGCTCTCTCCATCCCCTGAGTGAAGACTTTCCCCCTCATGTTTCCCTTAAACAATTCACCTTTCACCCCTGATATGACCTCTATTTCTATTCACACCTACAGCCTGCTTGAAAATCCCGATCTATATGCTCCTCATAATTTTGTATAACTCTATCAAACCTCCCCTCATTCTCCTACGCTCTAGAAAATAACATCCTAACCTATTCGACCTTTCCAAACACTCACGTCCTGAAGTCCCAGCAACATTAACATAGAAACATATAAAGCCTACAGCATAATATTGACCCTTCAGCCCACAATGCCGTACCGAACATGTATTTACTTTAGAAATTACCTGGGATTACCCATAGCCTTCTATTTTTCGAAGCTTCACGTACCTATCCAGGAGTCTCTTAAAAGACCCTATTGTTTCCGCCTCCACCACCATTGGCGACAGACCATTCCACACACTGACCACTCTTTGCGTAAAAAACTTACCCTTGACATCTCCTCGGTACCAGCTTCCAAGCACCTTAAAACTGTGCCCACTCATGTTAGCCATTTCAGCCCTGGGAAAAAGCCTTTGATTATCCACACGATCAATGCCTCTCATCATCTTACACACCTCTATCAGGTCACCTCTCATCCTCCAAGGAGAAAAGTCGGAGTTCATTCAACCTATTCTCATAAGGCATGCTCCCTAACCCAGGCAACATCCTTGTAAATCTCCTCAGCACCCTTTTTATGGTTTCCACATCCTTCCTGTAGTGAGTCGACCAGAACTGAGCACAGTACTCCACGTGGGGCCTGATTGGGTCCTATATAACCGTAACATTACCTCTTGGCTCTAACATGGACTTGGACACTGCCAAGAGTCTTACCATTAATGCTATATTCTGCCATCATATTTGACCTACCAGAATGAACCACTTATCTGGGTTGAACTCCATCTGCCACTTCTCAGCCCAGTTTTGTATCTTATCAATGTCTGCTGTAACTTCTGACAACTCTCCACCCTGTCCACAACATCTCCAACCTTTGAGTCATCAGCAAATTTATTAACCCATCCCTCCACTCCCTCATCCAGGTCATTCATAAAAATCACGAAGAGTAAGGATCTCAGAACAGATCCCTGAGGCACACCACTGGTCACCGACCTCCATGCAGAATATGACCTCACATCCTCAATTCAGTCAGGCTTGTAAGGCACGACCTGCCTTTGACAAAGCCATGCTGACTATTCCTAATCATGTTATGCCTCTACAAATGTTCATAAATCCTGCCTCTCAGGATCTTCTCCATTAACTTACCAACCACTGAAGTAAGACTCACTGGTCTATCATTCTTGTAAATTTTCTTTGTAATCTTTCGACCTTATTTATATCTTTCTCCCAACTGAGGTAACCTCAACCCTTCCTTCAGGGATCTTGGACCCTGTCAGGATTTCCTGGTGCATCTACATTATTGAATATTAGAGCTCTAAGCTATGATTGCAAGTTCAAATGGGACACTGTTGTAAACAAGTTAATGGGCCATCTTGATGCGTGCCAAGCCTTTCACAACATAAGATCTGACAGCTCACTGCCAGATTTCCCATTTCATGTTGGTGTTCAAAGTGGAAGTGTTATGAACATCACTGAAGCAGCCGTTCTAAGAACGTACAGTATTTCAGATCCGTACGTGAAAGCAAGTTAGTAAAGATGGAGAGAAGGCACCTTCCTTTTTTTTTACTTAAAAAAGCTAATGGACAAACAATCACGAGGTAGAGTGCTTGGCTGGGTAGGGTCACTAAAGTTCATTGGTACTGCCACAGCTATGGGGACCCGGATGTCTTTAATTTAGAGGATATTCATGGAGTCATGCACAGGCAGGTTGCAGATCAGAACTCGTCCCATTTCCCTGCATTTGGACAATATCCCTCTCAGGGCAGCACAGTCGCTGGTTAGCACTACGCTTCACCGTACCAGCAATCTGGGTTCAACTCCCAGCGCTGCCAGTAAGCATTCTGTACGTTCTCCCCGTGGCTGCGTGGGATTTCTCTGCGGGCTCTGCTTTCTTCCCACAGTCCAAAGTCATACCAGCTGGGAGGTTAATTGGTCATTGTAAATTGTCCTGTGATTAGGCTGGGGTTAAACCAGTGGGATTGCTGGGCAGTGCAGTTCAATGGGGGGGAAGAGCCTATTCCGCTCTGTATCTCAACAAACAAACAAACAAATAAATAAATAAATCTTTCCTATCCCTGTATGTATTCAAATTTCTTTTGAACATTGTAACTGGATACTTACTTTGGCAGTTTGTTGCACACATCCAGCATTCTCTCTGAAAAAAGATACCCCACAGTGCCCCTTTAATTCTTTCCCCTCTCACAAATCTATGTCGTCTGGTTTTAGAATCTCCCCTCAAGTCTCAATTATTGTTGTCATCATGGCTATCCCTCGAGGTCGAGGATGGTGGTCTTCATTCTGTTGATCTGCTTATGGGTTCACAAGTGGCTTATGAGTCCAATCTTGGCTTTGAAAGTTCTTCCGCATTCAGGACAGGTAGTTCCAGATGGCAAATTGGGCTTTGGTTGTTGCTGCCTGTCTTTCCATTTTCTTCTCTTTTCTTCCAATTCTGCACATCTGTTGGCTTCGAAAGTTGCTGTTCCTTCTCGGATGATGGCTTGCCGGAGTTTCCTGTCCTTGGCATTGGTTTCCCAATTGTTGATGTCGATGTTACATTTCTTCAATTATCAACCAGAGGTTTGAACATACAATCGAGAGATGGTCCTGTGAAGTACCGAGGGGTTGCTGCACTCTCAGAGATTCTAGTTTCAAATGAGGTTAACCCAAAGTTCTGGCAATCTCTTCAGCTGCCCCAGACTCCAGCGGCCCAGATTCATAGTCATAGAGCAGGTCCTTAAGCCCATGTAGACTTACTGAACTACTAATCTGCCTAGACCTATCAATCAGCACCCGGACCACAGCCCTCCTTACTCCCCCCATCTACGTATCTATTCAATTTCTCTCAAACGTTGAAATCAAACCCACATCCACCACCCTTGATCTAACACTCTCTCCACCCTCTGAGTGAATGTTTCCCCTTATGTTTCCCTTAAACATTTCACTTTTCACTTTTGACCCATGACCTCTATTTCCACTCACATCTAACAGCCTGCTTGCATATACCCTATCTATATACTCTTCATGATTTTGTATACCACTATCAAATCTCCCCTCATTCTCCTTTTTTTAAAAAAAATTTAAAAAACGCTGTAGGGAATAACATCCTAACCTATTCAACCTTTCCAAAAGGCCGGCTGGTGGCGCAATGGCATCAGCGCCGGACTCCGGAGCGAAGGTTCCTGAGTTTGAATCCAAATCAAGCCAGCGTGCTTTCCATCCATGCCGGGTTGAGCGTCCAGCTAGCCACCCATCCTTGTAAAAAATACAAGGGTCAAGTCAGGAATGCTCATATCATGACCTGGTTAACCTGAAAGGAGACCAATCCTGACACCACGCGCCAGACAAGAATGGCTGACTGACTGGTGCGACACACTTAAAAAAAACCTTTCCAAAAACTCAGGTCCTGAAGTCCCAGCAGCATTCTTGTAAATTTTCTCTGCACTCTTTCAATCTTATTTATATCTTTCTTGTGGGTAGTTGACCAGACCTGCACACAATACTCCAAATTAGGCCTCACAAGTATCTTATACAACTTCGATATAACATCCCAGCTCCTATATTCAGTACTTTGATTTATGAAGGCCAATATGTCAAAAGCTCTCTCTATGACCTTACCTACCTGTGATGCCACTGCCATGGAATTATGGATTTGTATACCCAGATCCCTCTGTTCTACTGCATTCCTCAGTGCCCTACCATTCACCTTATAAGCCCCACCCTGGTTGGTCCTTCCAAAGTACAACACCTCACACTTGTCTGCATTACATTCCATCTCTTATTTTTCAGCCCATTTTTTCAGATGGTCCGGATCCTTCTGCAAGCTCTGATACTCCTCCTTGCTGTCCACTACACTCCCATCTTTGTGCCATCTGCAAATTTGTTGTTCCATTCGACCACATTATCATCCATATCATTGATATAGATGACAAACAACAATGGGACCCAGCACCGATCCTTGTGACACGCCATTAGTCGCAGGCCTCCAGTCATAGAGGCAACCATCTACTACCACTCTGTGGGTTCTCCCACAAATCCAATATCTAATCCAATTTACTTCCTCATTTTGTATGCCAGGTGACTGAAACTTCTTGACCAAACTCCCATATGGGACCTTGTGAAAGCCCTTGCTAAAGTCCATGTAGACAACATCCACTGCCTTGCCTTCATCAACTTTCCTAGTAACATCCTCAAAAATCTCTGTAAGATTGGTTAGATGTGACCTACCACATGCTAAGCCATGTTGACTATCCCTAATCAGTCCCTGTTTATCCAAATACTTATATATATGGTTCCTTAGAATGCCTTCTAATGAACTTACCCACTACTGATTCCAGGCTCACTGGCCTATATTTACCCAGGTTATTGTTAGAACCCTTCTTAAACAACTGAATAACATTAGTATCCTCCAGTCCTACGGCACCTCACCCATGGCTAAGGACTTTTTAAATACCTCTGCTGAGTCCCTGCAATGTCTGTACTAGCCTCCCAGAAGGCTTGAGGGAATACCTTGTCAGATCCTAAGGATTTATCCACCCTACCAATCCTGATCGTGGTGTCTGTGTCTAGTTTGCATGTTCTTCCTGTGTCATGCTACTCGAATGCTTAACTCACGTATCCCCAAACAGGTCCTTTACTCCCAGTCGAAGGAAGGTCAGTGAGCCCCTGATGGACAAAGGAAACTCTTCAAAGATAACGTCAAGATCGGCCTGAAGAAATTCAACATTACATCTAAAATCTGGGAAGAAGTTGCAGACAATAAGTGTACCAGGAGGAAATCTGTTCAAGAGGGAGCTGCGTTACATGACAACACCCTTCACTGTGCTGCAGAGACCAAGCAGCAGCTGCAGGAGGAGAGGCTGAACCACTCACTACAGTCACCTCTTACTCGTGTCCACACTGCACCAGAACATGTGGATCCCGGAACGGCCACTACAGTCACCCGAGGACCCAGCAATAGACAATCTCTTAGGAGAACATCATTGAGTGATTGCACTATGTGTATCTTCCTGTGACCATGTGGGTGTCTACTCGGTGCTCCAGTTTGTCCCCATATCCAAATGACAGTGGATAGATTAATTCTTTCCCGTTAATTAACCGGTTGTTAACACCACCAGCCGGTGGTTTAGTAGCAGCGGACTTTGAGGTGAATCGTCCCGAGTTCGAATCCGGCTGGTTCCATTCGTGCTAGCAACTCGGCCTTGTAAGAAGTAGTCAAATGCTACGGAAACAGCAAAAATGCCACCTGATGCACCACAAGGCATAAAAAGGAATATCAACAACAATTACCTCTTAGTACTTATGAGTGGCAAAGAAAATCAAACATGTTGCTGGGTTGTGAGAGGGAACGAGTAGCCAGGATAGGAAATGGGGAAAGGGGCTGTTGGGATTGCTCAGGTGGGAACAAGAGTGAACCTGAAGTAGTAAATGATCTCCTCTGTTGTAACAGAAGTATTTTAGTGGCTTATAATATTATGAGAGGCACAAATACAGGAGACAGTCAATTTCTATTATCCAGGATCGAAATATCTAATACCAGAGGGCTTGCATTTAATGTAAGAGTGTTAATTTCCATGCAGATGAACGAGACAAGTTTTCTTTATGCAGAGAGTGGTGCCCAGAACGTACTGCCAGCAGTGGTAGCGGAGGCAAATTGATAGAAGTATTTAAGAGATTCTTAGTTAGGTACATGAATGTGAAGAGAATGGAGAGATAGGGGCATTGTATATTGTATAGGCAGAGGGGATTAGTTTAGTTAGGCACTTCATTACTAGTTTAATTAGTTGGCACAACTTTGTGGGCCAAAGGGCCTGTTTGTCCACTGTACTGTTCAATGTTCAGACTACCATGGCAGTGGGGCATCGCTGCCCTCTTACCTCCTGTTTGTATCATCAGTTCAGAATTGCTGATCCTGTGTCTGACCAATTTATTGTAAATGCTTGACATCCCTGGACCAGGAGGTCAACACAGCACAGATCTCTGACTCAGCATTTATAACTGGAAAGTAGAAGTCCTTCTGAAAGATGGTGTGACGCCGGTCCCAGGACACGAGAAAGAATGCCTGCCTGCTTCATGAGTTACCCACCAGTGCTTATAGAATCACACAATGATGCAGCACACAGCAAAGAGGAGCAAAACAACCATTAACTTGGTGATGCTGCTGTTCTTACCCTGTAGTTCTGCAACTTTTCAAAAGTGACACAAATGCATTTCTACCATCCAGGTAAACAACATACTTTAGATCATAACCACCAACACTTTAAAAATCATCATTTCCTTTCTATTCTCTTGCCAGTTATTATAAATCTGGTTTCCAACTCTCCTGCCATTAGGAACACCTTCTCCTGTTTTACTTCATCATATTCCACACAATTCTGAATATTATTGATGAACCTTCCTGTAATTTTAATTCTCTGGCCTGCCCACGTACATAGTGCCCTCCATATTGATTGTCTAGTTTGGCACCTACTCCAGGGACCCAAACCCTTATCTCTATCTCGTATTCAGCACAGCCAGGCACTGATACCTGCTCCCACCCTTCCCCAGCTCCTTCAGCCTCTAAGCTGCCCTTCAAGCAGATTATAGAACGCCAGGATCTCCACACTAGGGACTTTGTACCTCTGATGTCAGGACCATACTCTCCACTGCTATGGACAAACAGTACTTCAGGGAGGAACCTGTGGCATCAGAACCAGGCTTGAGCAACTGGCGTGTGCAGTGGAGAGGATGTGTCTCAATTTGTCCAGCAAGAGTAGATTTTTGTTTTATCATTCACAGCTGCACAAACTATTTGCTTTAGTCTGGACACACTTGAAGGGTAAGGGAGAGGCAGGCCTCTGAAGGCCAGGGTCAGGGTACAGACTGAGTGTTCATAATAACGTATAATGATATTATTGTATTTTAGAAACAGATAGCCTGTGTGTTAGAAGACAAGACATTAGATTATCTAAAGCTATAAAATCAGTAAATATTAATTGCTAGTACAGTACTTCAGTTATGCCACAGAGCAGAGATGGGACAATACAGTGATGTGGCACTCTCACACTCCACCAGCCCAGGTTCAATCCTGACATTGGGCACTGTCTGTGTGGAGTTTGCAAACTCCCCCTGGGACTGCGTGGACTTTTCCAGTGTGTCAGTCTCCTCCTGTCTCCTAAAGACAGGCAGGTCAGTGGTCTAATTAGCTGCTGGTAATCAATAGGTACATTTAATGTCAGAGAAATGTATACAATATACATCCTGAAATTCTTTTTCTTTGCAAACATCCACAAAAACAGGGGAGTGCCCCAAAGAATGACCCTGGTGTGTTCATGAGGGATAGAAACTGGGATGAATTAATGGGAATGTGGGGAGATCAAGTCTCAGGGGAGTAATTGGGGGTAGGGACTGATAACGAAGCTCTGAGGGCCAGCATAGACTCAAAGAGATGAATGGCCTTCTGTGCTGTGTGAAAATACGAAACAGTGAGAAGTTCCAAAGTGTTCTCAGTAATTGAATCAGATGACATTTGGTGGTAAACAATATAAGGAGATTTCAGGGCTCATCATGAGAGTCATCAGCTGAAAGGGCAGAAGTGGAAAGGTGGAAACTTCAAAACAGAGAGAGCAAATATGGAGATTAAGTTCAACATTATTCCTCCACATGGTTGGTGGCCGGGTGACAAAATCCAGCTGTGGTTGACGTGTGAATTCTTTCTAAATGTCAAAGGTTCTTGGAACTGAAATTCTGTTTGAAAAGGCCTTAAACATCAGGGCCTGAGAACTATTGTAACTTTCACAACCTTCTCTCGTGGCTTTCCTTACACTGGTTTGTGTCCGATGAAACGCAATTTCTGCAGTTAGCCTGCACTTCCTTTTGGGAGTCTGCAGTGTCTAATACTTGGAACATCTTACATACGGTAATTCTCAACCAGGCCTCAGATGGTGGTTACTAAAGCCTGCTTCCAAACTAGTTTACTGCTGTCTAAAGTCTTTGAATTACTTCATTGTCTCTGGCAAGCAAGGAAAGTAAATCTGAAAAGTAAACACTGTTTTAAAATTATTTTAACGCAAGGAGTGTTGTGAACAAAGTGGATGAGCTTAGAGCGTGGATCAGTACTTGGAGATATGATGTTGTGGCCATTACAGAGACTTGCATGGCTCAGGGACAGGAATGGTTACCTCCAGTGCCGGGTTTTAGATGCTTCAGAAGGGACAGGGAGGGAGGCAAAAGAGGTGGGGGTGTGGCACTGTTGATCAAAGATAGTGTCACGGCTGCAGGAAAAGGTGGACGCCATGGAGGGATTGTCCACTGAGTCTCTGTGGGTGGAGGTTAGGAACAGGAAGGGGTCAATAACTTTACTGGGTGTGTTTTATAGGCCGCTCAAAAGTAACAGGGATATCGAGAAGCAGATAAGGAAACAGATCCTGGAAAGGTGCAATAATAACAGAGTTGTCGTGATGGGAGATTTTAATTTCCCAAATATCGATTGGCACTTCCCTAGAGCGAGGGGTTTAGATGGGATGGAGTTTGTTAGGTGTGTTCAGGAAGGTCTCTTGACATAATTTGTGGATAAGCCTACAAGAGGTGAGACTATATTTGATTTGGAATTGGGAAGTGAACCTGGTCAGGTGTCAGATCTCACAGTGCGAGAGCATTTTGGAGATAGTGATCATAATTCTATCTCCTTTACAATAGCATTGGAGAGAGTTAGGAACAGACAAGTTAGAAAAGTGTTTAATTGGAGTAAGGGAAATTATGAGGCTATCAAGCAGGAAATTGAAAGTTTAAATTGGAAACAGATGCTCTCAGGGAAAAGTACGGAAGAAATGTGCCAAATGTTCAGAGGATATTTCTGTGGAATTCTGCATAGGTACATTCCAAGGAGACAGGGAAGTTATGGTATGGTACAGGAACTGTAGTGTACAAAGGCTGTAATAAATCTAGTCAAGAGGAAAAGAAAAGCTTACAAAGGTTCAGAAGGCTAGGTAATGATAGAGATCTGGAAGATGATAAGGCTAACAGGAAGGAGCTTGAGAAGGAAATTAGGAGAGCTAGAAGGGGCCATGAGAAGTCCTTGGCGGGCAGGATTAAGGAAAACCCCAAGGCATTCTACAAGTATATGAAGAGCAAGAGGATAAGATGTGAAAGAATAGGACCTATCAAGTGTGACAGTGGGAAAATGTGTATGGAACCGGAGGAAATAGCAGAGGTACTTAATGAATATAGGCATCCGTTAGTCTTGTGAGACCATGGATTTGCGCCATGGAAGGTTTCCAGGGCGCAGGTCTGGGCAAGGTTGTGTGGAAGACCGGCAGTTGCCCATGCTGCAAGTCTCCGCTTTCCACGCCACCGATGCTGTCCAAGGGAAGGGCACTAGGGCCAATACAGCTTGGCACCGGTGTTGACGCTGAGCAACCTGTGGTTAAATGCCTTGCTCAAGGACACAACATGCTGCCCCAGCTAAGGCTCGAACTAGCGACCTTCAGAACACAAGGCCGATGCCTCAACCACTTGGCCACGCACCAACACTTAATGAATACCTTACTTCAGTATTCACTATGGAAAAGGATCTTGGTGATTGTAGTGATGACTTGCAACAGACTGAAAAGCTTGAGCATGTAGATATTAAGAAAGAGGATGTGCTGGAGCTTTTGGAAAGCATCAAATTGGATAGGTGGCCGGGACGTGATGAGATGTACCCCAGACTACTGTGGGAGGCGAGGGAGGAGATTGTTGAGCCTCTGGCGATGATCTTTGCATCATCAATTGGGACAGGAGAGGTTCCAGAGGATTGGAGGGTTGCGAATGTTGTTCCTTTATTCAAGAAAGGGAGCAGAGATAGCCCAGGAAATTATAGACCAGTGAGTCTTACCTCAATGGTTGGTAAGTTGATGGAGAAGATCCTGAGAGGCAGGACTTATGAACATTTGGAGAGGTATAATATGATTAGGAATAGTCCGCATGCCTTTGTCAAGGGCAGGTCATGCCTTACGAGCCTGATTGAATTTTTTGAGGATGTGACTAAATACATTGATGAAAGAAGAGTAGTAGATGTAGTGTATATGGATTTCAGCAAGGCATTTGATAAGATAACCCATGCAAGCCTTATTGAGAAAGTAAAGAGGCATGGGGTCCAAGGGGACATTACTTTGTGGATCCAGAATTGGCTTGCCCACAGAAGGCAAAGAGTGGTTGTAGATGGGTCATATTCTGCATGGAGGTTGGTGACCAGTGGTGTGCCTCAGGGATCTGTTCTCGGACCCTTACTCTTCGTGATGTTTATAAATGACCTAGATGAGGAAGTGGAGGGAGTAAGTTTGCTGACGACACAAAGGTTGGGGGTGTTGTGTATAGTGTGGAGGGCTGTCAGGGGTTATAGTGGGACATTGACAGGATGCAAAACAGGGCTGAGAAGTGACAGATGGAGTTCAACCCAGATACGTGTGAAGTGGTTCATTTTGGTAGGTCAAATATGATGGCAGAATATAGTATTAATGGTAAGACTCTTGACAGTGTCGAGGATCAGAGGGATCTTGGAGTTCGAGTCCATAGGACGCTCAAAGCAGCTGTGTAGCTTGAGTCTGTGGTTAAGAAGGCATACGGTGTATTGGCCCTCATCAACCGTGGAATTGAAATTAGGAGCCAAGAGGTAATGTTGTAGCTATATAGGACCCAGGTCAGACCCCACTTGTAATACTGTGCTCATTTCTGGTTGCCTCACTACAGGAAGGACGTGGAAACCATAGAAAGGGTGCACAGGATATTTACAAGGATGTTGCCTGGATTGGGGAGCATGCCTTATGAGAATAGGTTGAGTGAACTCAGCTTTTTCTCCTTGGAGTGACGGAGGATGAGAGGTGACATGACAGAGGTGTATAAGATGGTGAGAGCCATTGATCGTGTGGATAGTCAGAAGCTTTTTCCCAGGGCTGAAATGGTTGCCACAAGAGGACACAGGTTTAAGGTGCTGGGGAGTAGGTACAGAGGAGATATCAGGGCTACGTTTTTTACTCAGAGAGTGGTGAGTGTGTGGAATGGGCTGCTAGCAGCAGTAGTGGAGGTAGATACAATCGGGTCTTTTAGGAGACTTTTGGATAGGTACATTGAGCTTAGAAGGATAGAGGGCTATGGGAAAGCCTAGTAATTTCTAAGGTAAGGACATGTTCAGCTCAACATTGTGGGCTGAAGGGCCTGTATTGTGCTGTAGGTTTTCTATGTTCTAAGATATATTAAAAATAACAAAAAAAAACAACTTCAAGTATCAGAGACGCGGGAGACTGTAGATGCAGTAATCTGGAACAAAAGTAAAACTGACAGAGGAACTGAATGGTTCAAGCAGTATCAGTGGGGGGAAATGGACATTCAACAAGACTCTTACTTTGTGCTGGATGATAAAGGATCAGAAATTAACTTAAAACTTAGGATAGTACAAAATTAAGAAGGACAAACCACTTGCAATACAAGACAGAATAGTTAATTTAAATCCACCACTTTTTGATCTAGCACATGGATTGTGGAGAGTTCCAGAGGTATTACACATGGGATCTGGGTTTAATCCTGCTCTCAGCCACTGTCTGTGTGGAGTTTGCATGTCCACCCTGCGATTGAGTTGGTTTGCCCTGCGTGCTCCTGTTTGCTCCCACATTCGCAATATGTGGGGGTGGCTGGGTGAAATGCCTTCTGCAAGTTACATCTAGTGTGTGAGTGAGGAGTAGACTCTAGGAGCAATAGATAAGAGTGTGGGGAGAATAGTAGACGGGGATTAATGGGTGACTGACAGTCAGCATAGGCTCAGTTGGCTGAAGGGCTTGTTTATACATCAGGCCATCCCTCTATCACTCTATAAGTGAATTTGTTCACTTGTTCAGGGGTCAGGAAAGGGCTAACCTTCTTGTGGATTTAGGCCTGGACACCTATGAAATGCCAATGAAATAACTGTCGCTCCACAGAACTATCCACGTCCTATTTAATCATCCGATTGAGATGGGACGGATCCTCTTTAATCCTGCACCTTATGGAAGTTATAAATTAGGCAAGTGATTGGAGAATTAATCAGTGCTTACGTTATTGAATTAACAAACTTATTGAACCGCTTGAGTTGGTTTTCGCTGTGCCCTGCCAGACTGATTAATGTCGCTTTGTTGATGGACATTATCAGGTCAAGCTTTGAAAACAGGGTGCAGGCTCATTTTGAGAACTCAGACATTAGAGTGAACACTATGAAAGTAGGAGTAGAGAGCCTGTGGGAGCTTTGTTCAGTGAGGATATTGTGTACCAGCCAATGGCTGTGAAAGGCAGAGATCTTTACCATCGGCCACGGAGCATCAGTCTGCTGAAACAAGCCATCCATAATGTTGGAGCAGCAGCTCGGTGACCTGATTCAAGGGATCGGCAGAGTCCTGACGGTGAAGCAGATGAAGGAGACTGCATTGTAAATGGGATCTACACTATGGGAAGGGTGGGAGAAGAAGCAATGATTTCAAGGACACAGTCAAGGGCAGCACACTCTCACAGGAGTTCTGTCTGGAGGGAGTTTCTTAGCCAGGGAGGGGGAGGTGGTAATAGGCACAGCCAAACTGTAACCCATAAACACCTTCTCACGACACGGCAGGCACAACCTCTGAAAAGAAATGTTGAAGGAACAGGAATACCAGAGGCAAGGCAGGCAAAGATTGGATGCAGTCCTTGAAGACGCTGCAGTGAAAGTAAAGTGGAAGGTTTATAAACTCAGGAACACAATTCTGCCTGGACCTGTGTTCTACACAAGCTTGGGAAGTGATGAAGTGTGGCAGAAACAGACGAGCCAAAGGCAGAAAGACAGGAGCAGCAGAGAGGGCTTTCAAGAAACCAGTCATGCTGTGTGTGAGGGGGATGATATATACACTGTGACATCTTTGCTTAGAACCATGGAATTCCCCCTGCGATAAACATCTCAATTGCTCCAGAGCTGTGAAAGGAGTGGTTCATTCCTTTAGCTTAAATAGCCATCAAGTTTCCAGTAGTTTCCAGCTGAGATCATTCTGGCCTTGCCTCTGTGCCAAGTTGGTGTCCTTGTTAATGATTTAGTTAAAACAAAGTAGCACAGCCACTGCCCAAGAAGAGCTTGAGCAATGGATTGAAATGTACTGACTATCCACAGCAATAACTACCCACTACAACTCCTCCATGGCCAGGGCACTCCCAAATTCCCGAATATTGTAACATAGGCTCAGAGACAACCTGGGGCACCTGATCTCTGGCACTGCCCCTGGGCATGTTGCTCAGTCCGTGATGAGGGACTGAATACACTTCACATATACCCCCTCTGATTTAGACTGACCACAGCTGGCATTCAGTGGTCAGTGCAGACAGGAAGGATGATGGTGTGGGTGCTGAACTAGTTCACACAAACCTCAGGAACTGCAGTCTACCGTGGCTCATGACTGGCTGATGAAAGGTCATTAGTCTGAAGATTATCATTCCTGTCTCCACACTTCTCTGCTTTTACTGCAGGTTTCCAGCATCTGCAGCCTTTTGCTTTTGAATGGCTCAAAATGGTTCTGGATTGAATTACATACCATGGAGGAAATCAATAAACAGTGGACACAGGTCAGAATATGCAAAGAAAGCTCATACTAACCTGCATATTCTACATTGCTCTCTGTTTTACCATGATAGACATAATTAGAGATTTAACAATACCACCTATTCTCCCACTCACTCAGATTTCAGGACACAGATTGGCATGACTCATTTGACCACTTTGAAATTGGCCAGAATTTCCCTTTGGCTCTGCCCTCCTTCTCGTTACACCTCCTGGGGCAGGGCTCTGCTCCTTTGCTGGATGACTATGGCGAGAGAGATGGAAGCTGGGGATGGCATCCGCTGTGGATAAGTTGGGATGGACAATGAGGACGGTGAACCATCATCACAGTCACAGCTGACATATTTGGTGTCTGTGATAGTGGCCAGAGATCAGATGTGGTGAGCTTGATTCAGTGGAGTTAGTGAATAGGAGGCTGTAGTTGGAGCAGTGGCTTGCAGGGACTGAACGGCAAGGGCGGATTATTTCAGGAGAGGGGTCATCGCATCACACAGCACAGGAACATATCTGTTGGCCCCCGAAATCCGTGCTGACCATCAACCACCTACTTACACTAATCCCATTTCATTCTCCCTACGTTCCATCAAACCTCCCCAGATCCTAGCATGCACAATTTACAGTGGCCAAGTAACCTACCAACCTGCACATCTTTGGAACGTGGAAGAAAACCAGACCCAGAAGATCCAGGGGGACAGAAGAAGAATGTGCACACTCCACACAGAGGAACTACTGATACCATACATCACCAAGGACTCCGGGAAAAGGGGGAGGTGGTCTACATTTTAATGGCAGAGCGATCACAGAGCAGCAAATGGTTGCTGCAGTAGAAAGTGAGTCTCCTGAGAGAGTCTCAAAATGGGGAAGCTGAGGCAACATGCAGAAGCTAAAAGAGGAAGCAAGTGTGTGCTTGAGCTGTGTTAAGATTACTGACCCAAACTGTCTAACACGCATGAAGTAACATCCCGGATATGGCTGTGAAATCATGCAGCTTCATGAGGGGGCAACCCTTCCTCCTGAAACTCAACACCTGAGGCATTGATAAAATCCGATAACATAGAGGCATTGACCTCATTTAAACCTGCAGGCTCAGGTCCTGAAAATGGTTCAGACGACTGGGGAAGATGGACGAACTGGGATAGATCCCTCCGTGGCGTTGAAGGTTGAGAGGTGACCCAGCAGAAGTATACGAGAGGCATAGGCAGGGTAGATAGTAGGAAGCTTTTACCATGGATGGAAATAGCAAGTACTAGTGAGCAAAGAATGTGAGAGGAGGAAGGTTTAAAAAAGAACCACAAGGCATGTTTTGTCACACTGAGTGGTAGGTGTCAGGAACACAGTGTGGGGGAGAAGATAAGACGTCAACTTTTAAGAGACATGCAGACAGATACATGAACAGGCAGGGAATAGAGACATACAGATGTTGTCCAATCTGCTGAAATTCCCCGAGCAATTTCTTTTTGGCTGGGCATTGGCTTCTATTGGCACCATGGTCAACATGGACATGGTGAGCAAATGGCCTGTTCCTGTGTACTGCTGTTTCCCTCTTTCTATGAAAAGCTCCTACTGGGCACTGAGTCACAGAGATGCGAGTGTGAGACTTCCACTGGGAAGGAGAAGGGTAAGGAGGATAAAGTGGTTGTGGCTTCCAATAGGAAAGCGGTAGAGGCAGAAGGAAACATGGGGTTTCCAGCAGAGAGAGGGAGAAGGGATTGAATCCACCAGCATCTGCACCCATTAGCCCTTCCACTATTGACCGTAACCTGCTCTTCCTTACACACAGACCAGCCTGTGACATCAAATGGCTAGGGATTTAGTTGTGGTGTAACAGCACTTTGCTTTCACCATGGTTGGCAGGATCAGTGGCAGTCAGTGTGAGTGAGGAAGCAGTGGCCATGTGCAATGCAAGAGCTGGATCAACCAGAGGTAGCCACTCACTGTATAACACGTAGCTGAAAGAGTAGGCCATTCAGTTCCTCAAGACTTCTGCGCCACTCAATGACTGATCTTTAACCCCCCCACCAAAGGAAATATCCTCTCCACATCTATTCTATCTAGGCCTTGTAACGTTTGATAGGTTTCAGTGAGATCCCCTCTCATTCTTCTAAATTCCAGTGAGTACAGGACAAGAGCCATCAAACACTCCTCATATGATGACCCTTTCATTTCCAGAATCATTCTCTTGAACCTCCTCTGAACCCTCTCCAATGTCAACACATCTTTTCTCAGAAAACTGCTCAAAATACTCCAAGTGAGGCCTCACCAGGGCTGTTTAAAGCCTCAATGTTACATCCTTGCTTTTATATTCGAGTCCTCTCGAAATGAATGCTAACATTGCATTTGCCTTCTTCACCACCAATTCAACCTGCAAGTTAACCTTCAGGGAATCCTGTATGGCTCCTAAGTCCCTTTGCTCCTCAGATTTTTGGATTATCTCCCCATTTAGAAAATAATCTGTCCCTTTATTCCTTCTACCAAAGTGCATTGATGCTATTGGTTAGTTTACCTTCATATTTCATCTTTTCCCTCCTTAGGACTTTTTAGTTGCCTTCCTCTGGTTTTCTAAGGTTTCCAGTGCTCTAACTTCCCACTAATTTCTGCTCTATTGCATGCCCCCTCTTTTGTCTTTGAAACCCCTTGTCAGCCATGGTTGCATCATCCTCCCTGTAGAACAGTGGTCCCCAACGTCTGGGCCGCGAAGCATGCGGGGGTGCAGCGGTAGCCAGAGTGCAGCCAGCACATTTTTAAGAATCAATCGCCTCTGATCTGGGGCGACATTTACGTGCCAGGCGGCACCTAATTAATTAGCTTGTTTATTTCGGCTTTTTTCTTAAAGATGTGCTGGGTGCGCTCCAGCTACCGCTGCACCCCTGCCCGCTTCACGGCCCAGTATCAGTCCGCAGCCCGGGAGTTGGGGACTACTGCTATAGAATACTTCTTCTTCTTTGGGACATATCTATGCTGCGCCTTCCAAATTGCTCCCAGAAACTTCAGCTTTTTTGTTCTGCTGTGCTCCTCACTGGCATCCCCTTGCATCCTAATGCCATGGGTCAAACTGAAATCGACTTGGCAACCCTGCATAGTAATGCACTGCCTGCATTGCACATCCGCAGGTATCTCTTCTGCCTTGGACAACTGAAACTTTGGAGCGCTTGGCCTGCTGCTTCCAATCAGGTGCTCAGTTGATCTCCATCAACCACCAATGTCAGCCAGACTTTGTATGTTGCGACCAACGAGTTCAGTTGTAATGGACGTCATACCAGTGGGGCATCACAGAGTTACCAGCTTGTCACTGGTAAATGCAAGCAACAAGGCATATTTCCTGCTTAGTCCAGCACAGGCCCACAAAACCAATGTATTCATACACTTCACCTGTGAGTCTGTCGGGTCATCTGCTGTATCCGGTTCTCCTGGTGTGGCCTCCTGTATATTGGTGAGACCTGACGTAGATTGGGAGACTGCTTCGCCGAGCACCTGCACTCTGTTCACCAGAAAAAGCCGAATCTCCCGGTAGCCACCCATTTCAATTCCACTTCCCATTCCCATTCCGACATGCCAGTCCACAGCCTCCTCTATTGCCACGATGAGCCACATCCAGGTTGGAGGAGCAACACCTTATATTCCGTCTAGGTAGCCTCCAACTGATGGCATAAACATCAATTTCTCGGACTTCCAATAATTGCCCCACACCCCCTCACCATTCTCCATTCCTATTTCCCTCTGTCAACTTATCTCCTTCCCTGTCCATCACTTCCCTCTGGTTCTCCTCCCACTTCCCTTTCTTCCACGCTCTTCTGTCCTCTCTTGCCAGATTCCCCCTTCTCCAGTCCTTTATCTCATTCATCAACCAATCTCCCAGCTCTTTATTTTACCCCCTCCTCTCTCCCAGTTTCACCTATCACCTACCTCTTTGTACTTCTTCCTCCACTCCCCTCCCCGGAATAAGAAGTCTTATTCTGACTTCTCCTTTTCTTTTCCAGTCCTGTTGAAGGGTCTCAGCCCAAAAAGTCGACTGTTTACTGTTTTCTACAGATGCTGCCTGGCCTGCTGAGTTCTCCCAGCATTCTGTGTGTGTTGCTTTGGATTTCCAGCAGCTACAGGTTTTCTCATGTTTGTGATGCTACTACTTCTCCTGAGAAGTCTCTTTGAGGGATGCCTGCCCTGAAGAAGATTAAATCTTCCCTTTGATGGGAGTTCAGTGAAACCATCTCTCACTGCTCCCCCCCTGTGATCTCTGTTACCTTCTGACTCTTTGATCACTTACTTACCCAGACCTACTACTACAGCCAGGTAGCCTTCCTGGGAACATGTCTTCATCACCATCTTGTACGACTTAGCTTCCAAATCCATTGTCAGGGACTCAGTTCAGACCGACTGAACACCCTATGTGCTCACATTCAATTGATTGCTTCTTCTGCCGCATTCTAAGGGCCACACCTTCTGCCACGAGGAGATACCTGGTGGTCTTGTCCCAGTCGCTTCGCTTCCACAGCACCAGGATTCTCTCTCCTCCACCTGCAATGGACTTGTCAGATTCTTTATCCTCCACTGGACCTGTGCTTTCATTCACCATTTCTTCGCCTTTCTCGTGTCCAGCAAGGATCAAAAGATTGCCCGTCTGCGCAGACCGCAGAACCCATCATCTCCAAAGCCAGCGGCCATGGATGTCCCCAGACCATAATCCCTGCTGCTGACTTCGATACAAATGGATGCCCCCAGATTATGAATCCTTCCGAATTGATCCCTGGCCCAGATGACTCTGGACACCCTCATACCGATGACATCAGCAACACCGGCTCCAACAATCCCGAGTGGATTCAGAACCCCATTTCACTCCAACTACCCCAGACACCTTCAGACTGGCTTTTGAGCAACCTCTAACTCTGACTCCAGCCTAGACCTTGACCGACAACATGCCCTGGCCAAGACTTTAGGCTCTGCTGCTGGAACTCCCTGTCTTGCCTTCCCCTATCACTACACTGCACCTTGTCTCTCAGGCCCCACCTTCAGCTGTTGGGTCTCCGGAGCCTCCATCTTCCTCCCAGTCCACCTTCCCTGAACACCCCAACCCTCCCCTCTCCTCAAACACTAACAGCCCTCTTCCCCCCTCTGATCCCAACTCCCATCCATGCTGGATCTTCACAATTCCCTCTGATCTTGCCTCTCTGAGGCAGAGCATTCTGTCCTCAAAGCTTCAAAGGTCCAATTTAATGTCAGAGAAATGTATACAATATAGATCCTGAAATGCTTTTACTTCACAGACATCCACGACAACAGAGGAGTGCCCCAAAGAACAAACCACAGTTAAATGTTAGAACCCCAAAGTCTCCCCCAACTCCCGTCCCTCCTGCACGTAAGCAGCAGCAAACTACGATCACCCTCCCCCCACTGGCAAAAAAAGCATCAACACTGGCCACCGGGCGCTCAAGTGTGAGCAAAGCAATAGCAAAGACACAGACTCGCAGTTACCTCAAAGACTTCACGTTTCACCCGGTATTCAACATTGCACAGGCTCTCCCCCTCCCTAATAAAGGAGAAGGATGTGTCTCAGTAAGGGAATGGTCTGTCCACAGTGCCCCACGCCCATCACAATGCCGAGCTCTCCTTCCATTGCCTCCATCTCCAAGCCCACTTCTTTGGCACCAATGACCCCCTCTCCCATCTTCAACCCTCCTTCTCTTCCTGGGCACCCCGTTCTGGTCTTCTGCCTGCTCTGGATCTTTTTATTGCTAACTGCCGATGAAACACCGACTGTCTCAACTTCACCACTCCTCTCTCTAAGTCCAACCTCACTCCTTCCGAATGAACTGCTCTCCACTCCCACCACACTAATCCCAACCTCACCAACAAACCCGTAGATATAGGGGGTGCTGTAGGAGTCTGGTGGACTGAATTCTGCCTTGCTGTGACTGGTAACTACCGTCAGACACCTCCTCATACTTACCCCTTGAACAGGACCCCACCTAGGAGCACCTGGCCAATGTCTCCTGTATCATCACCAACCTTATTAGCTCTGGGATCTCCTACCCACTGCCACCAACGTCATAGTTTCCTCACCCCACATCTCTCATTTCTCTGGGAGATCTGGGACCTCCTACCCGTGATCCACAAACAGGTAGGCCCATTGTTTCAGCTTGTTCCTGCTCCACTGAGCTCATATTGGCATTCCTCAACTCAGTTTTATCCTCCCTGGTTCAGTCCCTTCCCACCCACATCCGTAACACTTCACTCACTCTTCATCTTTTCAATGACTTCCAGTTCCCTGGCCCTGATCATTTCATCTTCACTGTGGACATCCAGTCCCTATACATCTCTATCCCCCATTAGTGGGGCCTTAAATCTCTCCACTTCTTTCTGGATAACAAGCTTCCCTCCACCACCACTCTCCTACGTCTGGCGAACCTGGTCCTCACTCTCAATAATTTCTCCTTCGGCTCTTCCCATTTCCTTCAAACAAAAGGTGTAGAAGTTTATCTACTGATATCTTTTATAATCCCACAGATTCTTAAAGCTATCTGTACTATACTTCTTCCCACTGTCACTTGTAAAAATACCATCCCTTTATCTCAGTTCTTTCATCTCCTCCACATCTGCTCTCAGGATGAGGTTCATTCCAGAACAACTGAGATGTCCTCCTTCTTCAAAGAAAAGGGTTTCACTTCCTTGAGGATCAATACTGCCCTCAACCTCATCTCTTCCATTTCACACACGCCTGCTCTTACCTCATTCTCCTGCCACCCCACCAGGGATAGAGTTCCTCTTGTCCTCATCTACCACCTTACTATTCTCCACATCCAGCACATAATCCTCCGTGACTTCCACCATCTCCAATGAGATTCCACTACCAAGCGTATCTTTCCCTCCCCCCCCCACTTCCTGCTTTCTGCAGGGATCACTCCCTGGGCAACTCCCTTGTCCACTCATCCCTCCCCACTGATCTCCCTTCCGGCACTTATCCTTGCAAGTGGAACAAGTGCTACACCTCCTCCCTCACTATCATTCAAGGCCCCATGTAGTCCTTCCAGGTGAGGCGACACTTCACCTATGAGTTTGCTGGGGTCAACATAGATTGGGAGACCACTTTGCTGAGCACCTACAAGAAAAAGCAGGGTGTTCTAGTGGCCACCGGTTTTAACTCCACTTCACATTCCCTTTCTGACATGTTAGCCCATGGCCTCTTCTACTGTCGTGATGAGGCCACACTCAGGTGGGAAAAGCCACATCTTATGTTCCGTCTGGGTAGTTTCTAACCTGATGGCATGAACATCGATTTCACGAACTCCTGGTAACTCCGCCACCCCCCCCCCCGCACTTCACCATTCCCCTTTCCCATTTCCCTCTCTCACCTTATCTTCTTATCTGCTCATCACCTCCCTCTGGTGCTCTAACGCTTTCTCTATTTTTCCAAGGTCTTCTACCGTCTCCTATCAGATTCCCCCTCCTCCAGCCCTTTACCGCTTTCACCAATCAACTTCCCACCTCTTTACTTCAGCCCTCTCCTTCTCCCAGTTTCACCTATCACCCACCACCTTCTACTTCTTCCTCCCCTCCCTCACCTTCTTACTTTGACTTCTCTTCTTCTGTTCCAGTCCTGATGAAGGGCTTCAGCCCAAAATGTCAACTGTCTACTCCTTCCTATAGATGCTGCCTGGCCTGCGGAGTTCCTCCAGCATTTTGTGTGCGTTGCTTTGGATTTCCAGCATCTGCAGATTGTCTCGTGTTTGTGATCAGGCCTTAACTGTCACTCAGAAACACTAGGCTTCAGTTTCCAACTGTTTGAATCTCAGGAAGAAATACAACTCAGTGTAAATCAAGGCACTGGAGCAAAGCATCGTGAGAATAACGACGCAGAGCATCGTCAGGCAGAGCAGATAGGCTCCTTCAGGCTGCAGGCTTCCTTTCATTTCAGAAATATATTTTGTTCATCAAAATATGTTCAGAATATACAAGAAATACATTTCTCTTTACACTCACTATGTCATCAAATCAACATATTCTTTGAAATGGAGTCATAGAGTATAGGAAAGTACAGCACCAAAATAGGCCCTCCGACCCATCTAGTCCATGCCTGCAGTCATACAGTTTAACACGTGGTAAGGAGTTGGTGTGGGAGGGAGGAGGTTTTTGGATCATTGTGCTCTCTTACAGGGAAGAGTCAGTTTGCATCCGGACTGGAGGGTTCTAATATCCTGGCATAAAGGTTTGCTAGTGCTGCACGGGGTGGTTTAAACCAGAGTTGCAGGGGGATGGGAACCAGAGTGCCAGAACAGATGGTGGAGAGTCCGTGGAGACAAACGTTGTTAAGACATCAGACAAAGTCAGGAATCATAGTGCGACTAATGTCCTGAGTTGTGCATCTTTCAATGTAAGGAGTATCGGAAGAAAGGCAGATGAGCTCAGGTCACAGATCAACACATGAAACTATGATATTGTAGCTGATAGTGAAATTTGGCTGCAGGAGGGGCAGGACTGGCAGCTGAATATTCTGGGTTTCTGTTGTTTTAGATGTGACAGAAAGGGAGGGATTAAAGGGGGAGGGATGGCTACTCGTCAGGGGAAATGTCACAACAGTGCTCCATCAGGACAGACTGGAGAACTCATCTAGTGAGGTTTCATAGGAATAAGAAATGTATGACCACGTTAGTGGAGCTATATTGTCAGCAACCCAATAGTCTGCGGGATTTAGAGGAACAAATCTGTAGGGAGATTGCAGACTGTGGTAAGAAACAGACATATGGTTTTGATAAGAGGTGATTTTAACTTTCTACATATTGACTGGGACTCCCAAATTGTAAAAGAACTAGAAGGGATAGAGTTTGTCAAATGTGTTCAGGAAAGTTTCCTTAATCAGTACATCAAAGTCCCAATGATAGAGTGTGTAATACTTGATCTGCTTTTAGCGAATGAGCCAGGGCAGGTGACGGAAGTTTATTTCGGGGAACACTTGCATGTAGTGATCACAATGCCATTAGTTTCAAAGTAAGTATGGAAAAAGACAGGTCTAGTCCATGGGTTGAGATTCTAATCTGGAGAAAGGCCAATTACATGGTATCAGAAATGATCTGGCAAGTGTAGATTGGGACAGACTGCTCTCTGGCAAAGTTTATATAGTAAGTGGGAGGCCATTAAAAGTGAAGCTTTGAGAGTACAAAGCTCGTATGTGATTGTCAGAATAAAGGGCAAAGATAACAGGTTTATGGAACCTTGTTTTTGAGGGATATTGAGGCCTTCGTTAAGAAATAAAGGAGGTGTATAGCAGGTTCAAGCAGGTAGAAAAAAAGGAGGTACTTATAGAGTATAAGAAATGCAAGAGGACAGTTAAGAAAGAAATCAGGAGTGCTAAAAGAAGGCAATTTTTTGTGGATTCATCCCCAGGGCCTGGCAAGGTGTTCCCTCAGACCCAGTTGGAGGCAAGTGTAGAAATTGCCCAGGTCCTGGCAGAGATCGTTATTGACAGGTGAAGTACCGGAGGATTGGAGATTAGTTAATAATGTCCTGTTCTATAAGAAAGGCTTATATAGTCCATGCCAAACCATTTAAGTTGCCTACTACCATCAGCCTTCACCCAGACTATAGCCCTCCATACCCCTACCATCCATGTACCTATCCAAACTTTTCTTAAACATTGAAATCGAGCCTGCATGCACTACTTGCGCTGGCAGCTCATTCTTCGTACTCTCATGATCCTCTGAGTTAAGAAGTTTCTCCTCATGTTCCCCTTAAACTTTTCACCTTTCACCCTTAACCCATGACCTCTAGTTGTAGTCCCACCCAAACTCAGTGGAAAAAGCTTGCTTGAATTTACCCCTATCTATATATACCCCTCATAATTTTGTACACCTCTATCAAATTTCCTGTCAATCTTCTCCGTTCCAAGGAATAAAGTCCTAACCTATTTAAGCTTGCCTTATAACTCAGATCCTCCAGTCCTGGCAACATCCTTGTAAATTTTCTCTGTACATCCTCAGCCTTATTTACATCTTTACTCTAGGTTGGTGACCAAAACTGTACACATTACTCCAAATTAGGCCCCATCAATGTCTTATACAACTTCAACATAACATCCCACTTTCTGTACTCAGTACTTTTATTTATAAAGCCAATATACCAAGAGCTTTCTTTATGACCCTATCTACCTGTGCTACCACTTTCAATGAACTATGGATGTGTGTTTCCAGATCCCTTTATTGTACTGCACTCCTCAGTATTCTGCCATTCACTGTGTAAGATATACCCTGGTTTATCCCATCGAAGTGCAACACCTTGGACTTGTCTGCATTAACTTCCATCTGCCATTTTTCAGCTCTTTTTTCCAGCCGGTCCAGATCCTACTGAAAGCTCTGATAGTCTTTCTCACTGTTCACTATATTCCCAATCTTGGTGTCATCAGCAAATTTGCTGATCCAGTTAACAACATTATCATTCAGATGAGTGAACTAGGTGACAAATAATGATAGAACCAGCACTGATCTCTGCGGCACTCCATTTGTTATAGGCCTCCAGTCAGAGAGGCAACCATCTAGTACCACTCTGGATTCTCCCACAAAGCTAAAGTCTTAACCAATTTACTACCTCATCTAGAATGCCAAGCATCTGAACCTTCTTGACCAACCTCCTATGCAGGATCTTGTCAAAAGTCCATGTAGAGAACATCCACTGTCTAGCCTTCATCAACTTTCCCGGTAACTTACTTGAAAAACTCTGTAAGCTTGGTCAGCCCGTGGGCCAGACCAATTTTTTTCCATATTTACTTTGAAACTAATGGCATTGTAGTCACTAGATGCAAAGTGTTCCACTACTTAGGCTTCTGTCACCTACTCTATCTCGTTCTGTATGAGCAGATCAAGTGTCGTACACTGTCTTGTTGGGACTTCTATGTACTGATTAAGGAAACTTTCTCGAACACATTTGACAAACTCTATCCCATCTATTTCTTTTACAGTATGGGAGACCCAGTTAATATGTGAAAAGTTAAAATCACCTTATGTTTCGTACACAGTCTGTGATCTCTCTACAGATTTGTTTCTCTAAATCTCGCCGACTGTTGGGTTGTCTATAATATAGTCTTATTAATGTGGTTATACTTTTCTTATTTTCAATTCTACCCATGAAGCCTCACTAGACGAGTTCTCCAGTCTGTTCTGACTGAGCACTACTGTGATATTTTCCCTGACTAGTGATGCCACCCCACCCCATTTAATCCCTCCTGCTCTGTTGCATGAGGTAGCCGAAAAGTTTGTGGACCACTAGTAATGACCTTTCACGGATCATTAGATTCTGGTTTGGTTCAGGAGGACTGGGAAATTGCAAGGAAGGGGTGGAGGTAGAAGAAAGGAAATTATAGGCCAGTTAGTCTGACTTGAGTGGTAGGGAAGATGTTGGAGTCCATTATTATGATTATGATTATGAGGACAAGCAGTCCCCTTTTATTGTCATTTAGTAATGCATGCATTAAGAAATGATAAAATGTTTTTCCAGAATGATAACACGAAAGCACATGACAAACCGACTTAAGAACTAACAAAAACCACATAATTATAACATATAGTTACAACAGTGCAAAGCAATACCGTAATTTGATAAGAACAGATCATGGCACAGTAAAAGTCTCAAAGTCTCTCGATAATCCCATCATCTCACGCAGACGGTAAACCTCCAGCACTGTCAACTTGCCAATGCAGCATCCCGGAAGCATCCTTACCACAGTCCGACTCTGAGTCCGTCCAAAAATCTCTGAGCCTCCGACCCACCTCTTTGACACTGAGCATCCAGCACCATCTCTGCCAATCGCTTCAACCCTGGCCCCGGCAACAGGCGATACGCAAGGCCGAAGATTTGGAGCCTTCGTCTCCGGAGATTCTCGATCACACAGTAGCAGCGGCAGCGAAGCAGGCATTTCAGAAGTTACTCCCGATGATCCTTTGCGCTTCTCACAGCTGTCTCCATCAATTCTGGATTGTGCATGGCCCCTAGTTACACACACGATATTCATTCGGAACGTCCGTGCGCGCTGCATTACGTCACTATCTTCTCCTCCCTCCTTCATCCTTAAGGATGAGGTTTCAAGGTACGTGGAGGCACAAGATAAAGTAAGCCAAAGGCAGCATTGTTTCCTTAAGGGGAAATCTTGCCTGAGAAATATTTTGGGATTCTTTGAGGAAATAATAAGCATGATAGACAAAGAATTAGTGGATGTTATGTCCTTGGCTTTTCAGAAGGCCTTTGACAAGGTGTCGCGCATGAGACTGCTTAACAAGAAGAATCCATGTTATTACAGGAAAGGTACTAATATGAATAGAAGATTGGCTGACTGGCAGGAGGCAAAAAGTCAGAATAAAGGGGTCTAATCTGGTTGGCTGCCAGTGACCAGAGATATTCCACATGGGTCAGTGTTGGGACCACTTCTTTTCACATTACATGTCAATGATTTGGATGATAGAATTGATATCTTTGTGGCAAAGTTTGTAGACCATACTAATATAGGTGGAGGAGCAGGTAGTGTTGAGGAAGCAGAGGGTCTGAAGAAGGATTTGGACAGATTGGGAGAAGGGGATATGGTGACAGATAGAATGTGGTGTAGAGAAGTGTATGTTCATGCACTTCTGTAGAGGAATCAAGGCAGAGACTATTTTCTAAATGGGAAGAAAATTCAAAAGTTCCGAGGTACAAAAGGATTTGAGAGTCCTGGTGCAAGATTCCGTAAACTTGCAGGTTGAGTCAATGGTAAAGAAGTCAAATGCAATGTTAACATTCATTTTGAGAGAACTAGAATATTATAGGAAGGATGTTATGCTGAGGGTTTATCAGGCACTGGTCAGACCAAACTTGGAGTATTGTGAGCAGTTTTGGGCTGCTTATCTACGAACAGTTGTGCTGGCATTGAAGAAGGTCCAGGGGAGGTTCACGAGAATGATTATGGAATGAAAGGGTTAATGTCTAGGGAGTGTTTGATGGAGTTAGAAGAATGAGGAGAGATCTCATTGAAACCTGTCGAATATTGAAAGTCTAAGGTAGAGTGGATGTGGAGAAGATGTTTCCTAAAGTGTGTAAGTTTAAGACCAGAGGACACAGCCTCAGAATAGAGGGATGTTCATTTAGCATGGAGATGAGGAGGAATTTCCCTAGCCAGAAATGTGGTGAATCTGGGGAATTCATTGCCACAGATGGCTGTGGAGGCCTTTCATTGAGTATATTTAAAACAGAGGTTGAAAGGTTCTTGGTTAGTCAGGGTGTCAAAGGTTATGGGGAGAAGGCAAGAAAATGAGGTTGAGAGGAATAATGAATCAGCCATGATAGAACGGCAGAGCATGCTTGATGGGCCAGGTGGACTAATTCTGCTCCTATGTCTTATGATCTTCACCTCATGTCACAGAATTATACAACAAAGGGAACAGGCTCTTGACTCATCCAGTCCACATTGTTCAAGAATCATCCATTTACAACAGTCCCATTTTACTCTCCCAAGTTCCCACTGCTCCTGCCAGATTAGCCCTCTCATCAACACACTGGGCAGTTTTACAGTGGCCATTTAATTTACCAACTCACAAGTCTTTGGAAAGTGCTGGTGCGGTGGCGTGGGCGGGGCGGGTGGAGTCAAAGGATACTCACATGGTCACATAGTGTGCGGACTCCACACAGCATTCAACTTAGGATTCAAGGTTGATGGATGTGGGAAGTGACAGCTCAAAGTTTTAATATTAAAGCTTGGATAGTGCAAGTAGGACTTAAATTGGCACCTTGTTTAAGGAAAGAGAAATGGTATAATTCTTAACCAACACGTGACAGCTCAAATACAACTGGGCCATAAATATTGGCTTTGCCAGCATGCGAACAAAGAGATATTCTGATCAGGTAGTTATCTCCCAGTTAATGTCAAAACCATATTACCTTGTGAATCATCAGTACTATCTTTATTAGTGGGAGCTGGGCAGGGCTCTCCGAGGGGAATAGAACCATATAAGTGTACACACAAGGCAAAGTGAGTTCAAAAGTAAGCAAAAAAAAGGTCTCAGCCCTACTCAGACTATGTCATATTATTTGTTATAGGTGGAGTCACCAGTACTAATCCTTTCACTTAGTCAGAGTTTAAAGGATCACATTTGGTGATGTCCTTTCACAGAGCAGCACTCCCTCTTTTCTGCTTCCCACAGTACAACACCCAGAGAATCAAAAGACATATATCATGGACACAGACCCTCAGCCTAACTCACACGTTCCACCCAAGACTCTCATTTATCCCACATTTGGTCAATATCACTCTAAAACTTTCCTTTCCATGGATTGTTTTAAATATCAGTAACGCAGCAGCTCAACCACTTCCTGACTGCTCACTCCGCATATTGACCACCTCTGGCTGAACGCATTGTCCCTCATGTCCCTATTAAATCTCTCCCCTTGTACCTTAAACCTAGGCCTTCTAGTTCTTGATTTGATCATCTCTGGGGAAATGACTGTGCACAAGACTATGCCCCTCATGATTTTATACACTTCTATAAGATCATCCCACAAGTTCAGTGAAAAAGTCCAATTTGCTTACTCTTTCTCCTTAACTCAGTCCCCTCAGTTCGGGCAACAAACTTACAGATCTCTCTCACATTCTTTCTGACTTAAAGGCAACTTTCCTAGAGCAGAGTGTTCAAAACTGAACACAATATTTCAATTGCAGCCTCACCATGATTTATACAATTGCTACATAACATCCCAACGTTTATACTCAGTGCACTGACTGATGAAAGCCATCATCCTGACTACCTGCACTGCCAGTGTCAGGAATCATGCACTTGGTCTCTCGTTGAACAGCACTCCCCAGAGCCCCACCCTTCAAGCTCAAGTTTATTGTTATTCAACCATAGAAGTGTATACTTCCTGACCAAGGCCCACATATAACTCACAGAGAACACATAAAGTAAAATAATCACAAATAAATTAACAAATAATAACGTATATTGCAGAATATCGACATTCTGCATACAGTTAATTTATGACACATGTCAAAAGGTAAACAGTGTGACGCTACTGGTGCTTCATAGGTGTTGAGACCTGGGTGGTGGCAAGCAGTTCAGTAGACTCAAGGCCAAGGGAAGAAGTTGTTCCCCATTTTAACAGTCCTTGTCCTGACCTCCAGTCGGCAGCCACATGGAGAAGTCACAGAGAACGAGCGCTCAGTCCTGTTTTCCATCTCCACACTCCTTCTTCATCCTTCTCCCATACCAAACTGTTAGACTTTTTGCTCTTCCCCCTGCCTGCGACTACGATCACTTCACAATGACTTCAAAGAGTACTAAACCCGGGAAAAAAGACGATTCAGCGCCTGGCCTGACAGTAGAAGCTATTTCTATGCTGCTAGACCGACACCTTGCGGCATTAGCGGCCGAATTTAAATCCTCTTTCAGTCTGCTGGAAATGAAATTCGACCAAATCCAGTGCAAAGTGGAGGAGCATGGTCAACGTTTATTCTCTCTCGAGCTCGCTACGGATGACCTGAGCCAACGCGTCAGTGAGCTGGAAAATATCTGCTCCAGCTTACATGAAAACAATATCAAGCCAATGACTAAAGTTACTGACCTGGAGGGCCGGAGCAGATGCCAGAACCTACGCATCCTGGGCCTGCCGGAATCTATTGAAGGTGGGCGTCCTATTGAACTTTTTTCCAGTCTGCTTTGTGAGATCTTTGGGAAGGAGACGCTCCCATCCCCGCCGGAGGTTGATAGAGCCCACCGTTCACTAGCAGCTAAACCAGCCCCAGGACAGAGACCGCGCCCAGTCATTCTTCACCTGCACCACTACCAGATTAAAGATCTCCTGTTTAGAGAGGCCCAGCAGAGAGGGAAGCTAGAATACCGTGGCCAGCAGATTCGGGTTGTGGAGGATTTCTCTCCCGAAGTTTTGAGCCTGCGAGCAGAGTACAGAGAAGTAATGATGGAGCTCTACAACCAAGGACTCAGGCCTTCTCTACTATACCCTGAACAGCTCCGTATCACACTTCCCAGCGGTGACAAAAAGTGGCTACGTTCGGTAGACGAAGCACAGAAATGCATTGATAGCCTCCCCACTATATCAAACTCTTCATAAAATACTTTTCTCTCATACCCTCTGCAGGTAACGTTAGTAGTGCTTGGATAGCGAGGTCTGGTCTGATTTGGCTGGGTTAGGTACTGACTACCACAATAGGTGTAATAATATTGACTCAGACTGCTCTCCCACGAGAATATTTTCTTTTACCTCCAATTCAATTAACTCTACAACCTTTTGTGGGAAGTGTCTGCTTACTTTTTATTTTTTACTTTTTTCAAATATAATTTTATATTTCTGTTTTATGGTTCATTTTTCAGAACCATGTTTAACAAACCTTGGGGGAATTGTTTTTCTCTCACTAAGTAGAATGTCAGTTTAGGAGTGCTAAATGCTTACTGTTTCCTTTAAATAACAATAACGGAGTTGAGGATGACGTACCATTGACAGGAAATTGCAAGTGTTGGATGACTATTAAGAGTTTGCTGCTATGCTGTCTGGCAGCTGTCTTGTTGTGGGTTGGGGGGATGGGGGAAGGGTACTCCAATGCAGGTACTGTTTTAAGAACCCTTAGAAGTTCTTGTTATACAGGATCTATTTCTGCCCTGTTTCTCTTTGTTTTACACTTTTGCCCCAGAGCTGATGCCCAAAATCTTGACACTGCCTATGCCTATCAATCTGTATCTTTTTTTAAAGGAGAATGGCTAGTCTGTTAAATTGTGTAAACTGGAATGTCAAGGGGCTGAATCACCCTGTTAAAAGAAGGAAGGTGTTCTCACATCCCAAACAGTTTAATACAGGAATTGCATTTCTACAAGAAACACACGTTCACAGTTCTGATAATTCCCGTCTTATGTCACGATGGGTGGGGCAGTACTTCCACTCCACTTTTCAAGCTAAAGCCGGGTTGGGGGGGGGGGGGTCTCAATGCTCATAAACCAAAACTTTCCCTTTGAGCTCCACAACACAATATCAGACACACACAGCCGTTTTGTCATTGTCTCGGGGAAATTAAACAGCTGGCCTGGCCAAACAAGGGGCTTGGACCTGGTGGGAAAGTGTTGAACAACGACATCTATCTTGCAATGTTTTGTGGCAGATGGAACCGCTCCGCATTTCTGTTCTATGCAGAGCAATGTATGATCTGCTCCCAACTCCTGCCAACCTCAGCACCTGGTATGAAGATAAGACAGACAGGAGTGCTGCTTGGTGAGAAGGGAACACTTCTACATATTTTGAGTGCATGCAGAGTCAATCTTTCCAGCGGCATGTACACTTGGAGATATAACAACGTTCTCAAAGTTGTAACAGAAGCGGTTGAGCAGAGAGTACTGCAGCACAACTTATCTCATGCCCCATGTTGCACAGAACATCGCATATCATTTGTGAAAGAAGGCTCCTAGTCAAGGGTATACAGCGCAGTCTCACGATCAAGCATACTTTCTTCAGCCGATGATTGGTGTGTCAAGGCTGACCTGGACGGGAAAGGCAGTTTCCCGGAGCAAATAGCTTTCACCACATTGCGTCCAGATATAATCATATGGTCTGATACCAGTAGAGAAGTGGTTATTGGTGAACTCACAGTCCCCTGGGAAGACAACACCGATGAAGCCCATGAGCGCAAGTTAACCAAGTATGCAGAGTTAAGATCAGAGTGCAGAGACAGAAGGTGGAAGGTCTCATGCTATCCATTCGAAGTAGGCTGCCTTGGATTTATTGCGTTCACTTTCCAGAAGTGGCTGCGTGACCTTGACTTCACTAGAAGAGAGATCAAGTCAACCAGCAGGGCTGTAGCTGAGGCAGCAGAGACAGGATCAGCATGGGTGTGGACCAAGTACTTCCAGAGGGGCAGTTAGTCGGACAGGGTATACATCTTTTGCAAACCATTCAGTAGTTGCATAGATGCCTGAAGAGTACACTATCTGTTGGATGGAAGCAACCAACACCTCTGATAGAGGCAGAGGCCAAGTTTTTAAGCTCACCAGTGGGAGGTGGTGCTTTAGCACTGCTGGCCCACCACCTCGAGGGAGTCTTGATCATAAGCGGGCCAAAACTCCTGAAGACAGGTGGCAGATCAACTGATGATCCCACTGGTGATAGCACAGGACAATTAATATCTTAGTCCATATGTATTTTTTAACTCTATAATACATCGGTAGTATTGGCAAACATATATGCTCCTAACTTGGATGATGTAGGCTTCTTTGAATATTTTTTTTCTGCGCTGCCTGATTTCAGTTCATACTCTCTCATACTGGGTGGAGACTTCAACTGTTGGTTAGATCCAGTGCTGGATCGATCGTCTCCTATTCCCAGAGTACTAAGCAAATCTGCCTCATTAGCTCAGTCCTTCCTCTCCAACTGTGGTATCTCCGATGTATGGTGCCTTCTCCACCCAAATAAGAGAGAATATTCTTTCTTCTCACACATCCATCACACCTTTTCTAGAATTGACTACTTTTTAATCGATAATCAGCAGATTCCATTGGTCGGTTCCTGTGTTTATCAGAGCATAGTGATATCAGACCACGCTCCGGTTGTCCTGTCTATAATTCTTCCTGGCCTTCCTCAAATAAGTAAGCATTGGTGTTTTAATTCGAACTTACTGTCAGATAATGATTTTGTAAAATTTATAGAGGACCACATAATTTTTTTCCTTAATACCAATACAACACCTGAAACCTCAAGCCTAGTTGTTTGGGATGCTATGAAAGCATACCTCAGGGGTCAAATAATTCCCTACACTGCGAATACGGAAAGAAAGACCCATAAAGAATGACTAGATCTGGCCAATCAAATTAAAGAAATAGACCCGCAATATGCTCAAATTAAAAATCCACAGCTGTACAAAAAACGATTGGAACTCCAAACTAAATTTGATCTTATTTCCACTCACTCAATTGAACGCCAACTTTTGAAGAGCAAAAGCTGGTTTTATATCCATGGTGACATATCTGGCAAATTCTTAGCCAACCAATTAAGGGGTCTCAAAGCCAAGCAACACATCACAAAAACTTGAATGGAAAATGGAAGTTTCACCTGGAATTATTCTGAAATCAACGACACATTCAGGAATTTTTACTCCCAATTTTACACTTCTGAATCCCAAGTGATAACAATTCGTTTGAGAATTTTTTAAACAGCTTAAATATCTCCATGCTCTCTCCTGATCTCAAAATGAGACTGAATGAGCCAATATCATTAGAGGAAATATCCTCAGCCATCTCGTTACAGCAGACTGGTAAATCTCCAGGACCCGATGGGTTCCCTGTTGAATTCTTTAAATCATTTTAGTCACTGCTCTTACCTCAACTAGCCTTGGTTCTATCTGATTCGTTTAAACAAGGCAAACTTCCAGCATCATTTAATGAGGCATGCATCATTCTTTTAGCAAACAGAGGCAAAGATCCAAACAGAGTGCTTCTCATACTGACCAATGTCTCTGTTAAATGTCAATGTCAAAATTTTAGCTGAAGTTTTGGCCCGTAGACTGGAGAACATCCCACCCTTAATTATTTCTGAAGATCAAACCGGCTTTGTCAAAAACCGCCTCCACTTTTTTAACATACGCCACCTCTTAAGTATTTTATACTCACTTTCAGTTGGGATCTCTGAATGTGTCATTTCTCTAGATGCAGAGAAAACGTTCGACTGTGTGGAATGAAATTACCTCTTTGCTGTTTTAGAAAAATTTGATTTTGGACCAAGTTTTATCACGTGGATTAAACTGTTATACTCACGTCCCACAGCCTCTGTTTTGACCAATTCTCAGCAATCCCAACTTTTCAACCTCAACCCAGAACCCTCCAAGAGTGCCCTTTAAGCCCTTTACTTTTCAATCTGGCCATAGAGCCACTGGCGATTGCATTCCGCAGTTGTGCGGACCTGACGGGAACTTGGACTGAGGGAGTTGAGCACAAAGTCTTCCTTTATGCTGACGATCTTTTACTTTTTAATATCAAACCCATGGCTTGGAGTTGGGGACTGGGAGGAGTGAGGAGATAACCAAAGCATGATTGTACTATGGGTGAATCTCTTTCATAAAGGTGAATTGTACATTTGATATATTTGTTATGCACTGCACAAATCTCCTGTATACTATGCTCCCTTTACTTAAAGAAAACAATAAACATATTGTTAAGAAACAGTCCTTGTCCTTGTGCTATGATACCTCCTGCCTGATGCTAAGAGTCAAAAAGATTGAGGGACGGATGAGAGGATCCTTGACAATTGCAATGACCCTGCACGTGCAGTGCTCCTGATAATTATCTCCTCTGGGTGGAAGAGGGACCCTGATGATCCTTGCAATCCTTTGTAAGGTCTTGCGATCAGTTGCCTTGCAATTCCTTGAACTGACCTTTGGTCAAGACACTATCAATAGTGCTCTTGTAAAAAATTGGTTAGAATGGTGGAGGGATGGGGAGCCTCACTCACCTCAATCTCATCAAGAAGTGGAGATGCTGCTGTGCTTTCTTAACTAAAGAGGTAGTGTTGAAGGACCAGGTGAGATTGTCCGTTATGTGCGTTCCCAGAAACTTGGTGCAGAGTCAGGAAGCTTCACTGTGAAAGGCATAATCTTACTAGTCTTCCCAAAATGCAACATCTCACAAGTATCTAAATTAACCTCCATTTGACATTGTTCAACCGATCAAGATCCCTCTGTAAATCCTAACAACCATCTTCATTGACATCGCCACCTATTTCAGTGTCATCTGTAAACTGACCAACTATGCTTCGTAAATTTCCACCCAAATCATTGATATAGATGACAATAGCAATAGGCCAAGCACTAACCCTTGGAGAACACCACTACTCATGGACCTGCAGTCAGAAAAGCAATCTTGCACCATCACCCACTGCTTCCCTTCATCAAGCCAATTATGTATCCTGTTAGCTGGCTGTCCCTGGATTTCATGCAATCTAACTTTCCAGTAGAAACCATCCTTGTGGAACCATATCAACGGACTTACTGACTGTTCAGATTACAACTACCACCCTGCCCTCATCGAACTTCTTAATAGCATTTTCAAAATATCTTAATCAATTCATAATCTCCCTTGCACAGTCATGCTGTCACTAATCAATCCCTGTTGTTCCACGTACTTGCATATAATGCTCTCAGCATCCCTCCAGTAACCTTCCTATCATAGATGTTAAGCTTACCAAAAGACCATAAGATATAGAAGCAAAGTTAGGCCATTTGGCCCATTGAGTCTGCTCCTCAATTTCATCATGGCTGATCCATTTTCGTTCTCAGCCCCCATCTCCTGTCTTCTCCCCATATCCTTTCATACCTTGACTAATCAAGAATCTATCAACCTCTACTTTAAATACACCCAATGACTTGGCCTCCACAATTGTCTGAGGCAATGAATTCCACAGATTTACCACTCTCTGGCGAAAGAAATTTCTCCTCATCTTCGTTCTAAGTGGACCTCTCTATTCTGTGTCTTCTGGTCTTAGACTCCTCCACCACAGGAACATTCAATAAGTTTCAATTAGGTTTCCCCTCATTCTTCTGAATTCCAGCGAGTACAGGCTCAGAGCCATCAAATGTTCTTCATATAACAAGCCTTTCAATTCTGGAATCAATTTTGTGAACATCCTTTGAATTCTCTCCAATGTCAGCACATCCTTTCTAAGACAATGGGTCCAAAACTGCTCACAATATCACCAAGTGAGGTCTCACCATGTCTCCAGTGTTTTTTGAAGCCTTTACATTACATCCTTGCTTCCATATTCTAATCTTTACAAAATGACATTGCATTTGCCTTCTTCATCACTGATTCAACCTGCAAATTAACCTTTAAGGAATCCTGCACAAGGACTCCCTAGTCCCTTTGCATCTCAAATTTTTCAATTTTCTCTCCATTTAGAAAACAGTCCATCCTTTTTTCTTCTACCAACATGCATGACCATACACTTCCTACGCTATATTCCATCTGCCACTTCTTTGCCCATTCTCCAAATCTGTCTAAGTCCTTCTGTATCTTCTCTACTTCCACAAAACTGCCTGCTTCTCCACCTATTTTCATATCATTTGCAAACTTGGTCACAAAGTCAGCAATTCTGTCATCCAAGTCATTGACATAGAACGTAAAAAGAAGTGGTCCCAACAAAGACCTCTGTGGAACACCACTAGTCACTGGCAGCCAACCAGAGAAGGCTCCCTTTATTCCCTCTTTTTGCCTCCTGCCAAAAAGCCCCTGGTTTATCCACGTTAGCACCTTTTCTGTAATACCAGAGCTCTTAATTTGTCGAACAGCTCATGAGTGGTACCTTGTCAAAGGCCTTCTGAAAATATGAATAAACAACATCCATCGATTCTGCTTTGTCTATCCTACCTGTTACTTCTTCAAAGAATGCTAACAGACTTATCAGGCAGGATTTCCCTCAAGCAGACTATGCTGACTGTGGCCTCATGTGCCTCCAAGAGCCCCAAAACCACATCCTTAATAATCGACTCCAACATCTTTCCAATCACTGAGGTCAGTACTAAATGACCTATAATTTCCTTTCTTCTGCCTCTCTCCCTTCTTGAACAGTGGAGTGTTATTTGCAATTTGCCATTCCTCCAGAACCATGCCAGAATCAACTGAGTTTTGAAAAATCATTACTAATGCCTCCACAATCTCGTCAGCCACCTCTTTCAGAACACTGGAGCCACCTGGTCCGGGTGACTCACTGATCCATAATTCCCAGGATTTTCCTTGCAACCTTCTTAAATAACATTGGCCACCTTCCAATCTTCCTGTACTTCATCCTTTGCTAATGATGATGTATATATCAGGGATCTGCAATTTCTTCTCTTGCTTTCCAAAGTGATCTTAGATGCACCTGATCAAGCCCTGGCGATGTATCTACCTTCATATGTTCTAAGGTATCCAGTACCTCCTCACCTGTAAGAAGACTATCTTACAAGGCAACCCCATGAACTATTTCAAGTTCTTGTTAGTACCTCCAGTTGAACTTTGTCTTTTTGTGTGTTTTCCCCCAAACTGTCAGTCTGTGGTTTTATATTGCCATGTGTTCTTGTTTGTTTTCATGCCCCATGTGCTCCTGACACCACTCCTGCTCTACTCCGGCCCCTGTATTACTGATTACTCCGCCTCTCACCTGTTTCTCATTATTACCTGTTTTGCTGCCACCTGTGTCTCATTGTGCTCCACCTATCATCTGCCTCTCTGTTTATTGCTCTGTGTATTTCAGTCCTGTGTTTTCACCTCTTTGTTGCCAGATTCTGCCAGTGAGTTTTCCTGACCCTTTCCAGCATTTGTATCTGTACTCTGCCTGTTTCCCAGTTCTGGTTTTTGGATTTCTCTGGATGTTTTGATCTCTGCCTGAACTTTGACGCTGACTTTGTTTGTATCTCGGGATTTGTTAATCAATTAATATCACTGTGTGCACAGTACTGGGTCTGCGATTGGATCCCTGTTCCAATGCCCTGACAGTTCTGAAGTCTTCATGTCCTTCTCCATGTTGAAAACAGAGAAGTAATCATTCAGGACTTCACCCATCTCCTGTAGCTCAACAAAAAGATGTCCCTCTGACACTGCAATGCTCCTTAATACTGTCCTTCCTACAATGCAACGCTCCATCAGTACCAATCTCTAACAGTACAGCACTCAGCAATATACCTCTCACTATGCAGCTCTGCTTTCCTGCTGCCCCTCTGATAGTACAGGCCTCTCTCAGGTTCTTGACCCAAAATACCGACAGTGCTTTCGCCTCCATGGCCCAAAACATCGACTGTACTCTTATCCATAGATGCTGCCTGGCCTGCTGAGTTCCTCCAGCATTTTTGTGTGTGTGCTTGGATTTCTAGCATCTGCAAATATTCTCTTGTTTGTCACTGAGTTCTTCCATCAATTTGTTTTTTGGCCTCTTGGTGACCTCGACAAGGGGCTCCCAAGCTGACAGATAGGCATTACCTCCTGCATAGCTGGAGGGATGTGCCCACATTGCTCGAGTTGGAGCTGGGGTGATCTTTGGGCACCTGTGGTGTGGTATATAAAGTGCCAGCGTTAGCCAAGGGGTGAGTCCTGTACCCTTGCTACCTTTAGGAGGAGAGAGCAAGCCAGTTTTACCCTGTGAGGCAGGTTGTGGAGGTGATGAAGGAAGAAGTAGTGGCAAATATAGCTGGGATAGAGCGATGCCTGAAAACCAGGAACTGCTTGTTTGCCTGCCCGATGATTGTGTTCCTGGTGAGGGTCTGTTACTAATAAGATCACCTCCTCAGTTTGCTTCCAGAAGAACACATTTGCACTCTGTGTGAATGGTCTCCTTCATGATTCAGTGACCAATGTTTATGCTTTTTATGCCTGTCTCAGTTCTGAATGACAGGGTAAGATTGCTACATTCACTGAGAGGAGGAATCACAGTGCGATGCCAGCCTCATCACTGTCAAAGAGTCAGCCATTTATACAGCATGGAAATAGGTCCGTCACCCAACTCACCAATGCTGACAGAGTTGTCCATGCAAACTAGTTGCATTTGCCCACAAAGTTCATACATCTTTCCTAAGACCGTGTGGTTTTCCTCCTCGAATTCAGCTTCCTCCCACTTTCTCCAGACTCAAGATATAGCCGTGAGCACCCACATGGACCCCAGTTCTCCCTGCCTTTTCACTGGCGAAGGGGAACAATCCCACACTAGTGATGTTCCTCAGCTCCTTTCTCTGCTACATTAATGACTACTTCCGGCACCCATGCTGAGCTCATCGATTTCATCAACTTTACATCCCACTTCCACTGCTACCAAATTGACTTAATAATTGACATTACTTTCTTGTTGTTTGACAGTGTATTGACTGGGTTGTAAAACCCACATTGTGGACAGAACATTCCTGGGCAATTATCCAACACTGGCAGGAAGATGCCTGTGCTGTGAAAAACTGGAAGAACTTAATCACAGGGACAAGCAGCTTTCTGGGGGGCGGTCTTCAACGCTACAGCTTTGTAAGTGCGTGACAGAAAAGAACATGAAGTAATGTGGATGACTTGAAAAGTTTACAATAAAAACAGAAAATAGAGCAGGAAGTGGGCCTCTGGGACCTCAGGCCTTCATTCACCATTCCATATGACAAGGCCAATCTGCCCCAAGCCTCATCTCCTTTATTTCTATAGAGATACAGAGCAGAATACAGCTTTCTGGTCCTTTGAACCACAGCCGTTGACTTAACCCTAACTTAATCACGGAATAATTTACAATGACCAATTAACTGGTACGTCTTTGGACCATGGGAAGAAGCCAGAGAACTTGCAGAAAAGCCACATACTCCTTGTGGAGAAGGTAAGACTCCTTCCAGAGGACTCCAGAATTGAACTTCAAACTCTGGCACCCTGAGCTGTAATAGTGTCAGACTAACCACGATGCCCAGGTGGTGTCCTCTTCTGTGTTAGTTTCCCATAGCTCTTAATCCCCTGATTGCTCAAAACTTTATTGACCTTCTCTTCAGGCACATCCAATGATCCAATCTCCACAGCAGAGAATGCAGAGATTTCTCATACTCTGCAAGAGTGGCAGAGATTTACCACCTCACTTTATAGTTACCATCCGTATCTTGTAATATGTCCCGTTGTTCCAGGCTCTCCAAATAGAAGAAACATCTCACCATTCACTTTGATAAGGCCTTTGGGGATCTTACATGTTTCAATCAGTCCATTCCTAATTCTTCTCCAAAGCGGAGAAATCCATCTTCTTTAGCAGCTAGTGATAGGACAACCATCTGAAACCAGGAATTAGCCTAATGAATGTCACTTAAGCTATAGAAGTAGACATTACAGAGGAGTGTAAACACAGGCTATGAAATAAAAAAGAAAGTGTTGGGAATGTGGGGTAGCTCGGGGATCGTTATTGTAGAGTAAAACAGGATTAATGTCCCAGGCTGATAATAATTCCGCTGAAAGCTCATCAAATGGACCGTTAAGTCCACCTGCCATAGAGTCATAGAGAAGTACAGCCCAGAAATAGGCCCTTCAGCCCATCTAGTCCATGCCAAAACCATTTAAACTGCCTGCTCCCATTGACTTGCACTGGGACCATAGTCCTCCATATTCCTTCTATCCATGTAACTATCCAAACTTCTCTTGAAAGTTGAAATTGAGCTTGCATGTACCACTTGTGCCAGCGGCATATTCAACTCTGTCATGACTTTGTGAGTGAAGGAGTTTCACTTGATGTTCCCTTGACCCATTACCTCTGGCTGTAGTCCCCCACAACCTCAGTAGGAAATGCCTGCTTGCATTTACCCAATCTTTGCCCTTATAATGTCTCAGCACAGACTCTGCCAGACCTGCTTATCATTTTCATAAGATAATAAGACATAGAAGCAGAAATAGGTCATTTGGCCCATTGAGTCTGCTCCACTATTCAATAATTACTGATCTTCTTTTCCCCTTCTCAGCCTCAGTCCTCGGCCTTCTCCCCATAACCGTTGATGCTGTGGCCAATCAATAACCTATCAATCTCTACCTCAAATACATCCCACGACCTGGCTTGTGGTAACAAATTCCACAAATTCACCACCTTCTGGCTAAAGAAATTTCTCTGCATCTCTGTTTTATTTGGATGCCCCTGTATCCTGACGCTGTGCCCTCTTGTCCTAGACTCCCCCACCATGGGAAACATCCTTTCCACATCTACTCTGTCTAGGCCTTTCAATATTCAAAAGGTTTCAATGGTATCCCCCTCATCCTAAATTCCAGCAAGTACAGGCCCAGAGCCACCAAATGTTCCTCATCTGATAACCCTTTCATTCCTGGAATAATCTTTGTGAACCTCCTCTGAATCCTTTCCAATGCCAGCACATCTTTTCTTATATAAGGAGCCCAAAACTGTTCACAATACTCAAGGCAAGGCCTCACCATGCCTTATAAATCCTAGCAATACATTCTTGTACTTATATTCTAGATCTCTTGAAACTAATGCTTCATTGCATTTGCCTTCCTCACCACCAACTGAACCTGCAAGTTAACCTTTAGAGTGTTCTGCACAAGGACTCCCAAGTCCCTTTGTATTTCAGATTTTTGGATTTTTTCCCCATTTAGAATATAGTCTGTACATTTATTTCTTCCACCATGCATTTTCCAACATTGTATTTCATTTGCCACTTCCTTGCCCATTCTCCTAATCTGTCTAAGTCCTTCTGCAACTGACCTGATTCCTCAACACTACCTGCCCCTCTATCAATCTTCATATCATCTGCTAACTTGGCAACAAAACCACCTATTCCATCATCTAAACCATTGATGTACAACATAGAAAGGAGCAGTCCCAACACTGACACCCATGGAATACCAATAGTCACAGGCAGCCAAACAGAAAAGACTCCTTTTATTCCCACTCACTGCCTCCTACCAATCAGCCAATACTCCAACCATGCCAGCAACTTTCCTGTAATACCACTTTCCTCCATTCTCTGTTTCTATTTTTTAGTTTTTGTTTTTCAATACAGGCCTATTGGAGTGAATGGTCTTTGTGCTGGTAATGGTATGTAATGTGACATATGTCATAAAAGCAACACTTCTATGTATGGACTCTCCCTTGACCCACCTATAACCCCCTTCTGTGTCACACCCTGAGATTCTGTACACCCCCACCTGTTTCCTTGCAAATCCTCCATTTCCATCATTGTTCAGCTTATAAACTCCAGCATTTCTTCCCACATATCTCCAGTTTTCCCAACCCTCTCTATTATTTGTAAAGACCTTCTTTAAACTCTGTCCTTAACTCAACAATGTGATGTTCCAGATATGCAACATCCTCTGCATGAAAGGCATTCTTTGTCATTTGTCAAAGAAGTTGAAGTCTGTGCATCAACTGGCCAGGCAGCATCTCTGGAAAAGAGTAAACAGTTGACTTTGCAGGCTGAGACCCTTCATCAGGACATATGAGTCCTGATGAAGGGTCTCGGCCTGAAGTGTCAACTGTTCACTCTTTTCCATAGATGCTGCCTGACCTGCTGAGTTCCTCCAGCATTTTATGTGTGTTGCTTGGATTTCCAGCATCTGCAGATTTTCTCTTCTCTGTGCACCAAACTTGGCTAAGTTCATCCCCTGCACCCTCCCCCCAATGCTTTGTGGCCCACCCCAGTTCACGCTGTGTCATGTTTGGCCGAGCTCTTGCTTGGCTCTACATTATCTGAAACAACATCCACCAGTGGCTTTTTTGTTTTCCAAGTCAATAAATTTTCTCAAAACAGATTTCAAAAGGTAACATATTAATATGTTTCTCATGTAAGTACATATTTCCCCTGAGTTGTGATGGCTGATCAGATCAGAAAGTGGTTGTGAAACTTGCAGTTCCTCATATCTAATTCAGCTGAACAGGTGGAATGCAGATTTTATCAGTAGAAGTTACAAAACTATTCTGCCACTGTTAAGACCCGTGTTGGCTGGTAAACAAAGCCGCTCATGTAACATAATAGGAATAAGTTGTATTGCAGAGTAGTGTCATTGATGTTCCTTCAGCTTTGTCCATCCTTGATGCCAAGCCAATGGCCAATTTCACAGGATCAAAATTCCATTTCATACCCTTTGCTTGATATGTACCTCAACAGTCTAAGTGACTCTGATGTTAAGATATATCACACCACACCCACCCCCCTTCCGCTCTGTACCCTTATGAAGAAAGCATTGGCAGCTATACTCAGTGACTTCATGTAATCTTGAATCTGTAGGCAGCAGTTAGCAGAGCCACTGCCCTACAGTTTTAAGAACCCCAGTTCTATCTTGACCTCTCGTGTTGTTTGTGCAGACTTTATAATCATGTCTGAACTGTGGGTCAGTGACACTGCTACAAATAGTGTTTTACTTTATTCCTGTACCTCAATATACTTGTGTATATGACTTGATTCCCTGTGACTGTGGCCAGAAAAGAAGTTAAAATCAAGGCTACTTTTCAATCTTAATCCGGTCTGCAGTCTTCATTTATTTTTTTTTAGGATCATCTGTGTTGCTTGTGTTATGACAAGAAATTGGATAGGCTGGGACTCTTAGACCCTGGAGTGTAATTGCTGTGGGATGACCTTATTCGAAGATTCTAAGTACATTTATTTTCAAAGTGTTTGCGCAGTATACAGTCCTGAGATCCATCTTCCCACAGAGAGTCACGAAACAAAGAAACACCATAGAACCCGTTCTAAGGAAACATCAAACTCCCAAAGCTCAAAAAAACAAATCGAGCAAATGGTAAAAAATGAGTGAAAAGCACAGAGTATCAAATCACAAATTTACTGAAAGAGTCTAGAAATGTACAGTTTAGTTCAGTTCAGTTCAATTTAGCACTAGGTCGTTTGTTGACTTCAGGCTGCAAAGTCAGTCTGCCCTGATCAAAATTACACAAAATAGCAACAAAAAAGGAGTAATCAGAATCCAGAAACACATCATAACATAAACTAGAGAGTCCAATCCACAAACCATGTCAATTAAACCTTGCCTACGGTCAAAGGCTCAGGCACCTTCCTCTGGGACACCAACATCTTGACAACCATTGAGGTCAGACCAGCTGGCCTATAATTTATTTTCTTCTGCCTCTCTCCCTTCTTGAAGAGTGGAGTGACGTTTGCAATTTTCCAGTCTTCTGGAACCATTCCAGAATCTACTGATTCTTGTAAGATTATTACTAATGCCTCCACAATATCTTCAGCCACTTATTTCAGAGCTCAGGGGTATACACCATCTGCTCCAGGTGACTTATCTACCTTCAGACCTTTCAGTTTTCCAAGAACTTTCTCCCTTGTAATGTTAGCTTCACACACTTCATGACCCCTGACACCTGGAACTTCCACAGTGAAGCCAAATGAAAAATACATATTCAGTTCATCTGCCATTTCCTTGTCCCCATTACTACCTCTCCAGCATCATTTTCCAGTGGTCCAATATCTACACTCACCTCATGTCCACACTTCATATATCTGAAGAAACTTTTGGTGTCCTCTTCAATATTATTGGTTAGCTTACCTTTGTATTACATCTTTTCCTTCTTTATGACTTTTTTAGTTGCTTTCTGTTGGTTTTTAAAAGCTTCCCAATCCTCTAACTTCCAACTAATTTTTGTTCTATTATATGCCCTCTCTTAGACTTTAATGGTGGCTTTAACTTCTCTTGTCAGCCAGTGATGTGTCATTCTGCCTTTAGAATACCTCTTCCTCTTTATGATGTATATATCCTGTGACTTCCAAATTGTTCCCAGAAATTCCAGCCATTGCTGTTCTGCCATCATCCCTGCCAGTGTTCTTTACCAGTCAATTTTGGCCAGCAACTCTCTCATGCCTCTGTAATTCCCTTTATACCACTACAATGCTGATACATCTGACTTCAGCTTCTCGTTCTTAAGTTTCAGGGTGAATTCTATCATATTATGATCACTTTCCCCTAAGGACTCCCTTAACTTAAGAACTCTAATCAATGGGTACAGGTATAATGTTTAAGAAAAATTTGGACAGGAAAGGTTCTTGGGTTCCCAACCTGAGGTCCACAGACCCTCTGGTTAATGATAACGCTCCATGGCATGAAAAAGTTTGGGAATCCCTGGACTAGAGGGATTATAGGCCAAATACACTCAGTGGTCTCTTTGTTAGGTTACACCTGTACACTTACCAATCATGTGGCAACAAGCCAATGCATTAAAACATGCAGATATGGTCAAGAGATTTAATATCATTCAGACCAATCATCAGAATGGGGAAGAAACGTGACCTAACTGACTTTGAGCATGGAATAATTTTTGGTGCCAGACAGGGTGGTTTGAGTATCTCAGAAACTGCTGATCTCCTGGGATTTTCACGCACAATGGTCCCTCAAGTTTACCGAGAATAGTGTGGAAAACAGAGAACATCCAGTGAGTGGCTGTTCTGTGAGCAAAAATGCCTTGTTAATGAGAGAGGTCAGAGGAGAATGGCCAGATTGGTTCAAGCTGACAGGAAGGCAACAGTAAATCAAATACCCATGCTTTACAACAGTGGTGTGCAGAAGAGCATCTCTGAATGCATAACACATTAAACCTTGAAGTGGCACACATCAAAGTTGCTGGTGAACGCAGCAGGCCAGGCAGCATCTCTAAGAAGAGGTACAGTCGACATTGCCCCACCTCCCGCTCGTACCCCATCCGTTATTTATTTTTATACACACATTCTTTCTCTCACTCTCCTCTTTCTCCCTCTGTCCCTCTGGCTATACCCCTTGCCCATCCTCTGGGTTCCGCCCCCACCTTGTCTTTCTCCCTGGGCCTCCTGTCCCATGATCCTCTCATATCCCCTTTGCCAATCACCTGTCCAGCTCTTGGCTCCATCCCTCCCCCTCCTGTCTTCTCCTATCATTTTGGATCCCCCTCCCCCTCCCACTTTCAAATCTCTTACTTACTCTTCCTTCAGTTAGTCCTGACGAAGGGGCTCGGCCTGAAACGTCGACTGTACCTCTTCCTAGAGATGGTGCCTGGCCTGCTGCGTTCACCAGCAACTTTGATGTGTGTTGCTTGAATTTCCAGCATCTGCAGAATTCCTGTTGTTTGCGTTTTTAAACCTTGAAGTGGAGCAGCTACAGCAGCAGAAGGCCATGAACGTACACTCAGTGGCCATTTTATTAGGTAAGGAGGTACCTAATAAAGTGGCCACTGAACATACAGGCAAGTGGTACAATCCGATGAAGACACTTTGGTTGGTTTGGATAAGTTGGGATGAGGGGTCTGTTTCCATGTTCTATGACCTTCTCACTCTATGATCTGTGAGGCACAATTCACATTAGCAGCCCAAACTGATATGCAGTGTATTTTTGCTGTAACAATGATGAATTTCATACTTTGACTAATAGATTCATACTTAGATGAATTTCATTTTTGACTAACAGATGCTGCCTTGCAATGACTATCCTGATTATTTCAACCAATGACCTTACTCAACCAATTCTTCCACAGTGTACTGACAGTGAGAGGCAACATGATCATCCATTGTAGAAGAGCTAGCACAAAATATAGATGCTGGAAGTCTAAAATAAAACATAAAATGCTCAAAATGCTCATCAGGTCCATCTGCAACTGTGGGATGAAAATCAGAGGTTTTGCTTCAGGTTGAATGCCTATTATCAGAAAGATGAGAAAATCTGCAGAAGCTGGAAATCCAAGCAACACATACAAATGCTGGAGAAACTCAGCAGGCCTTGCAGCATCTATGGAAAAGAGTAAACAGTTGACATTTTGGGCTGAGACCCTTCATCAGGACGTGGAAAGATAATGAGAAGTTAGATCAAGAAAGTGGAAGAAGGGAGGAAGAAGTGAAAGGTGGAAGGTGAAACCAAGAGAGGGGAAGGGTTCAAAGGTTCATTTATTATCAAAGTATACAATTCTGAAATTATTCAATTCTCCAGACAGTCATGATCCAAGAAAGAAAACAAAAGAAAGGCAGCACAATCACCAACCCCAAATCCCACCTCCCTGCAAAAAAAGAACGAAAATGGAACAAGCACATCAGCCTCCAAATCCCCCCTCCTGCACAAAAAAATGAACAGAAGGGATCAAGCACAATGACCCACAAATCTCCCTCCCTGCAGAAAAATACAAGAAAATTGGGCGAAATAACACAGAATATAAAAAATACAGAACTGAAAAATAGAGTCTATAGTCCAAAGTCCACATGCAAAATGCAGAAAAAAACCTGGGTATGTTCATCTGGACCAAGATGCAGCAGCAGGCTCTCCCCTCTGCAGTGCAGAGCAACCAATCAAAAATCAGGCAGCCAGTGCTCACCCTCTGCACTCGCTTCGATGCTTTAATCTCCCTCGTCACTTTAATTGGCAAAAATGGGAGCTTTAATCAGTGAAATGGAACAATATATCAGCCCTGCAGCCTGCCCGCTATGAGATTCATGCACGCTGACTCCCGGAATCCTCTCGGAGACTGCAGAGAGCTGAAACACTCAAACGATCTCCCACATTTGCCTTGATATTTCAATTGTCCTTGTCGCTTTAATTGGTGAACAATGGAAGCTGTAATCGGCAAAATGCAGTCAAATGTTGGCTCGCACGTCATAACCATAGAAACCATAGAAACTACAGCACAGAAACAGGCCTTTTGGCCCTTCTTGGCTGTGCCAAACCATTTTCTGCCTAGTCCCACTGACCTGCACACGGACCATATCCCTCCATACACCTACCATCCATGTATCTGTCCAATTTATTCTTAAATGTTAAAAAAGAACCCGCATTTACCACCTCGTCTGGCAGCTCATTCCATACTCCCACCACTCTGGGTGTGAAGAAGCCCCCCCTAACGTTCCCTTTAAACTTTTCCCCCCTCACCCTAAGCCAATGTCCTCTGGTTTTTTTCTCCCCTTGTCTCAGTGGAAAAAGCCTGCTTACATTCACTCTATCTATACCCATCATAATTTTATATACCTCTATCAAATCTCCCCTCATTCTTCTATGCTCCAGGGAATAAAGTCCCAACCTATTCAACCTTTCTCTGTAACTGAGTTTCTCAAGTCCCGGCAACATCCTTGTAAACCTTTTCTGCACTCTTTCAACCTTATTTATATCCTTCCTGTAATTTGGTGACCAAAACTGAACACAATACTCCAGATTTGGCCTCACCAATGCCTTATACAACCTCACCATAACATTCCAGCTCTTGTACTCAATACTTTGATTAATAAAGTCCAATGTACCAAAAGCTCTCTTTACGACCCTATCTACCTGTGACGCCACTTTTAGGGAATTTTGTATCTGTATTCCCAGATCCCTCTTTTCCACTGCACTCCTCAGTGCCTTACCATTAACCCTGTATTTTCTACGTTGGTTTGTCCTTCCAACGTGCAATACCTCACACTTGTCAGTATTAATCTCCATCTGCCATTTTTCAGCCCATTTTTCCAGCTGGTCCAAGTCCCTCTGCAGGCTCTGAAAACCTTCCTCACTGTCTACTACACCTCCAATCTTTGTATCATCAGCAAACTTGCTGATCTAATTTACCACATTATCATCCAGATCATTGATATAGATGACAAATAACAATGGACCCAGCACTGATCCCTGTGGCACACCACTAGTCACAGGCCTCCACTCAGAGAAGCAATTCTCTACCATCACTCTCTGGCTTCTTCCATCGAGCCAGTGTCTAATCCATTTTACCACCTCTCCATGTATACCTAGCGACTGAATTTTCCTAACTAACCTCCCATGCGGGACCTTGTCAAAGGCCTTACTGAAGTCCATGTAGACAACATCCACTGCCTTCCCTTCATCCACTTTCCTGATAACCTCCTCGAAAAACTCCAATAGATTGGTCAAACATGACCTACCATGCACAAAGCCATGTTGACTCTCCCTAATAAGTCCCAGTCTATCCAAATGCTTGTAGATTCTGTCTCTTAGTACTCCCTCCAATAACTTACCTACTACCGATGTTAAACTTACTGGCCTATAATTTCCAGGATTACTTTTCAATCCTTTTTTAAACAGCGGAACAACATGAGCCACTCTCCAATCCTCCGGCACCTCACCTGTAGACAGCGACATTTTAAATATTTCAGCCAGGGCCCCTGCAATTTCAACACTAGACTCCTTCAAGGTCCGAGGGAACACCCTGTCAGGTCCCGGGGATTTATCCACTTTAATTTTCCTCAAGACAGCAAGGACCTCCTCCTTTTCAATCTGTACAGTTTCCATGATCTCACTACTTGTTTCCCTCAATTCCATAGATTTCATGCCAGTTTCCTTAGTAAATACAGACGCAAAAAACCTATTTAAGATCTCCCCCATTTCCTTTGGTTCCGCACATAGCCGACCACTCTGATCTTCAAGAGGACCAATTTTATCCCTTACAATCCTTTTGCTCTTAATATACCTGTAAAAGCTCTTTGGATTATCCTTCACTTTGACTGCCAAGGCAACCTCATGTCTTCTTTTAGCCCTCCTGGTTTCTTTCTTAAGTATTTTATTGCACTTCTTATACCCCTCAAGCACTTTATTTACTCCCTGCTTCCTATACACGTCATACAACTCCCTCTTCTTCTTTATCAGAGTTGCAATATCCCTTGAGAACCAAGGTTCCTTATTCCTATTCACCTTGCCTTTAATCCTGACAGGAACATACAAATTCTGCACTCTCAAAATTTCTGCTTTGAAGGCTTCCCACCTACCGATCACATCCATGCCAGAGAAAAACCTGTCCCAATCCACGCTTTTTAGATCGTTTCCCATTTCTTCAAATTTGGCTTTCTTCCAGTTAAGAACCTCAACCCTAGGACCAGATCTATCCTTCTCCATGATCAAGTTGAAACTAATGGTGTTATGATCACTGGAACCAAAGTGCTCCCCTACACAGACTTCTGTCACTTGTCCTAACTCGTTTCCTAACAGGAGATCCAATATTGCATCCCCTCTAGTTGGTCCCTCTATATATTGATTTAGAAAACTTTCCTGAACACATTTTACAAACTCTAAACCATCTAGACCTCTAACAGTATGGGAGACCCAATCAATATATGGAAAATTAAAATCCCCTACCACCACAACTTTATGTTTCCTGCAGTTGCCTGCTATCTCTCTGCAGATTTGCACTTCCAATTCACTTTGACTATTGGGTGGTCTGTAATACAATCCCACTAATGTGGCCATACCTTTCCTGTTTCTCAGCTCCACCCACAAGGACTCAGTAGACAAGCCCTCTAATCTGTCCTGCCTGAGCACTGCTGTAATATTTTCCCTAACAAGCAATGCCACTCCCCCACCTTTCATTCCTCTGCCTCGATCACATCTGAAACATCGGAACCCTGGAATATTAAGCTGCCAGTCCTGCCCTTCCTGTAGCCAAGTTTCACTAATTGCTACAACGTCATAATTCCACGTGTCAATCCATGCCCTCAACTCATCCGCCTTCCCCGCAATACTCCTAGCATTGAACTATATACACCTCAGAAGATTTTTACCACCACTCACAACCTTTCTATTAGTGGATTTGCTTGAACTTTTAACATCATCCTGCAGCTTTCTTGCCATGAGGTTCACCCACGCTGCCTCTGTGTCCCAGAATCCTCTAGGAGAATGCAGAGCGCTGAAGCACCCAAACAATCTCCAAACAGCAAAGCACGAGCCCCAACAGTTCTAGAATTACATTGAAGATGAAAATCTAATGTAAAAGACATAAAAGTGAAAAAGATGATTTCATGATCTATCCAGAAGATGTATCCAAGGGAGCGTTGTACGCAGGCGCCATCTTGATTGTGGGGTGAAGTAAAGTGCTGGGAGGCTGATAGGTGAAAGAGATAAAGGACTGAGGAAGGGGGAATCTGATAGGAAAGGATAGAAGTCCATGGGAGAAAAGGAAGGGGAGGAGAACCAGAGGGAGGTGTTGTACAAGTAAGGAGATAAGGTGAGAGAATGAAACGGGAGTGGGAATGGTGAAGGGGGGAGATGGAATTACCGGAAGTTTGAGAAATTGATATTCACTCGGAGGTGGAGGGTGGGTGGAGTCAAAAGAAACTCATTAAACTGGTAGGAGGGTGGGACAAAGGGGGTGTCTCCGACAGATAAAATGTAAAGAAAGTTATCTGGTCGCTGAATGAATAGGAGCTACCACAAACTGAGGATGCCGACAAAACCACCTCGTCACTGCAAAATGCGAAGCAGGAGGAGACGCAGGCCGGACGTTTCTGAAATACATCTTATGGAAATGTTTGTTAAATGATGAACTTCAATAAATAATAAAATACAGAAGAAAAGGAAAAGGAGTAAAATAAAACAAGCTAAACTAACACAAGAGATGGACAACAACTGATACAGAGTGACACAGTTGCCTGAAGCTGCAGAATTCTATATTGAGTCCATTAAATCTGCCACAAGCATAGATGGAAGCTGAGCTGCTATTCCTCAAACTTGCATTAGGCCCTAATGTAACAGGATATCTCTTTAATAGTTTGCTCGTAGCAGAATGGTTAAATTACTGGACAAGCAGCCAGTGGAATGATGAGTTTAACTTCAAGTAGTTAAATAAACCTGGAATTTAAAAATAAACTCATCTCCATGGCAGTAACCACAAATCACATTTTTAAAATGTATTCATTATTCTTCCTCAACAAGGAACTGCTTGGGAAGAATGATTATCCCGTGGCTGGACCTTCGGTGGGTGGGCCGCAAACTTTCAGTATTCTCAAAAGTCAAAATAAGACAGCTGGATATTGTGATAAAAAATAGCTCCAACGCAAGGGATCCCTGAAAGCCACTCACATTGATTAGCTTCACACCCTGGAGCTTTCACAATGCCAACTGTTCCTTCCTTAGAGTGCTGTAATGTGAAATTATGTATATTGAGGGCTAGACATTCCTCTAACAATAAATGTACCTTTGAAGGGATAGCAGCATGATAATGGCAAATGATGAGAAAGTAATTTAAAGGACAATGTTCATTCCAAAAGGTTGCAAAGAGTCCAGAAGGAAAATAAAATGGTATTCCTTTGGTTTATATGAGGCTTTGCTTTTGCAGTGCAGGGAACAAGAATTATTTATAACAATATCACAAGTAGCAATACTGAATACTTGCATTCCAATGGAGGGCTTTGTGCAGAGACATATAACCATAGATCACTACTGCACAGAAAACAGGCCATTCGGCCCTTCTAGACTGTGCTGAAACTTTCTTCTGTTAGTCCCATTGACCTGTACCCAGTCCATAACCCTCCAGGCCTCTCCCATCCATGTATCTATCCAATTTATTCTTAAAACTTAAGAGTGAGCCCGCATTTACCATGTTAGATGGCAGCTCATTCCACACTCCCACCACTCTCTGAGTGAAGAAGTTCCCCTTAATGTTCCCCCAAACGTTTCCCCTTTCACCCTAAAGCCATGTCCTCTCATATTTCTCTCTCCTAACCTAAGTGGAAAGAGCCTATTCACATTTACTCTGTCTATACCCCTCATAATTTTGTAAACCTCTATCAAATCTCCCCTCATTCTTCTATGCTCCAAGGAATAAAGTCCAAACCTGTTCAACCTTTCCCTGTAACTTCACTCCAAAAGACCCAGCAAAATCCTAGTAAATCTTCTCTGCACTCTTTCAATCTTACTGATATCCTTCCTATAGTTAGGTGATCAGAACTGCACACAATACTCCAAATTTGCCCTCACCAATGTCTTATACAACCTCACCATAACATCCCAACTCCTATACTCAATACTTTGATTTAAGAATGCCAGGATGCCAAATCCTTCTTTACAAACCTGTCTACCTGTGATGCCACTTTAAGGGAATTATGTATCTGAACTCCCAGATCCCTTTGTTCCTCCGCACTCCTCAGTGTCCCTACCATTTACTGTGTATGTCCTACCTTGACTTGTCCTTCCAAAATGTAACACCTCACACCTGTCTGCGTTAAATTCCATCTGCCATTTTCTGGACCATTTTTCCAGTTGGTCCAGATCCCTCTGTATGCTTTGAAAGCCTTCCTCGCTGTCCACAAGGCCTCCAATCTTAGTGTCATCAGCAAACTTGCTGACCTAGTTTACCACATTATTATCTAGATCATTGATATAGACAACAAACAACAATGGTCCGAGCACAGATCCCTGAGGCACACCACTAGTCACAGGCCTCCAGTCTGAGAAACAGTCATCTACTACCACTCTCCGTCTTCTCCCACGCAGCCAATGTCAAATCGAGTTTACAACCTCTCCATGGATACCTAGTGTCTGAACCTTCTGAACTAACCTCCCATGTGGGACCTTGTCAAAGGCCTTACTAAAGTCCATGTAGACAACATCCACAGCCTTTCCTTCATCTACTTTCTTGGTAACCTCCTCGAAAAACTCTACAAGATTCGTTAAACACAATCTACCATGCACAAAGCCATGCTGACTATCCTTAATCAGCCCTTGGCTGTCCAAATACTTGTATATCCGATCTCTCAGAACACCTTCCAATAATTTAACTCGATTTCTCTCTCCACGGATGCTGCTTGACATGATGAGTGTTTCCAGAATCTGTGTGGGTTTTTTTTAGTTCTATATTTAACAAATTAGCCATCAGCCCACCTTGGAAAAGCAGTATGATCAGTAAAAGAGACAAGATTTCAGTCTGAGCATGTCTCACAGGACTCTCTGGGGTTGTCAGCCAAGGTGTAGAATCAGCTAAGGAACTCAGTAACTTGTGTTAATTGGTTGAAGGTTGAACTTGCTGGCTCAGCTGAGACTCGAGCCAGAAGCAACACTAAAATCACAGTCAGCTTTAATATCATGATATCACGGGCATGTCATGAAATCTGTTGGTATGCAGCAGCAGTACAAAGCAATACATAACAATAAAACTGTAAATTCCTGTAAGTATATTATGTATTGCAATGTACTGCTGCTGCAGAATGATCTTTCCCCTTACTGGTTTTTCACCTGGAACCTACCAGCCTTCTCCTTCCCACCATCCCCCCACCTTTTTTATAGGGCCAAGCAACACACATCAAAGTTGCTGGTGAACGCAGCAGGCCAGGCAGCATCTCTAGGAAGAGGTACAGTCGACGTTTCGGGCCAAGACCCTTCGTCAGGACTAACTGAAGGAAGAACTAGTAAGAGATTTGAAAGTGGGAGGGGGAGGGGGAGATCCGAAATGATAGGGGAAGACAGGAGGGAGAGGGATGGAGCCAAGAGCTGGACAGTTGATTGGCAAAAGGGATATGAGAGGATTATGGGACAGGAGGCCTAGAGAGAAAGAAAACGGAGAGGAGGGAAGCCCAGAGGATGGGCAAGGGGTGTAGTGAGAGGGACAGAGGGAGAAAAAGGAGAGAGAAAAGAAAGAGAGAAAAAGAATGTGTGTGTATATAAATAAATAAATAAATAAATAACGGATGGGGAACGAGGGGGAGGTGGGGCATTAGCAGAAATTTGAGAAGTCAATGTTCATGCCATCAGGTTGGAGGCTACCCAGGCGGAATATAAAGTGTTGTTCCTCCAACCTGAGTGTGGCTTCATCTTTACAGTAGAGGAGGCTGTGGATAGACATATCAGAATGGGAATGGGATGTGGAATTAAAATGTGTGGCCACTGCAAGATCCCGCTTTCTCTGGCGGACAGAGCATAGGTGTTCAGCGAAATGATCTCCCAATCTGTATCAGGTCTCGCCAATATATAGAAGGCTGCATCAGGAGCACCGGACGCAGTATATCACCCCATCTGACTCACAGGTGAAGTGTCGCCTCACCTGGAAGGACTGTCTGGGGCCCTGAATGGTAGTGATCGCAAGCTCTTACATCTGCAAACCCCAGAGCCTGCTGGTCCTGACGCGAGCAGGCATGAACTTCAGATTGCGGTTCCTGCCATTGATCTCACTGGCTCCAACACCCCAGGGCATATTCAAAACCCGGACTTGTAAGCGGAACAAGTGCTACACATGCCCTTACACTTCCTCCCTCACTACCATTCAGGGCCCCAGACAGTCCCTCCAGGTGAGGCAAAACTTCACCTGTGAGTCTCTTGAAGATGTGGAAACTCATAAACAGTGCAGTGGACAGCAGGATTGATGCAGGGTGCATCAAACTCACCCAGGGAAGTGAAGTCGGTCAGAGATGGAGTTCACCTCCTCTAGGTAGACTCAGATCAAACAAACTGCTGAGGTAATTGATGGTCATCAATGGGCAGGATGGACATGGTACTGTTGCTGTGTAGAGTGACTCTATAAAGCTCCTGCATGTTGCTTAATGTGACACTGTGGCGGTAATACACCAGTACACTAGGTAAATACTCAGTATTCTGATTACTGTATGTCAGGAAGCAGGTTATAATTGGTCCCCTTACAATTCACCTGGACCCCCTACAATTCGCCTACCGACACAACCGATCGTCAGACGACACAATAGCTACTGCTCTACATACTGTCCTTACACATCTGGAGAAGAAGGATGCTTATGTGAGAATGCTGTTCTTGGACTATAGTTCACCATTCAACACCATTGTTCCATCCAGGCTCAACAAGAAGCTCAGAGACCTCGACCTTGACACTGCCTCGTGCAGCTGGATCCTGGACTTCCAGTCAGATCACCACTAGGTTGTAAGAGTGGGCTCCCTCACCTCCAACCCTCTGACTCTCAAAACAGGAGCCCCTCAGGACTGTGTACTGAGTCCCCTCCTTTACTTCCTGTACACCTGTGCTGTGTCACCACCCACAGCTCCAATCTGCTGATTAAATTTGCCGATGACACTACATTGATTGGTCTTATCTCAAACAATAACGAGGTGGCCTACAGGGAAGAAGTCATCTCTCTGACACAGTGGTGTCAAGAAAACAACCTCTCCCTGAATGTCGCAAAAACAAAGGAGACTGTTGTGGATTACAGGAGGAATGGAGATGGGCTAACCCCTATTGACATCAATTGATCTGGGGTTGAGGGGATAAACAGCTTCAAGTTTTTCGGCATCCACATCACTGAGAACCTCACGTGGTCTGTACACACCAGCTCTGTGGTGAAACAGGCACAACAGCACCTCTTTCACCTCAGACAGTTGAGGAAGTTTTGTACGGGCCCCCAGATGTTAAGAACTTTCTACAGAGGCACAATAGAGAGCATCCTGATTGGCTACATCACTGCCTGATATGAGAACTGTACCTCCCTTAATTGCAGGACTCTGCAGAGAGTGGTGTGAACAGCCCAGCAAATCTGTAGTTGTGAACTTCCCATGATTCAAGACATTTGCAAGGACAGGTATATAAAAAGGGCCTGTAAAAAGGATCACTGGGGACCCAAGCCATCCCAACCACAATCTATCAATCTATTCCAGCTGCTACCATCCAGGAAGCGGTACTGCAGCACAAAAGCCAGGACCAACAGGCTCCGGGACAGCTTCTTCCACCAGACCATCAGACTGATGAACTCATGCTGATTTGAGGGTACTCTATATGACACTGACTGTTCTATTTATTATAAATTATTATATATTACTATGATTGAACATTGCACATTTAGATGGAGACGTAACGTAAAGAGATTTTTATTCCTCATGTATGTGAAAGATGAAAGAAATAAAGTCAATTCAATTCAATTTTGAAATTCAAAATGGTAAAAGTTATCTATGTTACAGATAATGAGAAGGATCAATGCGGACCAGCAACACAGAAAGCAAGGAAGGGGCAGATGCAGTTTAATGCATATAGTGTTAATATGGTGAGTGAGTGAGTTAGTATGGTAACATGGATAAGCTACGTAATGGCATGAAATGGAAATGTGAGACCAGATACGCACAAGTACTTACAAGTGGCAGCAGATATTTATAAAGCAAGTTCAAAACTGCATGGATGTGTGACTTAGGGTTGCAAATTTTTAGATTAAAGTAAATCAAAGGTGCAACTCAAAATCTTGGCTGCAGGTCAAAGGTCGTACATACTTCTGGGCTTTTATAGTTTTGAAATAGAGTAGAGTAGATACCCCAGAATGACACTGTAGATGAGTGTGTCCCATTAACCAGAGGTAACGGCTAACAGCAATTCTCCTCAGCAGGACAGAGGGACTTGAAGGCCTGAGAGAGGTGTTCAATATTAAGAGAGATTTTGAAAGTGTAGGAACAGAGGAACAAATTTCTCTGGGCAGCAGTAAAGTTGTGCACTGTAAATGATTAGCAGAGGATATCAATAGACATTTTTTTGTGAAGTTGATCCACCATCAAAATGCATGGTTGAATCAGACTCAGGGGGACCCTTTCACAGGAATTGGACACAATCATTTGCGGAGAAAGGTGGTTTGTGGGATTAACCTGGATGGGTGATTCAAAATTCTGACACAGTTGTCCAGACAAAAGGCTGAGGAGATCTTTATTTACACAGAAGGTGGTGAACCTCTGGAACAACTATTGTTGGCAGAATTCAGATGGTGGCAGGGGGGTGTACAGGAGCAAGAGAGATTAGCTAGTTGAGTGCTGTCACAGTAATAACCCTGTACTCAATGCTGGTAAGACCAAGGGACTGATTGTGGACCAGGATGGAGAAGTCGAGGGAACACACTCCAGTCCTCATCGAGGGATCAGGAGTAGAAAAGGTGAGCAGTTTTAAGTTCCTGGATGTCAGCATCTCTGAAGATCTAACCTGGGCCTGACACATCGATGCAATTACAAAGAAGACACGACGGTGACTATATTTCATTAGGAGTTTGGGATATATCAACAAAGGGTCTCTCAAATTTCTACAGATGTACCACGGAGAGCATTCTAACTGGCTGCATCACTGTCTGGCGTGGAGGAGCCACTGCACAGGATCGGAAAAAGCTGTGGTAAGTTGTAAAGTCAGCCAGCTCTAACATGGACACCAGCCTCCCCAGCAGCGAGGACATCTTCAAACGGCAATGTCTCAAAAAGGGGGTCATCCATCATTAGGACTCCCATCGCCCAGGACATGTCCTCACCTCACTGTTATCATCAAGGAAGGGATGCAGGAGCCTGAGCAGGCACTCCACGTTTCCGAAACAGCTTCTCCCCCTCTGCCATTTGACTTCTAAATGGACATTACCTATCTGACTATCTTGTTTTCCTCTCCTTTTACACTACTTATTCAGAATCAGATTCAGGTTTAATATCACAAACAGCTGTCATGAAATTTGATGCTTAATTTAATCATAAATATATACATACTTATTGTAAATTAGAGTTGTTATGATTATGTATGGCAATGTACTGCCACCAGTGATTCTGATTCTAAATTCCACACCCTGGGGGTCATTGAATTCATTCAATACTGAGGCACCTGAATAGGAAGATCGGGAGATATGGAGGAGAGCACAGGGAAATGGTGCTGCAGTAGTAGGTGAGCCATCATCTTGATGGCACCTATCAGGCTGGAAGGACTGATGACCGAGTCCTGTTCCCATGTTTAGAGGGCTAGTCCTGGTCCTGTGCCACTGATCTGAATGAAGATCAGCAGCTGCCAGCCCATCCCGACTCTGAAATGCAAACACGAGCTCTGCTCTAGCTGTAACTTGTCCACATTCTTCAAAGCCACCACTCTGGCAAGCGAGCTGTGTTCACAGGATCATGTAGCTTATATAGCTCAGCGACATTCCTCTGTGGTTATATCACTCTCATCCATCACACATTAACAGGGAGGTCCATTATTGATCGTGATAGTCCAGGTAGAGATGGGGCAATTGTTAACTCCCGTGCCACAGGCCAGGGTTTTGATGTTATCTCCCTCATTCTACAACTTTAGGTGTGTTTAAATCCTGTTTCACATCCGTTAACAGTGGCTTTGGGATAACCTTATCTTTTCTTCCATTTTGACTCTGAGCAGACCTCCTTAGCAGTTTTTCAGAATGAAGGGGAGAGGCATCAATTCAAAGCCAGATGAGTTGCTTTTCCCTGGATGGGCGAGGTTGTGCCAGGATTTGGATGTGCCAGAGCTTGGCAGGAGGGGAGAAGGAGGGTGTCAGAGATGGGAAAAAGGTGGCGAGCTGGAATGTCCTAGGGTAAAGATCTATCACTGTACCCAGAATAGGGAGTATACACCTAGAACTAACCCAACCAGTCTCTGCACATTTTTTTTCCCAATGAAATGAGCCAGAAATGGACGGGAGATTCCAATCAGCAGAATTCTCAGGAGCTATCAATATCACAGTATTGTCATTGTGGTAGGATATTCTCCAGAAATATCACTTTGCTCAGGGTCAGAGATAGGCAAAATGTGACTCAAATTTTAAAAAATAACAACCCTACCTCTCAGCCACGCCACTTGCTGAGCACAGAGGCAAGACAGTGAGCAAAGACTTGGGCACATGTCCAAGGAATGGAATGCTCTGATCTGTGCCGGAGGAATTCCATTCAAAGCTGAAGTTCACCTGGATCAGAATTGACCCCATGTTCTGTGCAGCATGTTCAGAAGAAAGGTCTACTGTACCCTGTATTAATTCACAAACCGTGTCGAGTGTGGTGGGTGAGATCGGATCATGGCAACATTCTCTGTCTTCTTTCAGTGTCAGTGAATTGCATCAAGCTTTCTGCAGCTGCGTTTCTCTGCAGCTCTGCAAAGACAGGAAGAGTGCTGAGATTTAGTTAGAGGTGCTGTCAGAGGGTGCTGTTGCTTTTGTTGTGTTGCAGTGCTTGCAGTGATATGGAATCGTTCCTACACCTTCCAGCTATCCATTCTCCTTTATAAATAGGCTTCCAACAACACACAAAGGCTTATGGGAGTGGTCAGTTACCCTGTCTGATGCTCCTACTACTGACTCACTTCTCCTCTCTGCTAACTGATCGGAGTCCAAGACAATACACACCAGGCCTTCTTTAATCAGGAATCCATTGACTCTACTTCACAACCAGCCTCAGCTCAATCATTGAACTGCTGAAGAATTTACCTTCCATCAAGTTCAGATGGAGACTGGGGAGGTGCTGTGGTGATGAAGATAGCAATGATGATGAAGATAGTGCAGGTGATGCAACCTGCCTCACCTGAATGTGTAAGCCCATTTTGAAGCTTTTCTCCTGTAAGTACTATACATTGCAAGCTACAGTACTCCTAATTTAGCACTCCAGGTGTAAAAACAGGTTCAAAGAGGCCTTGAGAAGGAACTGGAAATTGAACACTGCTCTTACAGGCATGGATCTGAAGTATAGAGTTTTAGAGTCATACCACATGGGAACAGAATGCTCAGCCAATGCCGACCAACTGCCCAGCTACACTATTCCCATATACTTCTAAAATTCTCCTATCCATGTACCTGTCCAACTGCCTCTTAAATACTGTTCTTAAAAGTACAATAGTAGAGGGGTAAATAGATGTCCTTGCTCTGTCTAATCTGTGCCCTGAGAGCATGTGGCAGAACAGTACAGATGGAGTTTTGCTCTGTGTCTAACCCAATGAGTGCAAGAGAAAAGCTTTACCCTATAATTATCTGCGCTGGGATGTGTGATATGTGCTGTCCCTTCGCTGGGAATGTGTGACCGGACAGTGTAGAGGAAGCTTCATTCTGTGCCTAACCCACTACCTGGAAGTCTTTGACAGGGCTGTGTAGAGAGAGCTTCGCTCTATTTAGTCTGTGCAGCCCTGTCCTGTGAGTATGTGTTGAGACCATGAATCACGACCTGCACTGCTTCTGTTCTGGGATTGTATGATGGGGCAGGATGAGGAGAAGCTCTGCTTTCTATTTAACCTGTGTTGCACCTTTTCAGCAAATGTTTAACGGGCCAGTGTAGAGGGATCCTTGCTTCTTACCAATGCACCAGCTTTCAGGGGCAGTGTGAGGAATTATCACAGTGTGAGAATTATCTGTGTACCTGTTCTGTGAGGGGCAGTGTAGGAGAGCCTTTACACCAAGTCTGTAATTTGTGCTGTGGGCGTTCAACTTGCAGCTACTCAGGAGAGAATAGCTCACACATTCACAAAAATAAACTAGATCAGAATGGGTTAATCTAAACCTTGGTGACAGAAAAACAAGCAGAATACCATTTGCAATGTAATTAACAGAGAATTTCACACTTAGTCAGGGATCTTGGCTGCAAAATTTCCCTCTCCAACTCACCAGAAACACACAGCAAAGGTCAGCAACCCCTTAGTTCCTTTGAGAGAACATCATCTCTCGCCAGCACTGACTGTCATATAGTGTTGTGCCACACACTGTGATCTAGTCAGTCAGGAAGACTGGAGCCTGTCAGCACAGGAAAGGCATGATTTGGAGCAGCCATGCTTCCAATTGGGTTAGTACCTTGATGTCCAGCTTTACAGAGGCAAAGCAGCTTTCCCGACGCCTTTCTCTTCTTCAGTTTCATGGTCCTTAACACTGTGTCAGAGGAGTAGGGGAGGGGGGCAAGTTGGAGGAATCTCTGGGCAAAATCCTGGGACAGGCCAAGGACAATTTTATATTACTTCAGAAATAGCCTTCATAAGTAAAATAGAAACACAGAATAAAATACAATGCTGCATGTTTCTCTTTATATTTGCAGAATCATCAAGTTAATATTTTCTATTGACAAAGCACCGATGCCATTCCTATGGCTTCTGTAAGCAACGTACCCTGCCCGGTTTTCAGGGTTATTTCACAGGACCAGATCCTCAGCATTCCGTGGTGGCAACAGCTTAGACTTCAGTCATTCCCAACAAAAACTCTGCAATGGCTTCATTGCATCCCTCTGTACACATTCCTGCAGCTTGGAAGGTGCCAGTCAGCGGCATTCTCTTACGGGCATCTCATTGCACCAGAAGACCAACAAGTTTTGGACAGAACAAAGTTTGAGATGATGATCTTTCTGCAGCAGTTGACATCTGTCTTGGTTTGCATCCCTGGGAACAGTCCATAGATCAGAGAGTCTGTGTTAAGTACCTCAACAGAATCCCTTGCATCCTTTTCCTGACCTTCTTGCCAAATGCACAGCCCCACAAAGATGTGGGTGGTCATCGCATTCACTTTATAGTCATCTTCAGAGCAATAAGTGTTCGGAGCGAGACTCGGCCTGTGCAGGAAGGATCTGACAGGAAGGGTTTCCTTGTCTCAGGATATGGGAGTGGCTCTAACTGTTTCCCTCTCTGCTTTGGCCTCGTTCCAGGGGCTAACACTTCGAGCATTCGGTGACTGAGAGCATGCTGACACCTCCGGAATGGAACAGAGAACAATGAACACTACAGCACAGTACAGCCCCTTTGTAACATTGTGCAGATCTTTTAACCAACTCTAAGATCAATCTAACCCTTCTCCCCTTTCATTTTTCTATTATCCATTTGCCTGTTTCTTAAGTGCCTCTAATGCATCTGCTTGTACCACCACCCTGGCAGGGTGTTTCATCTATCCACCATGCTTTGTGTCAAAAACATTTACCTCTGACATCCCTCCTATACTTTTCTCCAATCACCTTAAAGTTATGCCTCCTGATATTAGCCATTTCCACCCTGGGAAAAAGTTTCTGGTTATTCACTCGATCTATGCCTCTTATCATCTTCTTGTACACCTCCATTAAGTTACCTCTCATCCTCCTGCTCTTCAAAGGGAAAAGCTCGCACTCACTCACCCTATGGACTGGGTCACTGTAGATGACAAGGTCCTACGGTTAGTTTCGTTCACTATTATTAAATACAGAGAGGCTTCAGTTTCAGGCTCTCCTAGAATTTGTGATTGCTCCTCTGGGACAGACCATTTGCCCAGAGCCTATATTTGGCTTGCTGCTTGAGATGTGAGGAGACCTCAAACATCAAATCCAGTCAAAGACCGCCTCCATTGACATGTAACCGTGGTGAACCCTGACCTTGGGCCATAGAGAGGATGTGTGGCCATGAGGGAAAATGGCAAAGTAAGGTTTTGCTCGCTGGTTTAGGGGTGCTGGGGGTGGTGGAAAGGAGGAAAAGGAAGGAACATCCACAAGGTTAGATGGCAATGACAATTGATTGAGATTTAGAGGGAAGAGGTTTCTGAGGAAATACTGTTTGTCACCCAGAGGTAATTGGAATTGAGTCATAGAGTCATAAAGCACAACGGAACAGAAGTAGGCCCTTTGGCCCATCTAGTCCATGTAGAACTCTTATTCTGCCACTTCCACTAACCTGCACCTGACCACAGTCCTCCATACCCCCTCCCAATGCTGTACTTTCCAAACTTCTCTTAAGTGTTGAAATTGTTTGGTGTTTATTGATGCTGCTTAGTTATTGTTCTATAGGTTTGCTAAGTATGCCCACATGAATCTCAGGGTTATATGTGGTGATATGTATGTACTCTGATAATGAATTTCACTTTGAACTTTGAACTTTGAAACTGCATCCACCACTTCTGCTGGCAGCTCATTCTGCACTCACATGATCCCCTGAGCAAAGAAGTTCTGCTTAAATATTTCACCTTTCACCTTAACCTATAACCTCTAGCTCTCGTTTCACACAACATCACCAGGAAAAGCCTGCTTGCATTTACCCTATCTATACCCTTCATAATTTTGTACAAAGCACATCTATCAAATCTCCCCTCATTATCCTACACTCCAGGGAATAAAGTCTTAATCTACTCAACCTCTCCCTATAACTCACGTCCTTAAGTCCCGGCAACATCCTTGCAAACTTTCTCTGTCATCTTTCAATCTTATTGATGTATTTCCTGTAGGTAGGCGAGCAAACTTGCACAAAATACTTCAAATTGGGCCTCACATCCTAACACTTGTTTTCAATACTTTGATTTATGAAGGCTGGTGTGCCGAAAGCTCTTTTCACTACCCTATTTACCTGATCCTAGAAGATTTAAGTTGTATCTAGGTAAGTACTTCAATCACCAAAGCATTGATGGCTAAAGACCTCACAATTATTTCAAACCTTCACGCTCTCACAATGAACGATCGATACTTATTGCCAAATAGTATGCTTCCTCTTTTCCCATTTCCAGTGGAACTGTTGATTAGATTCTGCTCGGTAAGAAACAGGGCCTTGCTGAGAGTGTGATTTTACCAACGCTCTGGCCCTCGGTTACAGTGAGCATCAACATTGCTGCTGTGTTGAACAGTGGAAGTGCCTACCCTCAGAAACACACACACACACACATACACACACAGAACCATTTCAGGGTGAACTTGTGCACATACAAAGACAGGCCTGATTTGAAGCACCAACACAGTAAACACAGAAAATAACACAAACTTGACGCCAGCGAACAACAATTCCTCAGGCGACATCTTTCAGATAGCCAATCTCTTTAATTAGTTCACTTTTTGTATGCCTTCTGCTTCTTCTTTTGGTCCTGATAGTGTTTCGGAAATGGTTGGAGCCGGTCATGTGCAGTTTGGACTTCGATCAAAAGCTCCAGCTCTCTGCTGTCCCTGGAGAGGATCGAGAGCAGCCTCGTTGAGAGGAGCAGAGGCCATGATCGACTACATTTCAAAGCATTGAGGAAGATTGAGGCATTGTGGTGGTTGTGGAGGAGGACTGCAGTCGCTCTGAATGGAAATGATGAGTCGGCGGGCTGGTAGACGGATCGGTGGCATACAGAAGGCTGCAGACCAGTGTCACAGTGGTCGCTCTTCACAGAAGGACTGAGTTGGGAGGATACTTTCAAAATTCTAAGATTTATGTAATTATTGGACTGTAGTTTAAATTACTCTGCCCGCCACTTCACCATTCCCATTCTTGTTTCTCTCTCTCACCTCATCTCCTTACCTGTCCATCACCTCCCTCTGGTGATCCTCCTCCTTCCCTTTCTTCTATGGTCTTCTGTCCACTCCTACCAGATTCCCCCTTCTCCAGTCCTTTATCTCTTTCACCAATCAACTTCCCAGCTCGTCACTTCACCCCACCCCTTCTCGAGGTTTCACCTATTACCTACCACCTTGTACTTCTTCCTTCCCTTCCTCTACCCTCTTGGTCTGTGTCGCTGTTCTTTACTGCAAGGAAGGGGGTTGTGTGTTTCATGTTACTGTCATTGTTGTTTGCAAGGGAGGGGTTTTGGGGTTTGATGTTATTGTTCGAGCCACTGCTTTCGGTGTGGGCGATCTGTTTGCTTTTGTGCAAGGGAAAGGGTGGGGGATTTGGAGTTTGCAAGTTCTGTCTCCTTTTCCTTTTCATGTGGGGAGGGGTTTGATATCTTTTCTCTTTTCAATATTTTATGGCTATCTGGAGAAGACAAATATCAGAGTTGCATTGTACATGCATGTTTTGACAATAAAATGAGCCCTTGGGCTTTGACCTAATCCAAATGTATACAAACATAATTATGAACAAACATGAACAGATGACTCCCACTTGCACAGGCACGAAAGTGTATGTGCTGATGCAGAGTTGTATCTATATGCATGCGCACACACACAGAGTTGCAATGAGCCAGGTTGATAGTCGTGCATGTATACACATTCAAGAACATTGACTGTTTCAGACACATGCTAGGATGGCTAGATGGAGCAGGGACCGGTGAACGTCCCATGTTTAGAAGCCTCGTCCCTGGCTGCAGCATCATCTACATTTTGGACAGTGTCCATGTCTCGTGGAACCTTGTGAGACTTCCACCATTGAGTATCTGTGCACCCAGCCCGAGGAGTGGGAGACAGTGTATCTAAAGCAGTGAGACCAGGTTTGGTGTTGACACTTGACACAGTGCATAAATAAATCACAGTATTCACTTTTCTGTGTCTCGAATATGCCAACACCTGCCGTTTGCCTCGGGATAGCAATCCAGACCCCACACTTCTGCAGTGTGAAGGCAGCTTCTGCAAGTCTTGACAAACCTCAGTGGAAAATCATCCTGGTGCTGACAGACGGCTGAAATTCTACCTGAAACCCACAGACTCCCTTACTGGAAGGAGTGTCGCATTTGCAGATAATGGCATGTTGCATTCCAGACTTCATCATCCCAAAGAAACTGTGTAAACATCATTACATCGGGAGTGACCATGGTGCCTGCAGACAGCTGCCAGGTCTAAACCTCCAACCCTGTTTCATTCCTGAGCTTTCTTTGTTCCCAGCAATATTCCTCTAGAACTTTTTTATTCAATCCAAGGATTTTTTCTTCCTCTGAAGAACACTTGGAATTCCACCCCCTCACCAAATACATTCATCAGTAGCTGTCTTTCCATACTGGCCCGGGAGGAGATGTGACCTCCCTGGACTCGGTTAGCAAGTGTGGGGCCCCATTTCTGGGATGCTGTTCCTTTCACCCTGGCTAGGCAGCATGAAGTAGGGAAAACCATGAACTATTAACCTTCCCTCACTCTGGAAATAAACTCAATTACCATAGAGCACAGAATAGTTAACATTAGCCCACCTTATCAGTGCCAGATGTTACCCCCAACGATACCATTCCCATTTACCCACATTAAAACATAGGACAGTGTATCACACGACAGGCCTGTCAGCCCATTCTTTTATGCCGACATTTTAACCTACTCCAAGATCAATCTAAGGCTTTCCTCCTTTATAGTCCTCTATGTTTCTCTCATCCATCTGCCTATCTAAGAGTACCCTCCAAATATCCGGACCTGCCTCTCTGTTTTTTTGCACTACCTTACTTTCCCTTTCCTATTTTCTATTTATGATTTATAATTTAAATTTTTAATATTTACTATCGATTTGTACTCCAGGGAGCGCGAAGTGCAGAATCAAATATGGCTGTGATGATTTACGCTCTAGTATCAATTGTCTGGCGACAATAATGTAAAAAGTATAAGAGTCTCTAAAATGTACCTAATGTATCTGCCTTTGCCACCACCCTGGCATTTCACTTCACACACTTATCCCTTTCTGTGTAAAAGCTCTTCCCCTAACCTCCCCACTATAGTTTTTTCCATTCATCTTGAAATTATGCTTGCACATATTCACCGTTTCTGCTCTGGGGAAAAAGGTGCTGGCTGCCCACTCTATCAATGCCTGTTATCATCTTATACACCTCTTGTCTTGTTTTGTTCCAAAGAGAAAAACACGAGCTCACTCATCCTATCTTCATAAGACATACTCTGTAATCCAGGCAGCATCCTGGTAAATTTCCTCTGCACCCTCTCAGAAGCTTTTGCCCCCTTTCTATAATGAGGAGACTAGAACTGAACACAATACTCCAAGTATGATCTAACCAGGGTTTTATAGGGCTGCAACATTACCTCATGGCTCTTAAACTCAATCTGCAACTAATGAAGACCAACACACCTTCTTAACTGCCCTTTCAGCCTGTGTAACAGTTGAGGAAACTATGCATGAGGACCCATGATCCCTCTTCCACTGCGCACTGCTACAAATCCTGCCATTAACCCTGTACTCTGCCTTTAAGTTTGACCTTCCAAAGTGAATCACTTCACACTTTTCTGGATTGAACTCCATCTATCACATCTCAGCACAGTCCTGCATTCTACCAATGTCCCATGGTCATTGGACCATGCTCTTCTTGGACTTGGATATCAAGTGCTTGTCCTGATGCACCTTAGATGTTCTGAGGTTATTTGTCTTCACCACACTGTCAAGCAGTGCATTCCAGACTCCAAAGTTTGGAAAAAATTCCTCTTCAGATCCCCTCTAAACCTGCTCACCCTCCAATGGTGTCTTGTTCTATACACCCCCACAATGGGTAAAAGTTTCTAACAATTTACCCCATCTATCCCTCTCATAATTTTGTAAATCTCCATCAGATCTCTCCTCCACGCCTGCGCATTGCATCCTATTACTAAGCCATGTTTGGATCCATTTCACCAATTTAATCCGGATGTCATGGGCTCCAATGTTGGATTAGCCGACCCTGAGGGACTTGACAAAGTCCATGTACCTCAGTACCCTCATCAATATGGTTAGCTACCTCTTCAAATTAGTGACTGCAGCTCCTCACCTGCTGTACTGCTCTGCCGTCGGCTCCCCTGCCCAACAGAACAAGCAACCTCGCGGCATTCCTGAACGCTTCCCGAGCTAAAGCTCCTGGGCCCTGGCTGGTCTGCATGGGGAAGGTTAGCTGGATAAGCAGTGAGCAGGAAAGACATATTCTCTCTTGGCTGTCTATTTCAAAAATAACCATTAATCATAAAAATACTCTGAAGGAATACAAGATCAGTGCATGACTTTCTTTCTACACATGACTATACATGTGTGCTGTTGCCCAGCCTCTACATTGCTTGTGTTATTGGTTCGATGCATTTGCTGTGTTAGCACAGTCTATGTACAGAGAACCACTGCGACTCATATGCCCTCTTTGTGCAATATAAACTTCTTGTGTTTGAGAGGCTTCGACGCCAGAGTTAGCCTGTCAGCGCCCAGTGGCAGCTTGGCCTTAGACTCCAGTCCCTCCTAACAAAGGCGTTGCTTTGGCTGCACTGGGCTTTAGTCCTTCTTTCAGCATGCACCGCTGCAGCAGGGAATGTGCTCGCTGGCTGCATTCCCTTACACACATCTCATTATATTCGAAAGACAACAAGTTTCGGGCAGATCCAGACTGCAAGGAAGCCTGGCATACCAAAAACTAGAATCAGAATCAGAATCAGGTTTAATATCACCGATATGTGCCAGGAAATTTGCTGTTTTTGCAGCAGGAGTACAATAATGCAGTAATAGAAACTGTGAATTACAGTAAATATACAAACTAAGCTAGTGCCCATGATGGGGCTAATTGAGTTCACGACTTTCTGTAGCTCCTTTTGATCCTGTGCAGTAGCCTGTCACCCCCGCCCCCCCCCCCCCCCAACACCCCATCCCGTACCGGATAGTGATGCAGCCAGTTAGAATGCTTTTCACGGAACATCTGTAGAAATTTCCTAATGTCTTCGGTGACATACCAAATCTCCTCAAACTCCTAATGAAATATAGCTGATCTCGTGTCTTCTTTGTAAATGAGTTGATACAGTGGGTCCAGGATTGATCCTCAGAGATGTTGACACACAGGAATCTGAAACTGCTCACTCTTTCCACTGCTGATCCCTCTGTGAGGACTGGTGTGTGTTCTTGACTTCTTGAGCTCATCTCGTGCAAAACACTTTAACGTTACACCTGTAGGGTAGGATGGCCAATTAGACCAGAGTACCACAAGACCATGCCCTGCAGAGGGAGCGGTTTAAACTCCCTCTGTTTAGAGCTCCCTCTGCACTGTAGTGAAGGTCAGCCTTGAATTAACGTTCAGGAATTAGGAAATTGGAGCCATTTAGTACTGAGGGGCAATCAGTGTGAAATGGCTGCATGACAAAAAGCCTTGAGGGGCTCAATGGAGTTTCATTTTATGTGACTTTAATTGTCTGATCTCTCTGCCTAGTGAAGGGAAGGACTTATCAAAAGAAAACAAAATGGGACGGAAACTGTAATCTCTGACGTACAACTATTTGAAAACTGACTGACTAAATGCTTCCATTATTAATCTATCTCATCAAAAACGTTACTGAGAACAGTTTTCTGCATGATGCTTTCCGCACTTTCTCTGCTGGCCTTTCTGCTCGTATCTCCATTTCAACACACCTGAAGTCTAGGCTGCCCCCAGGGCTGTGCATCTTCATCCAAGTCATTTCTTCAGCTCCTGTTTCCTGTTGCTGCAAATTGTTTCTCGGCCAGCCCCAGCAGGAAGTGACTGCTAAAGTCCATGTGTAAGAACTCCTGATCCTCGAGTTCTCTGCTAACATGATTTTTCCCAAACCAAGTACAAGGCAGCACAAAGCTGAACAAGGCATAATTATTGAAATGTTTTAAAGGCTGATTAAAAGCCATAATATTTTTTTTAATTCCTTTGACTTGTGACTGAAGTACACAGTTTAGTTCTGGAGTCCAGTCATTCAGTTTGATCCACAATTTTGACACCATACTGTACAGTATAATTAGACAACATCAATAACTATTAACACTGATGAATAGACAGAGCTGGTCAATTAAATATGTTTGTAAATGGCAGTCTCAGTCATTAGCAACTTGCATCAATATCAGTTTCAGAGTTGATGTTTAAAATGTTTGAAGTTGTTTTTGCCAAAAATATCAAAAAAACACTTTCTCTCTTAACTCTGGGCAGAAACAACTGCACTTCCTCACTTGTTCACTCATATGTCAATGCAGTGAAAATAAAGATTAACATCGACTATGCAACACCTTTGGAGGGAGGAGCAGAGGCAATTCTTCAGCAAAGGTCTCCTGGTCATCCGACAGGGAACTGGGATATTAGTCGTGAAATAAGTGGGTGTGAGTGTGTGAGAGAGGGGGTGTGTGTGTATGTGTGTGCGTCTGAATGGGTGTGTGTGAGACTAGTTATGGATGAGTGGGTGTGTGTGTGTGTGTGTGAATGAGAGTGAGTATGTGTGTGTCTGAATGAGAGTGTGTGTGTGTGTGAATGTGTCTGAATGAGAGAGTGTGTGTGTGTTTCTATCTGTGACTATGTGTGAATTTACAGTATATGCATGTGGTTCCTTAAGTTTGTTACAGTCGGGGGTGGTACCGGGGACAAGCTCCAATGGTGTGCACCTCAAATCGCCTCTGATATCCAAGCCCAGCTCCTGGCCTTCATGTGTGGCTTAGTTACTAAACCCAGTGGAATCATTTCTACAGACAGCAGAGGAGGCAAAGGCAGATTACTGGAGCCTTAAAATCAGTTGTTTCGGGCAGATGGGGCATGTCAGCTGTGGTTGGCAGCTCATCAAGAAGGAATGCTGTGATCTCAAACCTCTGCTGCCTTGTGGCTATACCCACTCATGTGGAAGGTTTCAGGAGTAAGCCCCAAGGGAAAAATCCAGAGCTGGAATCTCTAAGGCAGTCCTACATTGAGTTCAACACTGACTGGCAGCTCCTGCAATGCTGCTGGTACTGGAGTGTGTCGGTCTCTGCCATTCCTTTGGGTTCATCAGATACGTGGAGAGGGGAAGCTTGCTACATGGACAACAGTTTACTCTCCATATTGTACTGCCCAGGCTTGTGTATCTAGACAGCTAGGACCCAACATTCATGGTTGACCTGGACTGCCAGAGGCCTCACTCACACACAGTACATGCATGTAGATATCTGTGTGTGTACATACACGTGTTTGCACATCAGCATGTGTGTGTATGTGTGAGTATGGGAGCTGGTATTTATTGTTCACAGTTACAGACAAACAACAGTGGATCCAGCCATGATGCCTGAAGCACATCGCTGGTTACAGGTCTCCAGTCAGAATAGCAGGCCTGCACAACCGCTATGATCTCTATCCATCAAGCCGATATTGCATCAAATAGGCTAGCTTACCCTGGACCCCAAGTGATCTAATGTCCCTGACTAGCCTCATCAAAAGGCTTGATAAAGTCCATACAATCACCCTCTACAAACCTGAGCTCATCATTTCTCCATGTCACCTCTTCAAAAACCTCAATCAAATTTGTGAGATTTCTAACAGACAAAACCATGCTGACAATTCTGAATCAATCCTTGCCTTTCCAAATGCTGGTAGATCATTTCACACAGAATTGTTTTCAATCAGTTTCCTGCTACTAATGTTAGGTTCCCTTTTTATGGCTTGTCCTTGCAGCCTTTTGTCAAATAAAGGCACAACAATACCCACTCTCCAATCGTCTGGTATTTCACCCATGGCTAAAGATAAAGCAAATATTTCTGCCAGGCCCTCTTCTGTTCCTTGAGGTGGCATTGATCTTCATTGATACACCATCGATGGTTGAGGGAAAGTAGGTGAGATTGGAGCTGGGGTGGACAATTACAAAGACCTGGTGATTAGAAAATTCAATTCTGCAGATGACTGAAATCCGAAATCAAAACAGAAAAATGTTGGAAACACTTAGTAGGCCTAGCAGCATCTGTCAAGAGAGGAACAGTCAATGTTTTAGGTCCAGAATTCTTTGTCAGAACTGGGAGAGGGAGAAATAGGTTACTTTAGGGAGTAGAGAAGGTGGGGATCATTTTAGATAATTTCAGATGTCAGGATCTGCCATGTTGATCTTCATTTTCTGTTCTTTATCACAAGACCATGTTTTAACTATTTTGTCAGGAGATGCAAAAAGGACTCTCACATTTATCAACACAATTGTTTCTTTTCCCAACCTAGTGTGGAGGCCCCCGAGGGGTGTCCGTTTGTCTAGTGTAGTTCAGGAATTTATCAGGATTAGAAGGAAGGCTCTCCCTGGCCTCATTAACACACGTACTCATACACAACACAATGACCACTTTGCACAATAGACAGTTAATTTTGTTCAAATTATGAACTTTCCTGTATAATATTAATATTATTTCTGTTAATTTATGTTTTTTCTTGTTAATGTTTTGAATCTGAAGCCTGTGAGGCTGCTGTAAGTAAGATTTTCATCATATCAGTGCATGCATGTACTTGTCCATATGACAATAAACTTGTCTTTGACTTTGATACACATACATACAAATGCATGTAGACATATACAATATGTGCAACAGGCCTGCCTGAATTTGATCAGGGATAGTCAGCATTGCTTTGTGTTTGTGAATCCTGACTCATGAATTTAATTAGAATGTTTTTTTGAAGAGGTGGTGAGGAGGCTGATGAGGGTAGGCTGATCGATACCAACATTGACTGTTGACAAGGTCCTGCTGGTTTGGAATGTTGATCACATGGAATGCAGAGTGAGCTTGCCAGACAGATACATAATTGGCTCGATGGCAGGAGTTATAAACTGGCAGTGCTGGGCTGTTTTTCATATCGGAAGAACATGACTACTGATGTCAGGGAAGGATCTGTACTCTTTCCCAGTTACTTCCCAGATCTACTGAAGACTTGGATGAGAATGCATGCGGCATGATTAGTAAGTTTGTGGAAGACACCAGAATAGGTGGGGATGAGAACACTGAAGAATGTTATCTAATGATGCAATAAGATGATATCAACTTGAAAAGTAGGTCAAAGAAGAGCAGAAGGAATTTAACTCAGACAAAGACAAAATGATACATTTTGGGAAATTAAATCGGGGCAGGATACAGTACAAAGTAAATGGTAGCATCATGGTTGAAAGGGGGGAAAAGCAGAGAGTGCCCTGAAAGTGGTGGCACAGGTAGACAGTGTGGTGAAGAAGGCACATGGTATGCTTACCTTCATAAACAAGAGAAAATCTGCTAGTGCTGGAAATCCAAAACAGCACACACCGAATGTTAGAGGAACTCAGCAGACCAGGCAGACTATGGGAAAGAGTAAACAGCTGGCATTTTGGGCTGAGACCCTTCATCAGGGCTGGAAAGGAAGGGGAGAAGACAGAGGAAGAAGATAGGGGTCAGGGAAGGAAGTACAAGGTGGCAGATGACAGGTAAAACCGGGAGAGGAGGAGGGGGTGAAATAAATAGCTGGGAAGTTGATTGGTGAAAGGGATAAAGGGCTGGAGAGGGGGGAATCTGATAGGAGAGGACAGAAGACCGTGGAAGGAAGGGAAGGAGGAGGAGCACCAGAGGGAGGAGATGGGCAGGTAGGAAGAGAAAGCATGAGAGGGAAATAGGAATGGGGAATGGTGAAGAAGGTGGGGGCAATTTCCGCAAGTATGAGGTGTTGCTCCTTAACCTGAGCATGGCCTAACCATGGCAGCAGAGGATGCCATGGACTGACACGCCAGAATGGGAAGTAGAATTGAAATAGGTGGCCACTGGATGATCCTGCATTTTGTGGTGGACGGAGCGAAGGTGCTCAGTGAAGAGGTCTCCCAATCTACGTGGGGTCTCACCGATATACAGGAGGCCACACTGGGAGCTCTGGATAGTTTATTTTTTATTGACTGACATACAGTGCAGAGTAGGCCGTGCCGTCCAGTAACCCCTGAGTTAGCCATGGCCTAATCACGGGACAATTTACAATAACCAAAAAACTTACCAGCCAGTACATCTCCTCACAGGCAGCTGTGGGAATTGAACCTGGGTCACTGGAACTGTGAAGTGTTGTGCTAACCACTACGCTACCTCACCACCCAGTATATGACCCCAATAGGCTGGCAGGTTAAGTGTCGCCTCACCTGGATGGACTGTTTGGGGCCCTGAATGGTAGTGAGAGGAGAGCGTAGGGGCAAGTCCTGCCTGGCCTGCTGAGAGCCTCCACCATTTTGTGTGTTGCTGGTCTCCATTGCTCGGGTATTGAGTAAAGGAGATGCGATATCACACACATCGGTGAGGCCACATTGAGAGCATTGTATACTGTATACTATCTGCTGACCACACAACCACAAGGATTTGATCAAGTGAGAGGGGTGCAGAAAGGATTCACAGTGACGGAGGGTTAAGTTATAAATAGTGACTGGATAAACATGAACCATTTTCCCAAGAGGAATGAAGCTTAAGGTGTGAACTGACAGAGGTTTATAAAATCATAGACAGAGAGTTGGTAATCAATTATTTTTCCCCTATTAGGGGAGTCTATAACTAGAGAGGGGTAGGCTTAAGGCAAGAGGGAAAAATGTAGAGGATCTGCAGGGTATGTTTTCCTCACATTGGGTGGTGAGTTATGGAATGAGCTGCCAGAGGAAGGTGTAGAGGCCAGTACAGCAAGTTAAACAGATATGTATTCAGACAGGTTCATGAATAAGAAAGTTTAGGGAGAAATACAGGACAAGGGACCAGCTATGGCGGGCACGTTGGGCTGTACACATGCTGCTTCACAACCTCATTACTCTGGGACCCACTGATACCTTTCACTCATGAATTCGGGGTTTGGGTTGAGTTTGTACAACACGGGCTGACGTCCCAAAAAAACCAGAACATGCTGGAAATTCTCAACAGGCCAGGTAGCAGCTTTAGGGAGAGAAGCAGTGCCAATGTTTCCGGTGGGAAGTTTTTCACCATGCAGAGACAGTGTTGAGTGGGCGGGCTGTTTGGGGAGGGCGCGTAAAGGGGACAGAACTCGGGGAGGGTTGGCGGCGAGTGAAAGCTGTTCAGAGGGGGGTGGGCAGTACCAGGCATGTACCTGTGACAGCTGGGTGGCAAACAGAGAGGGTACAGCCTGGGCAAGTGGAGGGGGCAGTACAGGGGGAAATATTACATCACCTGTGCTTTAGGGTGCAGAAGTAGTTCATCATCAGAGTAGTAGATGCTGGAATAAGGCTGAACTGGAGCAGCTGGGGCCGCCTCCTGGACTCTGGACAAGCTGCTGTTTAATGGAATTGCTATTGACAGGCAGTCACTGGTTGGAAAGGCCTACTTTTATGCAGTCACGATTCCTTTTCCAGACTCTCTCCCCCACTGGCTCCACTCCCCCGTGTGCCCGTAGTCCATGTACACTCCGCAGCTGACATCTCTGCATGCCGAAACACGGACCTTCGGACTGCAACAGCCTCCAGTTTGCCCTGGTCACGATCCCTCACTCTCCACCAGCATTCCCGTGTTCCAGGCTGCCGTGCCACATCCTGCCTTTCGGCTGTTGCCCTTTACAGCAGCTGGATTCCCATCTGTTTCCTTCTCTTCTTTGGCCCAAGATCAGCCGGAGTTAACTGTGTCAAAGAACAAGGCTCATCAAATCTTCACTCTCCATTACTAATCCCTTTCCATCCTCCCACACCCCACCCCCATCCTATCAACACCCAGACTCTCCCTCTCTCACGCACACCGAGTAACAATTTACAACAGCCTGTGCATCTTTACCATGCAGGAGGAAACTACAGCACCAGCAGAGAGTCGTAGGGAGAAATTGCAAGCTCCGCACAGACAGCTGCAGAGCTCAGAGCTCATCATCGAAGCTGGGTTCCTAGATCTGCGAGGGAATAGTTCAGCTCCACAAGCTGAGCTATTGTGCCACAGCTGGGGCCCCATTCGGACTGCTCTGACATATCACTCACTCCTCGTGATGTTTGAACTTGCTGTTTGCAAAGCCAGGGCTGAGCATGTTGTGGTGCAGCTGTGTTACAAGCTGGGGTGCCTTTATGGAGGGCTGGCTATATTCGGGCAGGACCCAGAAAAGCAACAATTTTTCTTCTCTCCCTTCCTCTCCCTCTTTCCCTCCCTCTTTCCTCCTCCTACCTTCTCTCTCTCTCCCTCTCCATCCCTCCCTCCCTCTCCCTCTTTCCCTCCCTCCCTCCTCCTCCTACCCTTTCCTTTTCTCCCTCTCCATCCCTCTCCCCCTTCCTCCCTCCCTCTCCCCCTCTCCCTCCCTACCTCCCTCTCCCCCTCTCCCTCTCTCCCTCCTGCTCTCCCTCTCCCTCCCTCCCTCTCGTTCTGAACCTGGGACCCAGGCCTTTGGTATGTAGGGAGGGGCTTGTGTTGGATCAGAGTGGGGGCTGTTTGCTTGGATCAGCAGAATGCTTGGCCTTTATCTTTCAGCAAACATAAAGCTTTTCTTTCAGGATGTGTGGGCTGTGCCCAGCATCTGATTACAGCTGGGGAATATTCTGAAAGGAAATGCTGCCAGCTGATTACAGCAAAACAAGAAACAGGGCAGGTTTCCATACAGGAAGGTTTAAATCTGTTGAAGGGGATGTCGAAGGAACACACACAGGTCGACATCGCGGGATCAACAGTGGAAACTGTGAGCAGTTTCAAGTTCCTGGTTGTCAACATCTCTGAAGCTCTATCCTGGGCCCAGTATATTGATGCAATTACAAAGAAGGCACAACAGTGGCTATATTTCATCAGGAGTTTGAGGGGGCTTGGAATGTCACTGAAGACGCTTACAAATTTCTACTGATGTGCCATGGGGAGCATTCTAACTGGTTGCATCACAGTCTGGTATGGAGAGGCCATTGAAAAAAGCTGTGGAAAGTTGCAAACTCTGAGCTGGTTGAGAATCAGGGGCATTAGCCTCACCAGCATTGAGGACATCTTCAAAAGGCGATGCCTCAAAAAGGTGGCATCCGTCGTTAAGGAACGCCATCACCCAGGACGTGTCCTTTTCGCATTGTTGCCATCAGGGCAGAAGTACAGGAGCCTGAAGGCACACACTCAACAATTGCATTGTTGTTGCTTCCTGCTCCCTTGCTGAATTCATCGACCATCCACTTTGCTTCCAGCTTCCACCCTGCCCTCATATTCACCTGGTCCATTTCCGACACCTCCCTTCTCTTTCTCGATCTCACTGTCTTTATTTCCAAAGATAGCTTATCCACCGATGTCTATTACAAACACACGGACTCTCACATCTATCTGGACTAAACCTCGCCCATCCTGCTACTTGTAAAAATGCCATCTTCGTCTCTCACTTCCTCCAACTTCACCGTATCTACTCTCAGGGTGAGGATTTTCATTCCAGAATAAAGGAGGTGTGCTCCTTTTTCAAAGAAAGGGCTTCCCTTCCTCCACCATCAACGCTACCCTCAACCGCATTTCTTCCATTTCACACACATCTGCTCTCACCCCATCCTCCCTCCACCCTAACAGGGATAGGGCTCCCCTTGTCCTCATCTACCACCCCATTAGCCTCTGCATCCAGCACTTAACTCTATGAAACTTCCACCACCTCGAACGAGATCCCACCAGCAAACACATCTTTCACTCCACCAAACTTTCTGCTTTCCACAGGGATTGCTCCCTACGCAACTCCCTTGTCCATTCATCCCTCCCCATTGATCTCCCTCCTGGCACTTATCCTTGCAAGTGTAACAACTGCTACACCTGCCCCTACATCTCCTCCCTCACTACCATACAGGGCCCCAAACAGTCCTTCCAGGTGAGGCGACACTTCACCTGTGCCTTTTGGAGTCATTTACTGTGTTTGGTGCTCCCAGTGTGGCCTTCTGTATTCAGTGAGACCTGACGTAGATCGGGAGATCACTTCGCCGAGCATCTACGCTCCATCCATCAGAACAAGTGGGATCTCCCAATGACCATCCATTTTAATTCCACTTCCCATTCCCATTCCATTATGTCCATCCATGACCTCCTCCACTGTTGGGATGAGGCCATACTTAGGTTGGAGGAACAACACCTTGTATTCCGTTTGGATAGCCTCCAACTTGATGGCATAAACATCGATTTCTCGAACTTCTGGTAATGCCTCCCCCCCCTTCACCATTTCCCATCCCCTTTTCCCTCTCTCATGCTATCTCCTTGCCCGCCCATCACCTCCCTCTGGTGCTCCTCCCCCTTTTCTTTCTTCCATGGCCTTCTGCCTCTTTCACCAATCAACTTCCCAGATCTTTGCTTCATCACCCCCCTCCAGGTTTCACCTATCATCCTGTGTTTCTCTCTCCCCTCCCCCACCTTTTAAATTTACACCTCAGCTTTTTTTCTCCAGTCCTGCCGAAGGGTTTCAGCCCGAAATGCCACCTGTACTTTTTCTCCATCGATGCTGCCTGGCTGCTGAGTTCCTCCAGCATTTTGTGTGTGTTGCAACAACTCAGGAACAGCTTCTTCCCCTCCACCATCAGATTTCTCAACGAACAATGAACCCATGAACACTACCTCACTATTTTTTCCTTTTTTGCTCTCTTTTTGCACTATCGACTTAATTATTTTTTAATTTGATGTATACATGTTACAATAGAAATAAATTCTAAGTGATGGGACTAGTTCTAACATCCCTGAAGTCTGGACTGCTAAAGATTAGAAGACACAAGAGACTGCATATTCTGGAATCTAGAACAACATCAAAATTCTCAAGGCACTCAATGGATCAGCAGCGTATATGGAAGGGTATAGACAGCAGGACCTCCGAGTTGAGTCTTCATCTGGATGAGAAAATGTTGGCTGTCTATTTCTCGTCATAGATGTCACCTGACCCATTGAGTCTCTCCGGTTTGTTTTTTTGACAGATAAAGGCTATTGGGTTCTCTCATATATCCATGTCACACCTGGGACTTGCAACCAAACCTTGTGTTAATAGACCACAGCTGAGAACAAAGAAGTCATAGGGTTACGGTCAGTGGATGGGAACTTGAACTAGGATTAAGGCCTGAGTTCCCAGGAAATCCCACCAAAGACTTCATTACCTTCCCACACCTCCTGTTGTAGGCAAGAACTTAGTGGCCCAAAGGACCAGTTTCTGTCCTGTCCTGTTCAATGTTCTGTGTTCTGGTCCTCTAAAATTCAGCTTGAGGATACCCTTTGGGTCCAGATTTTGTCGTTCCTGCTTCCTGGATCAGGTTTCGCTCCAGAGCCTTCACCTCCTTGGTGACCGTTGGTTTGGCACAGGTTAACTGAAAGACCAGGGAGAAGGGTCATGCGGGACTTTGGAGCATCCTGCCTTCTCAGGTGGCAGGCACTGATTCTCTCAAATCTACAAGAGTGAGCTTGATTTGTTCCAGAGACCGGACTGGTCATACTCAGCGGGTTAGTCAGCATCTGCAAAGAGAGCAACAATCAACGTCTCAGGACAATAGCAGGAGACACAGTCCACGTGATCTCCTCCAGTTGACCTGTTGGGTCAGGGAAACAATTTCCAGCTATCTTTCCCATCATTATCTCTGGAGTTCTGCTGTGGAGATGGCTGATGGTGTGGGCATGATACTCTCTGAGTGTGGGTCAACTGCTTTATAGCATCTCACTCTAACTCAAGTATACATAGAATCCTCAGCAGGGAAACTGGTCTTTCAACCCAACACCTCTGTGCTGGCTACGATGCTAAATTAAACTAATTTCATCTTCTGCACAGACTCCATTTCCCTCTATCCCCTGATTATTTTTGTGTTGATCTAAATATTTTTGTGCACCTGCTTGCTAAAACATACCAGTCTCTGTGAAAAATATTGGCATTATAAATCTCCTTTAAATTTTCCCTTCTCACCTTTCCCAAGCAGGGGTCCCCAACCCGGGGTCCTTGGTTAGTGGTCAGGCTCCATGGCATAATGAAGGCTGGGAACCCCTGCCCTAAACTCAAAATAACCAATGCTGAGGGAGGGAGATAGGAATGGGCTGCTGCAGCTTTTCCCCACCATCACACACAATGGCTGGGCCTCAGAAGGACCCATACAGCAGAGAAGACGTGCAGAGAGAAATGTAGGTAGGGGGTGAGGAAGCTTATGCTGCTAAACTGTCAGTGGGGGTATTCTTGTCCGAGTTCAATACAAGTCCCTCCCCAGAAAGCTGGGACACAGTGTACACTGAAACACTCAGGTGAATCCACTTCTGCAGCCTGGTTACCTTATTTATACCAAGCTTTAGAACTTTCCATTCTGGAAGGCAAGAAGTTAGGAGAACTGTCCTGTGAGTCAACATATTAACAATTCAATTCTATAGTTCCTTCTGACAGAGAAGGCCATTCAATCCACCGGGACTATGCTAGCTCATAGAGCAATCCCATTCCCCTGTGAACATTTTCTGTAATCTGTTCTCCCCATATTCCCATCTATTCCTCCAGATTCTATGCCTCACCAACACACTAGGGACCAATTCACAAGTAATCTTCTAACCCACAAGTCATTGGGATATTGGCTGAAACGGCTGCACCCAGGGGGAGCCCTTGTGGTCATCGGGAGAATGTGCAAACTCCGCGCCAATAACACCAGGGATAGCATCGTATCTGTAGTCCTGGAACTGTGAGGCAGCAGCTCTACCAGTCACACCACTGAAAGGGTGTGTTCTGTGCCTTGGAGATTTCTAACCTTACCTTCTCCTATAGACCATAGGACACAGCGTGTGGAAGGGAGGGTAATTACTTGAATCCTGACCCTTCTGTTAGTTTAGGGAGGAGAGGGTGAGCCTTCTGCTCTGGACTGGTGTTTTTCTAGTTTACATTTGCTCACTCTGTGTGCTCGATACAGGGTACCAACTCTGGTGTGTCCTCAGGACCAGGAGGAGCAAAGCTGGAGGCCCAAGGGGTCATGATCAGTCTGTTACGGGGATTAGGAAAAGTTGGGAGACTCACTTGGTATCTTCATCTCCTCAACCCCACCCTATGAGCTCTCACCCCCTCACACCATCAGCCCCACCCTGCAGACTCCTGTCAGCAACCCCCCCACCTGATCCAATCACATCCAGTTTTGCTTTGCAGCAGCTCCCCACCCCCAATGGTCCGCTACTCCCTTCCACCCTGACCCCTCCCAACCCACTCTGCTCTCCCAGGTCAGCCCCTCATCGGCAGTCCAACTGCTCCACCCTCAGGGTACAGTGACCTCAGCAGCCAGCAAGGGCCCACACGGATACCTGTTCAACATGGAATGACCATTGGAGTCGACCACACCCGTCTTTCACTTGACTCACAAAACGTCACCCTCTTCCATTCTCACCCAGCTCCCCGGAATTCACTTTGACAGTATGCACTGGGAAGGTTTCCAGATGTAAGATTCGGGAGCAAGTTAAACAGCAGAAGCCCTCCCCAACCCTGAGTACCTCTACAAGGAGCACTGCCACAAGAAAGCAGCGTCCATCATCAAAACCCCTGCTATCTAGGCCGTGCTCTCTTCTCATTTCTGCCAATGGGAAGTGTTACGTAACCGGCAACAATGAATATTGATCGAGACAGGTTTTATGAAAACAACCAAACATTTATTAAACACATATAAACAATAAGGGAAAAAAAACCAAAGGAAAACTTTAACCAGAGGTTAAACAGGTACGCAGCCGTTCATCAACTCCACTCGGCTCTGGCTCTTAAAGCGTTAAATGCGGAAACAGTTCTTAAAGCGATACAGTCAGATATAGTTCTTAAAGTGATAACTTCAAAAGTCCAGCAGTTTTACGCGTTCAATTGGGAGAGACTTCTCTGGAGAAGGATTTCTTCACAGACGCAACTTTACTGCCGGTTCTGTCCACAGGATTCACGATGCCGAAAATAAACAGTTTAAATCAACTGACCTTAAATTCCTTGAGAGGGAGAGGGAGAGAGAACCTTTTTGCATGAACTGATTGCGCTTTTGCAACAGTTATCTCGATGCAGGTACTTCCCCAATGAAGACTCAATAAGGTCAATTCTTTATTAAACTGCCAAACGATGCCGATTTCTCTCGATCCTTCACTTCGATGAATTCTTCACTCTCCCTTGAAAACTGTCAGAATTGAGTAAATTGGCACTTACAGCCACAAATTTCCAGTTCAATAATACAATATCTTGTAAGAGAATGCACCTTCCGTTTTGAAAATGAAACTGCGTCACAAAAACAAACACGCAACAGAAACGGAAGCACAACACGTTCTACCTGGAAATCTACAAACTCAAAAATCTACTGCGTCATCTGAGTCGGCCCTTATATAGTCACGGGGGGGGGGCACATGTCATCATGTGACCTCACATCGGCGGGAAAATCACATCAGGTGACCTCCAAAAGACCATTACATCATTCTCACAAAAAAAACAGATCTCCTTGAGCATGTAACAGAAGGAGGAACAGGAACCTTAGGTCCCAAATTAACAGGTTCAGGAACAGTTATCACCCTTCAACCATCAGGATCCTAAACCAGCGTGGACAGCTCCACTTACATCAATAACGAACTGATTCCACAATCTATAGGAGTTCAAGGACTCCACAACTCATGTTCTCATCCTCTGTATATTTATTTATTTATCTATCTATCAATTGATTTAATCTACACAGTTTGTCTTCTTTTGGACATTGGCAGTTTTTCCATCTTTGTGTGTAGTTTTTCATTGATTCTATCGACTGTGAATCCCCACAAGAATATCGTTTTCAGGGTAGTATATGGTGACAAACAAGTACTTTGATAATAAATCTACTTTGCACTGTGCTGTAACTTGAAAGAGAGCCAGAAACACTGAAGAACTCACCCAGAGCAGCATCTTTGGAGAGAGAAATCAGTCAGCCTTTGGTGTCAGGGGCCCTTCTTCAGAACCAGGGGAGAGAGGAGAGGATTTTGGCTTTTAAAACAGAGCTGGGGGCGAGGAGTGAACTTTGTGTGAGACAAAAGACTGATTCAGACAAATCAGATGCTAGAAGGCATTAGTACTGACTGTAGTGAAGCATTTTCTAGAAACAGGGTTAAAAAAGGACAATGAATGGGGAAAAGACGAGAGCACTTTATGGAAATTGGAGAATTCAATGTTCATTTCAGAAGGTTTAATGTGTCAGACTGAAGATAAGACATGTTTCCTGTTGTTTACATTAGGCCTCACTATGGCAGTGAAATAACACATATAAAACATCAAAGGAATTCAGCAGGCCAGGGAGAATCTATGGAGAGGAACAACATGTAGATGTTTCGGACTGAGACCCTTCATCAGTCCTGACTCCCATGGGCTCTTAGTTCATGGCCATCCACCCAGGAAATTCAGGCTGAGGGGAAGTTACTGCTCACGTTCAGCAAAAGAGCGGCTGCTCGAGCCAGTTCCTCCAAGCTCTAGAGACTCAGGTTCAATCCCGACTTTCTGTGTGGAGTTTGCACGTTCTGTCTGAGGCTGCGTGGATTTCCACAAGATGCTCCTATTTCCTCTCACATCCCAAGGATGTTTTAGTTCTGTTGCTTAACTTGCTGCTGTAAATTGTGTTTAAATGGTAGACTCTGTGGGAGGGTGATAGGAGTGTGGGGCGACTAAAAGAGTATCGGGAAAAATTAGTGTGTTAACTGGTGTTTTAGGGTTACCACAGACTCAACAGTCTCTCTCAATGATACTGGGAATAAAAAAGGCTTAAACCACAGGGAGTAGATAAATAAAACTCTTTCATTTTCCCTGCACAATGGCAAAGGCGTGACTAAAATAATGTGTTTAAAACAGGAAAAGGGTGGATTGATACAAGTTTCCTTGTTGGTGGAATTAAGATAGGTCCCATCTCAAAATAAGACTGTATCATCTAGCCTTCTCAATATTTGCACAATCTCTCAGTCTTGATAAAACTTTAAGAAGACACAAGCAATTCTGTGGTGGGAAATCTCTTAAAATCCAGTCAGCAGCAGAAGAGTGAGGTGGGTACTGATCCCAATGGCAGATACTATGACCTCTGTGTCTCAAGAGAGCGTCACTACTTGGAGATATGCCATGCTGCTTCCTGATGTATATCAGGGAGGTGCAGGTGTCACCAGCTCCTCCTTCTGCTGCCTCTTCAGATCACGACGACGTCACTCTGGGCCACAAGAAGGTGTTGCGGCCCCTGCTGGCATCCTGCAGCAAGCACTCTGCTGTATCTCAGAAGAGATACCCTACAACTAGTTTAATGCTCCATCTCACTGCTGACCAATGAAGTGATATTTCACTCCTCACAGGGACTTACTGCAGGACATGAACAAAGGAGCAGAATTCCTGAGCTGAAGTTAGATTAACTGCCCATGGTATCAAGGCAACATTTGATCAAGTACAGCCTCAAGGCGCCCTTACTAAACAGGACTCAGTGGGAATTTGGTGCGGCGGGGCGGGGCGGGGGGGGGGTTGGAATTTCTCCCCGGTTGAAAAAATAGCCAGCACAAAGGAAGATGGCCTTGATATCTGGCGGTGAATTGTCTCAGCTACAGGACATCCCTGGAAGAATTCTTCAAGACAGTGCCCTTGGCCCAAACATCTTTAACCACTTTGTCAATCTGCTTCTTTCAGTCATAAGGCCAGGAGTAGGGATGCTTGCTGAAGCTTGCACAATGTTCAGCACCATTCCTGATAATGAAACAACCCATGCACACATGCAGGAAGATTCACACCTGGGTGGAGAGGATGCAAGGAATATTCATGCCACGCGTGTCAGGCAATGACAATATCCAAAAACAGAATATCCAGATGTCACAGCCGAGGAAGTTCACCACCTCCTCTCCTTCCTCAGAAGTCTAAAGAGATTTGACATGTCCCCATCCACCCTTACCAATTTTCATAGATGCATCATAAGAAGCATCCTATCTGGATGCGGAAACAGCCTGCTATGGCAACTGTCCTTTGTGTGACTACAAGCAACTGCTGGGGGTTGTGCACACAACTCAGTACATCATGAAAATCAGCTTCCTCTCCATGGATTGTGTCTATAAGTGCCTCAATAGGGCAGCCAGCATAATCAAAGACCCCAACCAACGCAGACTTTGTTTCTTCTAGGGCATATGGCATGCTTGCCTTCATTGGTAAAAGGGTGTTGATTTAGGGTACTGATGTCATGCCATAGCTTTACAAAACTCTCATTTCATCATATTTGGAGTACTGCATGGATTTCCAGCTGCCTGTTATAGGAAGGATGTAGGTAAACCTCTTCTGTACCCTGGATCAGAAACAATGAGCCATAAGGAAAAGTTAGAGAAATTTGTGCTGTTCTTGCTAGGGGTTCACAACCTTTTTTATGCCTTGGGCCAACGCCTTAAGCAAGGGGTCCATGGATCCTAGGTTGGGAACCTCTGCTCGAGAGTGCCAGAGGCTGAGGAGGGACTTGATAAAGGTTTACAATTATGAGAGGAATAGATGGGGTAGAAATGTCAGACACCAGGGATCATGTTTTAAGGTTGTGGGGGAGAGGAGTTTAAAGACAACGTGTGGGACAATTGTTTTATGCAGAGAACAGTAGGTGCTTGGAGCAGGTTACAAGGCGGAGTGGAAGCAGGCAGTTTGGTGGAATTCAAGACATTTTTAAACATGAATTTGAAGGGAATGGACGGACAGAATGAAGACATCTAATATAAATCGGGATCGAGATTGGCACATTGTTGGCCAAATGGTCTTGTCCAGTGCTGTATTATTCTATGTCCAAATAAAGTGGTACAGTTACCGAGAACAGAGGAAGTGCAGTCTGCAGCAAGGCCATAAAGAGGGAGATTCTGAGGTCAAGAGTTCATCTAACTGTACTAGGGAACCACTCAGCGGGTCATAATATCAGTGTCATAGGAGCTGTCCTTGAACTGGGAGTATGTGCTTTCAGGATTTTGTACCTTCTGCCTGAGGGGGAGGGGGACTGGGGAGGCAAGAGAGAATGTGCAGGGCTGGTGGGGCTTTTCATTATACAGGCTGCTCTACTGAGACACCAAGAAGTGCAGACACAAGTCCGTGGAAGGGATGCTGGTTTCGGTGATGTGCTCAGCTGTGCCCACGACCCCACAGTTTCTTGCAGTCTCAGGCAGAGCAGTTACCATAGCAAGCTGCGATGCATCCAGATAGGATACAACTACAAAAATCGGTGAACGTCAAGGGGATACTCCAAATAACTTTAATATCCTGAGGAAATGGAGGCAGCAGTTTGTGTTTATAACAAGGGGCTCAGGAATGAGTTCTGGTAATAAATCATCGCAGAATGTAATGTGAGTTTGTTAAGAGAATAAGAATTGACAAGGAAGGGTGTTTTTACTTTACAGACTGAGATGGTGGAAAATAACCAAGGGCTGTGGTTCGTGCAGAACATTGGTTTATAACTTATTAGTACCTGCTTTCAAGTCAATTTCTCAATACATCACTTAGATTTCCGATTTTGCTGAACTCTGCGTCAAAGCCTCTTGTTTACACAATGCCTTGGATCTCAAGGGAACTGAACTCTAGTCAAGCAACAGGAAGTAGCAGGGGCATCCGACACTGTCGTGATCGGATCACGCACACCACAGCTTGTCTTTTGTTGGAGGCAAGACGACAGAAAATAATCGCAAATCATGAAGCTTCATTTCTGGGGGGGCGGGGGGGGAGCGGATCCAGAGGAAGTGTGCATCGTGCACTGGCTGCAAATCAAACTCCCAGTGAAGCCAGGGCATTCAAAGGGAGCAGGTGATCTGGGAGAGAGTATGGGGCATTCCAGACATGGACGCTCAGGACATGAGCTGCCCAGATCCCAGCTCACTGCCCCTGTTCTCACTGAGCATCAGCGTCCTCTACATTGACGAAACCAAGCGTAGACCAGGCGACCATATTGTGGAGCACCTACGCTCTGTCCACAGTCGGCATCTTGAGCTTCCAGTTGTTCATTAGTTTAACCCTCCTTCCCACCGCCACATCGAACTATCAATGTCCTTCTCCACTGTTACAGTGAGGACAAACACAAATTTGAAGAACGACATCTCATATAATATTTGCATTCAGCTGTCAATTTGCCATGAATCTGCCACTCATTTACAAAATTTACAGTGGCCAGTTATCGAGTGGTGGGGTGGAGATACATAGTCATAGTCATAGTCATACTTTATTGATCCCGAGGGAAATTGGTTTTCATTACAGTTGCACCATAAATAATTAAATAGTAATATGTAAATTATGCCAGGAAATAAGTCCAGCATAATTTACATAATTTATGTCTCTACCAAAGGAGGTGTGAGGCACTCCTTCCCTCCGCTAGCCTGCCGGTCACCCTTGGACAATGTGTAGCACCTGCTTAAACCACCCCCCAGCCCTGATCGGGGTCAGGTAAAGCCATGGGAGAGACAGGTGGTGGATGGTTGTACGAGCAGCTGGTGCATATCACAAGTCTTGGTTATGCGACCACTGATGCCAGGCAGACAATCCCTGAAGACTATTGATAATGGCTGGGGTGACCTGCCTCGTAAAGATGTTGCCCAGAAGAAGGCAATGGCAAAATTTTTCTGTAGAAAAATTTGCCAAGAACCATTCTGGCATGACACGGCACACGATGATGATGAATTAACCCACCAGCCCACACGTCTTTGGGATGTTTGAGGAAATTGGGCACCCGAGGGAGACCTTCATTATCACAGGGAAAGGATGCAAACTCCACAGGGACAATACCCCAGTTAAGGATCAAACCCAGTCTATTGAGCTTCCAGACAGTGGCTCGGCCCATTGTGCCACTGTGCAATTCACAAAGATATAAGGGATTGTGTGCCACCATCTTGATTTGGTGGACATCGCAGAGTTCTGGGTAATGTATATTTCTGTATTAGTATCATTAAATCAACCACCAGATTACTGTTCGAGTACTCTTGCTGAGTTCAAATTACCCGATGCACTTCCTACTCAGCAGCAGAGATAATATTGCTCTGGTAGTGTTTTGCAGTCAACCCATTGGAATATCCTAATCTTTTTCATCATTGTACTTTTCCGTTTCCCAACGTGCCCAACTATCCTGGCTCAACACCTTCTTTCAAAGGTGTTGCAGAAACGTTCTGCAAGACGTTCCAGAAACTGTAAGATTCTCAGCTGGTACAGGCAGGAAAAGAACCTGAACTAACCATTCCATTCCCATGATTGTTACCTCTCTGAATCCACTGATATTTGCCTGTAACAGGGAGATTTCTCTCCCCAGCACCAATTTCCGTATCGTCAGGACTTTACCTTTCACTGCAGATCGTGCACATGGACCTCAAAAGACAAAGAGGCCAAAACTGAATCCTGTGGGGCTCCACTGTCTATAGCCCATGCAGTCACTGAAACTTCCATAAAACTTTCTCCCACAGAATCTATTTATAATCAACTTGCAAACTTTCACATAATGTTTAATTTCCCTATCTCTCTTTCATGATGTATTCTGCAAAGCACCTCACCTTTTCCCTCTCCATCCTTCGTAAAACTTCCAGTCTTATTCTCAAAGGATTCAGCTTGGCAAAGCCTGATTTCAAATGTAAATTCAGATGAACTGCTCTTAATCAACTTCTGTCACACTAAACTAAGATTTATATTGTTCCTCTCAGCCTTTTTTCAACAGATTGCCACCATTGATGTCACATGGACTGGCTTCTGATTACTTGGTCTGTCTTTCACTGTCTTTAAAACAAAGGTGCACTGTCAGTCCACTGACAATCAACCAACTATACATCTGTAGCCAGAGAATACTGGGAAATCAAAGTCCTTGATATTTCCTTCCTTCCTTCATTATTTCTGTCAAGAATTAAATGCTGGGCCAGATGGGGTGAAAGAGCAAAGGTGAGGGTGGAGCTGGTTCTCTGACAAGTTTTACACCTCTCTCCTTGGGGCTGAGGCTGAGCCTGTACCATGCCCCGGCTGCTCTGGGCTTCGTGCCTCTGAGCTCCACGGAGACCTGCCTCTGTGTGAGGGACTGAGACTGAGCCTATAGTCCCACACCGGCTGCACCTGGCTTCGGCTTCACGGTCTGTGCCCGGCTTCAGGTTCACGGTCTGTACCCAGCTTTGGGTTCACGGTCTGTACCCGGCTTCGGGTTTATGGTCTGTAAGTGGCTTAGGGGTCACGGTCTGTGCCCGGCTTCGGGTTCACGGTCTGCGCACGGCTTCGGGTTCACGGTCTGTGCCCGGCTTCGGGTTCACGGTCTGCGCCCGGTTTCGTGTTCACGGTCTGCACCTGGCTTCGTGTTTATGGTCTGTCCCCGGCTTCGGGTTCACGGTCTGCACCTGGATTCTGTGTTTATGGTCTGTACCCGGCTTCGGGTTCACGGTCTGTGCCCGGCTTCGGGTTCACGGTCTGCTCCCGGCTTCGGGTTCATGGTCTACGCCCAGCTTTGGGGTCACGGTCTGTCCACGGTTTCGGGATCACGGTCTGCGCCCAGCTTTGGGTTCACGGTCTGCTCCCGGCTTCGGGTTCACGGTCTACACCGGCTTCGTGTTCACGGTCTGCGCCCGGCTTCAGGGTCACGGTCTGTCCCCGGCTTCGTGTTCACGGTCTGCGCCCAGCTTTGGGTTCACGGTCTGCTCCTGGCTTCGGGTTCACGGTCTACGCCCGGCTTCAGGGTCACAGTCTGTCCCCGGCTTCGGGTTCACGGTCTGTGCCTGGCTTCGTGTTCACAGTCTGCGCCCGGCTTCGTGTTCACGGTCTACGCCTGGCTTCGGGGTCACGGTCCGAGCCCGGCTTCGGGTTCACGGTCTGAGCTCGGCTTCGGGTTCACGGTCTGTGCTCGGCTTCGGGGTCCCGGTCTGTCCCCGGCTTCGTGTTCACGGTCTGCGCCCAGCTTTGGGTTCACAGTCTTCTCCCGGCTTCGGGTTCACGGTCTACTCCCGGCTTCGGGGTCACGGTCTGTCCCCGGCTTCGGGTTCACGGTCTGTGCCCGGTTTCGGGTTCACGGTCTACGCCCGTCTTCGGGTTCACAGTCTGCACTCGGCTTCGGGTTCACGGTCTATGCCCGGCTTCGGGTTTACGGTCTGTCCCTGGCTTTGGGTTCACGGTCTGCGTCCGGCTTCGTGTTTACGGTCTGTCCCCGGGTTCGGGTTCACGGTCTGTCCCTGGCTTCGGGTTCATGGTCTGCGGCCGGCTTCGGTTTATGGTCTGCGCCCGGCTTCGGGTTCACGGTCTGTCCCTGGCTTTGGGTTCACGGTCTGCGCCCGGCTTCGGGTTCACGGTCTACGACGGGCTTCGGGGTCACGGTCTGTCCCCGGCTTCGGGTTCATGGTCTGTGCCCAGCTTTGGGTTCACGGTCTGCTCCCGGCTTCGGGTTCACGGTCTACGCCCGGCTTCGGGGTCATAGTCTGTCCCCGGCTTTGGGTTCACGGTCTCTGCCCGGCTTCGTGTTCACGGTCTGCGCCCGACTTCGGGTTTACGGTCTGTGCCCGGCTTCAGGGTCAGGGTCTGTCCCCGGCTTCGTGTTCACGGTCTGCGCCCAGCTTTGGGTTCACGGTCTGCTCCCAGCTTCGGGTTCACGGTCTACGCCCGGCTTCGGGGTCACGGTCTGTCCCTGGCTTTGGGTTCACAGTTTGCGCCCGGCTTCGGGTTCACGGTTTACGACGGGCTTCGGGGTCACGGTCTGTCCCCGGCTTCGGGTTCATGGTCTGTGCCCAGCTTTGGGTTCACGGTCTGCTCCCGGCTTCGGGTTCACGGTCTACGCCCGGCTTCGGGTTCACGGTCTACGCCCGGCTTCGGGGTCATGGTCTGTCCCCGGCTTCGGGTTCACGGTCTCTGCCCGGCTTCGTGTTCACGGTCTGCGCCCGGCTTCGGGTTTACGGTCTGTGCCCGGCTTCGGGGTCCCGGTCTGTCCCCGGCTTCGTGTTCACGGTCTGCGCCCAGCTTTGGGTTCACGGTCTGCTCCCAGCTTCGGGTTCACGGTCTACGCACGGCTTCGGGGTCACGGTCTGTCCCCGGCTTCGGGTTCACGGTCTGCGCCCGGCTTCGTGTTCACGGTCTGCTCCCAGCTTCGGGTTCACGGTCTACGCCCGGCTTCGGGTTTACGGTCTGCGCCCGGCTTCGGGTTCACGGTCTGTCCCCGGCTTCGGGTTCACGGTCTGTCCCTGGCTTCGGGTTCACGGTCTGTGCCCGGCTTCGGGTTCATGGTCTGTCCCCGGCTTCGGGTTCACGGTCTGTCCCTGGCTTCGGGTTCACGGTCTGTCCCCGGCTTCGGGTTCATGGTCTGTGCCCGGCTTCGTGTTAACGGTCTTCACCCAGCTTTGGGTTTACAGTCTGTTTCCGGCTTCAGGATCACGGTCTGTCACCGGCTTCGGGTTCATGGTCTACGCCCGGCTTCGTGTTTACGGTCTGTGCCCGGCTTCGTGTTCACGGTCTGTGCCCGGCTTCGTGTTCACGGTCTGCGCCCAGCCTTGGGTTCACGGTCTGTGCCCGGCTTCGTGTTCACGGTCTACGCCCAGCTTTGGGTTCACGGTCTGCTCCCGGCTTCGGGTTCACGGTCTACGCCCGGCTTCGGGGTCCCGGTCTGTCCCCGGCTTCGGGTTCACGGTCTGTGCCCGGCTTCGTGTTCACGGTCTGCGCCCGGCTTCAGGGTCACGGTCTGTGCCCGGCTTCAGGGTCACGGTCTGTCCCCGGCTTCGTGTTCACGGTCTGCTCCCGGCTTCGGGTTTACGGTCTGTGCCCGGCTTCGTGGTCACGGTCTGTCCCCGGCTCCGGGTTCACGGTCTGTGCCCGGCTTTGCGTTCACGGTCTGTGCCCGGCTTCAGTGTCACGGTCTGTCCCCGGCTTCGTGTTCACGGTCTGCGCCCAGCCTTGGGTTCACGGTCTGCTCCCGGCTTCGGGTTCACGGTCTACGCCCGGCTTCGGGGTCCCGGTCTGTCCCCGGCTTCGGGTTCACGGTCTGTGCCCGGCTTCGTGTTCACGGTCTGCGCCCGGCTTCAGGGTCACGGTCTGTGCCCGGCTTCAGGGTCACGGTCTGTCCCCGGCTTCGTGTTCACGGTCTGCTCCCGGCTTCGGGTTCACGGTCTACGCCCGGCTTCGGCGTCATGGTCTGTCCCCGGCTTCGGGTTCACGGTCTCTGCCCGGCTTCGTGTTCACGGTCTGCGCCCGGCTTCGGGTTTACGGTCTGTGCCCGGCTTCAGGGTCAGGGTCTGTCCCCGGCTTCGTGTTTACGGTCTGCGCCCAGCTTTGGGTTCACGGTCTGCTCCCGGCTTCGGGTTCACGGTCTACGCCTGGCTTCGGGTTCACGGTCTACGCCCGGCTTCGGGGTCCCGGTCTGTCCCCGGCTTCGGGTTCACGGTCTGTGCCCGGCTTTGGGTTCACGGTCTAACCCCGGCTTCAGGTTTACGGTCTGTGCCCGGCTTCAGGGTCACGGTCTGTCCCCGGCTTCGTGTTCACGGTCTGCGCCCAGCTTTGGGTTCACGGTCTGCTCCCAGCTTCGGGTTTACGGTCTGTGCCCGGCTTCAGGGTCACGGTCTGTCCCCGGCTTCGTGTTCACGGTCTGCGCCCAGCTTTGGGTTCACGGTCTGCTCCCAGCTTCGGGTTCACGGTCTACGCCCGGGTTCGGGGTCACGGTCTGTCCCCGGCTTCGTGTTCACGGTCTGCGCCCAGCTTTGGGTTCACGGTCTGCTCCCAGCTTCGGGTTCACGGTCTACGCCTGGCTTTGGGGTCACGGTCTGTCCCCGGCTTCGAGTTCACAGTCTGCGCCCGGCTTCATGTTCACGGTCTGTGCCCGGCTTCGGGTTGACGGTCTGTCCCCGGCTTCGTGTTCACGGTCTGCACTCGGCTTCGGGTTCACGGTCTATGCCCGGCTTCGGGTTCACGGTCTGTCCCCGGCTTCGGGTTCACGGTCTGTCCTTGGCTTCGGGTTCATGGTCTGCGCCCAGCTTCGTGTTCACGGTCTGCACTCGGCTTCGGGTTCACAGTCTGTTTCCGGCTTCAGGGTCACGGTCTGTCCCCGGCTTCGGGTTCACGGTCTGTGCCCGGCTTCGGGTTCACGGTCTATGCCCGGCTTCGGGTTTACGGTCTGTCCCCGGCTTCGGGTTCACGGTCTACGCCCGGCTTCGGGGTCCCGGTCTGTCCCCGGCTTCGGGTTCACGGTCTGTGCCCGGCTTCGTGTTCACGGTCTGCGCTCGGCTTCAGGGTCACGGTCTGTGCCCGGCTTCAGGGTCACGGTCTGTCCCCGGCTTCGTGTTCACGGTCTGCTCCCGGCTTCGGGTTCACGGTCTCTGCCCGGCTTCGTGTTCACGGTCTACGCCCGGCTTCGGGTTTACGGTCTGTGACCGGCTTCAGGGTCAGGGTCTGTCCCCGGCTTCGTGTTCACGGTCTGCGCCCAGCTTTGGGTTCACGGTCTGCTCCCAGCTTCGGGTTCACGATCTACGCCCGGCTTCGGGGTCACGGTCTGTCCCCAGCTTCGAGTTCACAGTCTGCGCCCGGCTTCGTGTTCACGGTCTGTGCCCGGCTTCGGGTTCACGGTCTGCACTCGGCTTCGGGTTCACAGTCTGTTTCCGGCTTCAGGGTCACGGTCTGTCCCCGGCTTCGGGTTCACGGTCTGTGCCCGGCTTCAGGGTCATGGTCTGTCCCCGGCTTCGTGTTCACGGTCTGTGCCCGGCTTCGGGTTCACGGTCTGCACTCGGCTTCGGTTTCACGGTCTATGCCCGGCTTCGGGTTTACGGTCTGTCCCCGGCTTCGGATTCACGGTCTGCACTCGGCTTCGGGTTCATGGTCTATGCCCGGCTTCGGGTTCACGGTCTGCGCCCGGCTTCGGGTTCACGGTCTGTCCCCGGCTTCGGGTTCACGGTCTGTCCCTGGCTTCGGGTTCATGGTCTGCGCACGGCTTCGGGTTCACGGTCTGTCCCCGGCTTCGGGTTCATGGTCTGTGCCCGGCTTCGTGTTCACGGTCTTCACCCGGCTTTGGGTTTACAGTCTGTTTCCGGCTTCAGGATCACGGTCTGTCACCGGCTTCGGGTTCACGATCTACGCCCTGCTTCGTGTTCACGGTCTGTGCCCAGCTTTGGGTTCAGTGTCTGCTCCCGGCTTCGTGTTCACGGTCTGTGCCCGGCTTCGTGGTCACGGTCTGTCCCCGGCTCCGGGTTCACGGTCTGTGCCCGGCTTTGCGTTCACGGTCTGTGCCCGGCTTCAGTGTCACGGTCTGTCCCCGGCTTCGTGTTCACGGTCTGCTCCCGGCTTCGGGTTCACGGTCTACGCCCGGCTTCGGGTTCACGGTCTACGCCCGGCTTCGGGGTCCCAGTCTGTCCCCGGCTTCGGGTTCACGGTCTGCGCCCGGCTTCGGGTTCACTGTCTGTACACAGCTTCGGGTTCACGGTCTATGCCCGCCTTCGGGTTTACAGTCTGTCCCCGGCTTCGGGTTGATGGTCTGCGGCCGGCTTCGGGTTCACGGTTTGTGCTGGTTTCCGGTTTACTTTCTGTCCCCGGCTTCGAGTTCATGGTCTGCGCCCGGCTTCGGATTTTGGTCTGCGCCCTGCTTCGGGTTCACGGTCTGAGCCCGGCTGTGGGTTCACGGTCTGTCCCCGGCTTCGGGTTCACGGTCTGCGCCCGGCTTCGGGTTCACTGTCTGTACACAGCTTCGGGTTCACGGTCTATGCCCGCCTTCGGGTTTACAGTCTGTCCCCGGCTTCGGGTTGATGGTCTGCGGCCGGCTTCGGGTTCACGGTTTGTGCCGGTTTCCGGTTTACTTTCTGTCCCCGGCTTCGAGTTCATGGTCTGCGCCCTGCTTCGGGTTCACGGTCTGAGCCCGGCTGTGGGTTCACGGTCTGTGCCCGGCTTCGGGTTCACTGTCTGAGCCCGGCTGTGGGTTCACGGTCTGTGCCCGGCTTCGGGTTCACGGTCTGAGTCCGGCTTCAGGTTCACGGTCTGCTCCTGGCTTCGGGTTTATGGTTCGTACCCGGGTTCGGGTTCACGGTCTGCTCCTGGCTTCGGGTTCACGGTCTGAGCCCGGCTTCGGGTTCACGGTCTACGCCCGTCTTCGGGTTCACGGTCTGCACTCGGCTTCGGGTTCACGGTCTATGCCCGGCTTCGGGTTTACGGTCTGTCCCTGGCTTTGGGTTCACGGTCTGCGTCCGGCTTCGTGTTCACGGTCTGTCCCCGGCTTCGGGTTCACGGTCTGTCCCTGGCTTCGGGTTCATGGTCTGCTGCCGGCTTCGGTTTATGGTCTGCGCCCGGCTTCGGGTTCACGGTCTGTCCCTGGCTTTGGGTTCACGGTTTGCGCCCGGCTTCAGGTTCACGGTTTACGACGGGCTTCGGGGTCACGGTCTGTGCCGGTTTCCGGTTTACTTTCTGTCCCCGGCTTCGAGTTCATGGTCTGCGCCCGGCTTCGGATTTTGGTCTGCGCCCTGCTTCGGGTTCACGGTCTGAGCCCGGCTGTGGGTTCACGGTCTGTGCCCGGCTTCGGGTTCACGGTCTGAGCCCGGCTGTGGGTTCACGGTCTGTGCCCGGCTTCGGGTTCACGGTCTGAGTCCGGCTTCAGGTTCACGGTCTGTCCCCGGCTTCGTGTTCACGGTCTGCGCCCAGCCTTGGGTTCACGGTCTGCTCCCGGCTTCGGGTTCACGGTCTACGCCCGGCTTCGGGTTCACGGTCTACGCCCGGCTTCGGGGTCCCGGTCTGTCCCCGGCTTCGGGTTCACGGTCTGTGCCCGGCTTCGTGTTCACGGTCTGCGCCCGGCTTCAGGGTCACGGTCTGCGCCCGGCTTCGGGTTCACGGTCTGAGCCCGGCTTCGGGTTCACGGTCTACGCCCGTCTTCGGGTTCACGGTCTGCACTCGGCTTCGGGTTCACGGTCTATGCCCGGCTTCGGGTTTACGGTCTGTCCCTGGCTTTGGGTTCACAGTCCTGCGTCCGGCTTTGTGTTCATGGTCTGTCCCCGGCTTCGGGTTCACGGTCTGTCCCTGGCTTCGGGTTCATGGTCTGCTGCCGGCTTCGGTTTATGGTCTGCGCCCGGCTTCGGGTTCACGGTCTGTCCCTGGTTTTGGGTTCACGGTCTGCGCCCGGCTTCGGGTTCATGGTCTGTGCCCAGCTTTGGGTTCATGGTCTGCTCCCGGCTTCGGGTTCACGGTCTACGCCCGGCTTCGGGGTCATGGTCTGTCCCCGGCTTCGTGTTCACGGTCTGCGCCCAGCTTTGGGTTCACGGTCTGCTCCCAGCTTCGGGTTCACGGTCTACGCCCGGCTTCGGGTTTACGGTCTGTCCCCGGCTTCGGATTCACGGTCTGCACTCGGCTTCGGGTTCATGGTCTATGCCCGGCTTCGGGTTTACGGTCTGCGCCCGGCTTCGGGTTCACGGTCTGTCCCCGGCTTCGGGTTCACGGTCTGTCCCTGGCTTCGGGGTTCACGGTCTGTGCACGGCTTCGGGTTCACGGTCTGTCCCCGGCTTCGGGTTCACGGTCTGCGCCCAGCTTTGGGTTCACGGTCTGCTCCCAGCTTCGGGTTTACGGTCTGTGCCCGGCATCAGGGTCACGGTCTGTGCCCGGCTTCGTGTTCACGGTCTGCGCCCAGCTTTGGGTTCACGGTCTGCTCCCAGCTTCGGGTTCACGGTCTACGCCCGGGTTCGGGGTCACGGTCTGTCCCCGGCTTCGTGTTCACGGTTTGCGCCCAGCTTTGGGTTCACGGTCTGCTCCCAGCTTCGGGTTCACGGTCTACGCCTGGCTTTGGGGTCACGGTCTGTCCCCGGCTTCGAGTTCACAGTCTGCGCCCGGCTTCATGTTCACGGTCTGTGCCCGGCTTCGGGTTGACGGTCTGTCCCCGGCTTCGTGTTCACGGTCTGCACTCGGCTTCGGGTTCACGGTCTATGCCCGGCTTCGGGTTCACGGTCTGTCCCCGGCTTCAGGGTCACGGTCTGTCCCCGGCTTCGTGTTCACGGTCTGCTCCCGGCTTCGGGTTCACGGTCTACGCCCGGCTTCGGCGTCATGGTCTGTCCCCGGCTTCGGGTTCACGGTCTCTGCCCGGCTTCGTGTTCACGGTCTGCGCCCGGCTTCGGGGTTTACGGTCTGTGCCCGGCTTCAGGGTCAGGGTCTGTCCCCGGCTTCGTGTTTACGGTCTGCGCCCAGCTTTGGGTTCACGGTCTGCTCCCGGCTTCGGGTTCACGGTCTACGCCTGGCTTCGGGTTCACGGTCTACGCCCGGCTTCGGGGTCCCGGTCTGTCCCCGGCTTCGGGTTCACGGTCTGTGCCCGGCTTTGGGTTCACGGTCTAACCCCGGCTTCAGGTTTACGGTCTGTGCCCGGCTTCAGGGTCACGGTCTGTCCCCGGCTTCGTGTTCACGGTCTGCGCCCAGCTTTGGGTTCACGGTCTGCTCCCAGCTTCGGGTTTACGGTCTGTGCCCGGCTTCAGGGTCACGGTCTGTCCCCGGCTTCGTGTTCACGGTCTGCGCCCAGCTTTGGGTTCACGGTCTGCTCCCAGCTTCGGGTTCACGGTCTACGCCCGGGTTCGGGGTCACGGTCTGTCCCCGGCTTCGTGTTCACGGTCTGCGCCCAGCTTTGGGTTCACGGTCTGCTCCCAGCTTCGGGGTTCACGGTCTACGCCTGGCTTTGGGGTCACGGTCTGTCCCCGGCTTCGAGTTCACAGTCTGCGCCCGGCTTCATGTTCACGGTCTGTGCCCGGCTTCGGGTTGACGGTCTGTCCCCGGCTTCGTGTTCACGGTCTGCACTCGGCTTCGGGTTCACGGTCTATGCCCGGCTTCGGGTTCACGGTCTGTCCCCGGCTTCGGGTTCACGGTCTGTCCTTGGCTTCGGGTTCATGGTCTGCGCCCAGCTTCGTGTTCACGGTCTGCACTCGGCTTCGGGTTCACAGTCTGTTTCCGGCTTCAGGGTCACGGTCCTGTCCCCGGCTTCGGGTTCACGGTCTGTGCCCGGCTTCGGGTTCACGGTCTATGCCCGGCTTCGGGTTTACGGTCTGTCCCCGGCTTCGGGTTCACGGTCTACGCCCGGCTTCGGGGTCCCGGTCTGTCCCCGGCTTCGGGTTCACGGTCTGTGCCCGGCTTCGTGTTCACGGTCTGCGCTCGGCTTCAGGGTCACGGTCTGTGCCCGGCTTCAGGGTCACGGTCTGTCCCCCGGCTTCGTGTTCACGGTCTGCTCCCGGCTTCGGGTTCACGGTCTCTGCCCGGCTTCGTGTTCACGGTCTACGCCCGGCTTCGGGTTTACGGTCTGTGACCGGCTTCAGGGGTCAGGGTCTGTCCCCGGCTTCGTGTTCACGGTCTGCGCCCAGCTTTGGGTTCACGGTCTGCTCCCAGCTTCGGGTTCACGATCTACGCCCGGCTTCGGGGTCACGGTCTGTCCCCAGCTTCGAGTTCACAGTCTGCGCCCGGCTTCGTGTTCACGGTCTGTGCCCGGCTTCGGGTTCACGGTCTGCACTCGGCTTCGGGTTCACAGTCTGTTTCCGGCTTCAGGGTCACGGTCTGTCCCCGGCTTCGGGTTCACGGTCTGTGCCCGGCTTCAGGGTCATGGTCTGTCCCCGGCTTCGTGTTCACGGTCTGTGCCGGCTTCGGGTTCACGGTCTGCACTCGGCTTCGGTTTCACGGTCTATGCCCGGCTTCGGGTTTACGGTCTGTCCCCGGCTTCGGATTCACGGTCTGCACTCGGCTTCGGGTTCATGGTCTATGCCCGGCTTCGGGTTCACGGTCTGCGCCCGGCTTCGGGTTCACGGTCTGTCCCCGGCTTCGGGTTCACGGTCTGTCCCTGGCTTCGGGTTCATGGTCTGCGCACGGCTTCGGGTTCACGGTCTGTCCCCGGCTTCGGGTTCATGGTCTGTGCCCGGCTTCGTGTTCACGGTCTTCACCCGGCTTTGGGTTTACAGTCTGTTTCCGGCTTCAGGATCACGGTCTGTCACCGGCTTCGGGTTCACGATCTACGCCCTGCTTCGTGTTCACGGTCTGTGCCCAGCTTTGGGTTCAGTGTCTGCTCCCGGCTTCGTGTTCACGGTCTGTGCCCGGCTTCGTGGTCACGGTCTGTCCCCGGCTCCGGGTTCACGGTCTGTGCCCGGCTTTGCGTTCACGGTCTGTGCCCGGCTTCAGTGTCACGGTCTGTCCCCGGCTTCGTGTTCACGGTCTGCTCCCGGCTTCGGGTTCACGGTCTACGCCCGGCTTCGGGTTCACGGTCTACGCCCGGCTTCGGGGTCCCAGTCTGTCCCCGGCTTCGGGTTCACGGTCTGCGCCCGGCTTCGGGTTCACTGTCTGTACACAGCTTCGGGTTCACGGTCTATGCCCGCCTTCGGGTTTACAGTCTGTCCCCGGCTTCGGGTTGATGGTCTGCGGCCGGCTTCGGGTTCACGGTTTGTGCTGGTTTCCGGTTTACTTTCTGTCCCCGGCTTCGAGTTCATGGTCTGCGCCCGGCTTCGGATTTTGGTCTGCGCCCTGCTTCGGGTTCACGGTCTGAGCCCGGCTGTGGGTTCACGGTCTGTCCCCGGCTTCGGGTTCACGGTCTGCGCCCGGCTTCGGGTTCACTGTCTGTACACAGCTTCGGGTTCACGGTCTATGCCCGCCTTCGGGTTTACAGTCTGTCCCCGGCTTCGGGTTGATGGTCTGCGGCCGGCTTCGGGTTCACGGTTTGTGCCGGTTTCCGGTTTACTTTCTGTCCCCGGCTTCGAGTTCATGGTCTGCGCCCTGCTTCGGGTTCACGGTCTGAGCCCGGCTGTGGGTTCACGGTCTGTGCCCGGCTTCGGGTTCACTGTCTGAGCCCGGCTGTGGGTTCACGGTCTGTGCCCGGCTTCGGGTTCACGGTCTGAGTCCGGCTTCAGGTTCACGGTCTGCTCCTGGCTTCGGGTTTATGGTTCGTACCCGGGTTCGGGTTCACGGTCTGCTCCTGGCTTCGGGTTCACGGTCTGAGCCCGGCTTCGGGTTCACGGTCTACGCCCGTCTTCGGGTTCACGGTCTGCACTCGGCTTCGGGTTCACGGTCTATGCCCGGCTTCGGGTTTACGGTCTGTCCCTGGCTTTGGGTTCACGGTCTGCGTCCGGCTTCGTGTTCACGGTCTGTCCCCGGCTTCGGGTTCACGGTCTGTCCCTGGCTTCGGGTTCATGGTCTGCTGCCGGCTTCGGTTTATGGTCTGCGCCCGGCTTCGGGTTCACGGTCTGTCCCTGGCTTTGGGTTCACGGTTTGCGCCCGGCTTCAGGTTCACGGTTTACGACGGGCTTCGGGGTCACGGTCTGTGCCGGTTTGGTTCCGGTTTACTTTCTGTCCCCGCTTCGAGTTCATGGTCTGCGCCGCTTCGGATTTTGGTCTGCGCCCTGCTTCGGGTTCACGGTCTGAGCCCGGCTGTGGGTTCACGGTCTGTGCCCGGCTTCGGGTTCACGGTCTGAGCCCGGCTGTGGGTTCACGGTCTGTGCCCGGCTTCGGGTTCACGGTCTGAGTCCGGCTTCAGGTTCACGGTCTGTCCCCGGCTTCGTGTTCACGGTCTGCGCCCAGCCTTGGGTTCACGGTCTGCTCCCGGCTTCGGGTTCACGGTCTACGCCCGGCTTCGGGTTCACGGTCTACGCCCGGCTTCGGGGTCCCGGTCTGTCCCCGGCTTCGGGTCACGGTCTGTGCCCGGCTTCGTGTTCACGGTCTGCGCCCGGCTTCAGGGTCACGGTCTGCGCCCGGCTTCGGGTTCACGGTCTGAGCCCGGCTTCGGGTTCACGGTCTACGCCCGTCTTCGGGTTCACGGTCTGCACTCGGCTTCGGGTTCACGGTCTATGCCCGGCTTCGGGTTTACGGTCTGTCCCTGGCTTTGGGTTCACAGTCTGCGTCCGGCTTTGTGTTCATGGTCTGTCCCCGGCTTCGGGTTCACGGTCTGTCCTGGCTTCGGGTTCATGGTCTGCTGCCGGCTTCGGTTTATGGTCTGCGCCCGGCTTCGGGTTCACGGTCTGTCCCTGGTTTTGGGTTCACGGTCTGCGCCCGGCTTCGGGTTCATGGTCTGTGCCCAGCTTTGGGTTCATGGTCTGCTCCCGGCTTCGGGTTCACGGTCTACGCCCGGCTTCGGGGTCATGGTCTGTCCCCGGCTTCGTGTTCACGGTCTGCGCCCAGCTTTGGGTTCACGGTCTGCTCCCAGCTTCGGGTTCACGGTCTAACGCCCGGCTTCGGGTTTACGGTCTGTCCCCGGCTTCGGATTCACGGTCTGCACTCGGCTTCGGGTTCATGGTCTATGCCCGGCTTCGGGTTTACGGTCTGCGCCCGGCTTCGGGTTCACGGTCTGTCCCCGGCTTCGGGTTCACGGTCTGTCCCTGGCTTCGGGTTCACGGTCTGTGCACGGCTTCGGGTTCACGGTCTGTCCCCGGCTTCGGTTCACGGTCTGCGCCCAGCTTTGGGTTCACGGTCTGCCTCCCAGCTTCGGTTTACGGTCTGTGCCCGGCATCAGGGTCACGGTCTGTGCCCGGCTTCGTGTTCACGGTCTGCGCCCAGCTTTGGGTTCACGGTCTGCTCCCAGCTTCGGGTTCACGGTCTACGCCCGGGTTCGGGGTCACGGTCTGTCCCCGGCTTCGTGTTCACGGTTTGCGCCCAGCTTTGGGTTCACGGTCTGCTCCCAGCTTCGGGTTCACGGTCTACGCCTGGCTTTGGGGTCACGGTCTGTCCCCGGCTTCGAGTTCACAGTCTGCGCCCGGCTTCATGTTCACGGTCTGTGCCCGGCTTCGGGTTGACGGTCTGTCCCCGGCTTCGTGTTCACGGTCTGCACTCGGCTTCGGGTTCACGGTCTATGCCCGGCTTCGGGTTCACGGTCTGTCCCCGGCTTCGGGTTCACGGTCTGTCCTTGGCTTCGGGTTCATGGTCTGCGCCCAGCTTCATGTTCACGGTCTGCACTCGGCTTCGGTTCACAGTCTGTTTCCGGCTTCAGGGTCACGGTCTGTCCCCGGCTTCGGGTTCACGGTCTGTGCCCGGCTTCGGGTTCACGGTCTATGCCCGGCTTCGGTTTACGGTCTGTCCCCGGCTTCGGGTCACGGTCTACGCCCGGCTTCGGGGTCCCGGTCTGTCCCCGGCTTCGGGTTCACGGTCTGTGCCCGGCTTCGTGTTCACGGTCTGCGCTCGGCTTCAGGGTCACGGTCTGTGCCCGGCTTCAGGGTCACGGTCTGTCCCCCGGCTTCGTGTTCACGGTCTGCTCCCGGCTTCGGGTTCACGGTCTCTGCCCGGCTTCGTGTTCACGGTCTACGCCCGGCTTCGGGTTTACGGTCTGTGACCGGCTTCAGGGTCAGGGTCTGTCCCCGGCTTCGTGTTCACGGTCTGCGCCCAGCTTTGGTTCACGGTCTGCTCCCAGCTTCGGGTTCACGATCTACGCCCGGCTTCGGGGTCACGGTCTGTCCCCAGCTTCGAGTTCACAGTCTGCGCCCGGCTTCGTGTTCACGGTCTGTGCCGGCTTCGGGTTCACGGTCTGCACTCGGCTTCGGGTTCACAGTCTGTTTCCGGCTTCAGGGTCACGGTCTGTCCCCGGCTTCGGGTTCACGGTCTGTGCCCGGCTTCAGGGTCATGGTCTGTCCCCGGCTTCGTGTTCACGGTCTGTGCCCGGCTTCGGGTTCACGGTCTGCACTCGGCTTCGGTTTCACGGTCTATGCCCGGCTTCGGGTTTACGGTCTGTCCCCGGCTTCGGATTCACGGTCTGCACTCGGCTTCGGGTTCATGGTCTATGCCCGGCTTCGGGTTCACGGTCTGCGCCGGCTTCGGGTTCACGGTCTGTCCCCGGCTTCGGGTTCACGGTCTGTCCCTGGCTTCGGGTTCATGTCTGCGCACGGCTTCGGGTTCACGGTCTGTCCCCGGCTTCGGGTTCATGGTCTGTGCCCGGCTTCGTGTTCACGGTCTTCACCCGGCTTTGGGTTTACAGTCTGTTTCCGGCTTCAGGATCACGGTCTGTCACCGGCTTCGGGTTCACGATCTACGCCCCTGCTTCGTGTTCACGGTCTGTGCCCAGCTTTGGGTTCAGTGTCTGCTCCCGGCTTCGTGTTCACGGTCTGTGCCCGCTTCGTGGTCACGGTCTGTCCCGGCTCCGGGTTCACGGTCTGTGCCCGGCTTTGCGTTCACGGTCTGTGCCCGGCTTCAGTGTCACGGTCTGTCCCCGGCTTCGTGTTCACGGTCTGCTCCCGGCTTCGGGTTCACGGTCTACGCCCGGCTTCGGGTTCACGGTCTACGCCCGGCTTCGGGGTCCCAGTCTGTCCCCGGCTTCGGGTTCACGGTCTGCGCCCGGCTTCGGGTTCACTGTCTGTACACAGCTTCGGGTTCACGGTCTATGCCCGCCTTCGGGTTTACAGTCTGTCCCCGGCTTCGGGTTGATGGTCTGCGGCCGGCTTCGGGTTCACGGTTTGTGCTGGTTTCCGGTTTACTTTCTGTCCCCGGCTTCGAGTTCATGGTCTGCGCCCGGCTTCGGATTTTGGTCTGCGCCCTGCTTCGGGTTCACGGTCTGAGCCCGGCTGTGGGTTCACGGTCTGTCCCCGGCTTCGGGTTCACGGTCTGCGCCCGGCTTCGGGTTCACTGTCTGTACACAGCTTCGGGTTCACGGTCTATGCCCGCCTTCGGGTTTACAGTCTGTCCCCGGCTTCGGGTTGATGGTCTGCGGCCGGCTTCGGGTTCACGGTTTGTGCCGGTTTCCGGTTTACTTTCTGTCCCCGGCTTCGAGTTCATGGTCTGCGCCCGGCTTCGGATTTTGGTCTGCGCCCTGCTTCGGGTTCACGGTCTGAGCCCGGCTGTGGGTTCACGGTCTGTGCCCGGCTTCGGGTTCACGGTCTGAGCCCGGCTGTGGGTTCACGGTCTGCGCCCGGCTTCGGGTTCATGGTCTGTGCCCAGCTTTGGGTTCACGGTCTGCTCCCGGCTTCGGGGTCATGGTCTCTCCCCGGCTTCGGGTTCACGGTCTCTGCCCGGCTTCGTGTTCACGGTCTGCGCCCGGCTTCGGGTTTACGGTCTGTGCCCGGCTTCAGGGTCAGGGTCTGTCCCCGGCTTCGTGTTCACGGTCTGCGCCCAGTTTTGGGTTCATGGTCTGCTCCCAGCTTCGGGTTCACGGTCTACGCCCGGCTTCAGGGTCACGGTCTGTCCCGGCTTCGAGTTCACAGTCTGCGCCCGGCTTCGTGTTCACGGTCTGCACTCGGCTTCGGGTTCACGGTCTATGCCCGGCTTCGGGTTCACGGTCTGTCCCCGGCTTCGGGTTCACGGTCTGTCCTTGGCTTCGGTTCATGGTCTGCGCCCAGCTTCGTGTTCACGGTCTGCACTCGGCTTCGGTTTCACAGTCTGTGCCCGGCTTCAGGGTCATGGTCTATGCCCGGCTTCGGGTTTACGGTCTATCCCCGGCTTCGGATTCACGGTCTGCACTCGGCTTCGGGTTCATGGTGTATGCCCGGCTTCGGGTTTACGGTCTGCGCCGGGCTTCGGGTTCACGGTCTGACCCCGGCTTCGGGTTCACGGTCTGTCCCTGGCTTCGGGTTCATGGTCTGCGCATGGCTTCGGGTTCACGGTCTGTCCCCGGCTTCGGGTTCATGGTCTGTGCCCGGCTTCGTGTTCACAGACATCACCCGGCTTGGGGTTTACAGTCTGTTTCCGGCTTCAGGATCACGGTCTGTCACCGGCTTCGGGTTCACGGTCTACGCCCGGCTTCGTGTTCACGGTTTGTGCCCAGCTTTGGGTTCACGGTCTGCTCCCGGCTTCGTGTTCACGGTCTGTGCCCGGCTTCGTGGTCACTGTCTGTCCCCGGCTCCGGGTTCACGGTCTGTGCCCGGCTTTGTGTTCACGGTCTGTGCCCGGCTTCAGTGTCACGGTCTGTCCCCGGCTTCGTGTTCACGGTCTGCGCCCAGCTTTGGCTTCACGGTCTGCTCCCGGCTTCGGGTTCACGGTCTACGCCTGGCTTCGGGTTCACGGTCTACGCCTGGCTTCGGGGTCCCAGTCTATCCCCGGCTTCGGGTTCACGGTCTGTGCCCGGCTTCGTGTTCACGGTCTGCGCCCGGCTTCAGGGTCACGGTCTGTCCCCGGCTTCGTGTTCACGGTCTGCGCCCAGCTTTGGGTTCACGGTCTGTCCCCGGCTTCAGGTTTACGGTCTGTGCCCGGCTTCAGGGTCACGGTCTGTCCCCGGCTTCGTGTTCACGGTCTGCGCCCGGCTTCGGGTTCACGGTCTGCTCCCGGCTTCGGGTTCACGGTCTGGCCCGGCTTCGGGTTCACTGTCCGTACACGGCTTCGGGTTCACGGTCTATGCCCGCCTTCGGGTTTACAGTCTGTCCCCGGCTTCGGGTTGATGGTCTGCGGCCGGCTTCGGGTTCACGGTTTGTGCCGGTTTCCGGTTTACTTTCTGTCCCCGGCTTCGGGTTCATGGTCTGCGCCCGGCTTCGGGTTTTGGTCTGCGCCCTGCTTCGGGTTCACGGTCTGAGCCCGGCTGTGGGTTCACGGTCTGTGCCCGGCTTCGGGTTCACGGTCTGAGCCCGGCTGTGGGTTCACGGTCTGAGCCCGGCTTCGGGTTCACGGTCTGAGCCCGGCTGTGGGTTCACGGTCTGTGCCCGGCTTTGGGTTCACGGTCTGCGTCCGGCTTCAGGTTCACGGTCTGCTCCTGGCTTCGGGTTTATGGTTCGTACCCGGGTTCGGGTTCACGGACTGCTCCTGGCTTCGGGTTCACGGTCTGAGCCCGGCTTCGGGTTCACGGTCTACGCCCGTCTTCGGGTTCACGGTCTGCACTCGGCTTCGGGTTCACGGTCTATGCCCGGCTTCGGGTTTACGGTCTGTCCCTGGCTTTGGGTTCACGGTCTGCGTCCGGCTTCTTGTTCACGGTCTGTCCCCGGCTTCGGGTTCACGGTCTGTCCCTGGCTTCGGGTTCATGGTCTGCTGCCGGCTTCGGTTTATGGTCTGCGCCCGGCTTCGGGTTCACGGTCTACGACGGGCTTCGGGGTCACGGTCTGTCCCCGGCTTCGGGTTCATGGTCTGTGCCCAGCTTTGGGTTCACGGTCTGCTCCCGGCTTCGGGTTCACGGCCTACGCCCGGCTTCGGGGTCATGGTCTGTCCCCGGCTTCGGGTTCACGGTCTCTGCCCGGTTTCGTGTTCACGGTCTGCGCCCGGCTTCGGGTTTACGGTCTGTGCCCGGCTTCAGGGTCAGGGTCTGTCCCCGGCTTCGTGTTCACGGTCTGCGCCCAGCTTTGGGTTCACGGTCTGCTCCCAGCTTCGGGTTCACGGTCTACGCCCGGCTTCGGGGTCACGGTCTGTCCCCGGCTTCGGGTTCACGGTCTGCGCCCGGCTTCGTGTTCACGGTCTGTGCCCGGCTTCGGGTTGACGGTCTGCACTCGGCTTCGGGTTCACGGTCTATGCCCGGCTTCGGGTTCACGGTCTCTCCCCGGCTTCGGGTTCACGGTCTGTCCTTGGCTTCGGGTTCACGGTCTGCGCCCGACTTCGGGTTCATGGTCTGTCCCCGGCTTCGGGTTCATGGTCTGTGCCCAGCTTCGTGTTCACGGTCTGCACTCGGCTTCGGGTTTACAGTCTGTTTCCGGCTTCAGGGTCACGGTCTGTCCCCGGCTTCGGGTTCACGGTCTGTGCCCGGCTTCAGGGTCACGGTCTGTCCCCGGCTTCGTGTTCATGGTCTGCGCCCAGCTTTGGGTTCACGGTCTGTCCCCGGCTTCAGGTTTACGGTCTGTGCCCGGCTTCAGGGTCACGGTCTGTCCCCAGCTTCGTGTTCACGGTCTGCTCCCGGCTTCGGGTTCACGGTCTACGCCCGGCTTCGGGGTCATGGTCTGTCCCCGGCTTCGTGTTCACGGTCTGCGCCCGGCTTCGGGTTCACGGTCTGCTCCCGGCTTCGGGTTCACGGTCTGCGCCCGGCTTCGGGTTCACGGTCTGAGCCCGGCTGTGGGTTCACGTTGTGTGCCCGGCTTCGGGTTCACGGTCTGCGTCCGGCTTCAGGTTCACGGTCTGCTCCTGGCTTCGGGTTTATGGTTCGTACCCGGGTTCGGGTTCACGGTCTGCTCCTGGCTTCGGGTTCACGGTCTGTCCCCGGCTTCGGGTTCACGGTCTGTCCCTGGCTTCGGGTTCATGGTCTGCGCACGGCTTCGGGTTCACGGTCTGTCCCCGGCTTCGGGTTCATGGTCTGTGCCCGGCTTCGTGTTCACGGTCTTCACCCGGCTTTGGGTTTACAGTCTGTTTCCGGCTTCAGGATCACGGTCTGTCACCGGCTTCGGGTTCACGATCTACGCCCTGCTTCGTGTTCACGGTCTGTGCCCAGCTTTGGGTTCAGTGTCTGCTCCCGGCTTCGTGTTCACGGTCTGTGCCCGGCTTCGTGGTCACGGTCTGTCCCCGGCTCCGGGTTCACGGTCTGTGCCCGGCTTTGCGTTCACGGTCTGTGCCCGGCTTCAGTGTCACGGTCTGTCCCCGGCTTCGTGTTCACGGTCTGCTCCCGGCTTCGGGTTCACGGTCTACGCCCGGCTTCGGGTTCACGGTCTACGCCCGGCTTCGGGGTCCCAGTCTGTCCCCGGCTTCGGGTTCACGGTCTGCGCCCGGCTTCGGGTTCACTGTCTGTACACAGCTTCGGGTTCACGGTCTATGCCCGCCTTCGGGTTTACAGTCTGTCCCCGGCTTCGGGTTGATGGTCTGCGGCCGGCTTCGGGTTCACGGTTTGTGCTGGTTTCCGGTTTACTTTCTGTCCCCGGCTTCGAGTTCATGGTCTGCGCCCGGCTTCGGATTTTGGTCTGCGCCCTGCTTCGGGTTCACGGTCTGAGCCCGGCTGTGGGTTCACGGTCTGTGCCCGGCTTCGGGTTCACGGTCTGAGCCCGGCTGTGGGTTCACGGTCTGTGCCCGGCTTCGGGTTCACGGTCTGAGTCCGGCTTCAGGTTCACGGTCTGCTCCTGGCTTCGGGTTTATGGTTCGTACCCGGGTTCGGGTTCACGGTCTGCTCCTGGCTTCGGGTTCACGGTCTGAGCCCGGCTTCGGGTTCACGGTCTACGCCCGTCTTCGGGTTCACGGTCTGCACTCGGCTTCGGGTTCACGGTCTATGCCCGGCTTCGGGTTTACGGTCTGTCCCTGGCTTTGGGTTCACGGTCTGCGTCCGGCTTCGTGTTCACGGTCTGTCCCCGGCTTCGGGTTCACGGTCTGTCCCTGGCTTCGGGTTCATGGTCTGCTGCCGGCTTCGGTTTATGGTCTGCGCCCGGCTTCGGGTTCACGGTCTGTCCCTGGCTTTGGGTTCACGGTTTGCGCCCGGCTTCAGGTTCACGGTTTACGACGGGCTTCGGGGTCACGGTCTGTGCCGGTTTCCGGTTTACTTTCTGTCCCCGGCTTCGAGTTCATGGTCTGCGCCCGGCTTCGGATTTTGGTCTGCGCCCTGCTTCGGGTTCACGGTCTGAGCCCGGCTGTGGGTTCACGGTCTGTGCCCGGCTTCGGGTTCACGGTCTGAGCCCGGCTGTGGGTTCACGGTCTGTGCCCGGCTTCGGGTTCACGGTCTGAGTCCGGCTTCAGGTTCACGGTCTGTCCCCGGCTTCGTGTTCACGGTCTGCGCCCAGCCTTGGGTTCACGGTCTGCTCCCGGCTTCGGGTTCACGGTCTACGCCCGGCTTCGGGTTCACGGTCTACGCCCGGCTTCGGGGTCCCGGTCTGTCCCCGGCTTCGGGTTCACGGTCTGTGCCCGGCTTCGTGTTCACGGTCTGCGCCCGGCTTCAGGGTCACGGTCTGTGCCCGGCTTCGGGTTCACGGTCTGAGCCCGGCTTCGGGTTCACGGTCTACGCCCGTCTTCGGGTTCACGGTCTGCACTCGGCTTCGGGTTCACGGTCTATGCCCGGCTTCGGGTTTACGGTCTGTCCCTGGCTTTGGGTTCACAGTCTGCGTCCGGCTTTGTGTTCATGGTCTGTCCCCGGCTTCGGGTTCACGGTCTGTCCCTGGCTTCGGGTTCATGGTCTGCTGCCGGCTTCGGTTTATGGTCTGCGCCCGGCTTCGGGTTCACGGTCTGTCCCTGGTTTTGGGTTCACGGTCTGCGCCCGGCTTCGGGTTCATGGTCTGTGCCCAGCTTTGGGTTCACGGTCTGCTCCCGGCTTCGGGGTCATGGTCTCTCCCCGGCTTCGGGTTCACGGTCTCTGCCCGGCTTCGTGTTCACGGTCTGCGCCCGGCTTCGGGTTTACGGTCTGTGCCCGGCTTCAGGGTCAGGGTCTGTCCCCGGCTTCGTGTTCACGGTCTGCGCCCAGTTTTGGGTTCATGGTCTGCTCCCAGCTTCGGGTTCACGGTCTACGCCCGGCTTCAGGGTCACGGTCTGTCCCCGGCTTCGAGTTCACAGTCTGCGCCCGGCTTCGTGTTCACGGTCTGCACTCGGCTTCGGGTTCACGGTCTATGCCCGGCTTCGGGTTCACGGTCTGTCCCCGGCTTCGGGTTCACGGTCTGTCCTTGGCTTCGGGTTCATGGTCTGCGCCCAGCTTCGTGTTCACGGTCTGCACTCGGCTTCGGTTTCACAGTCTGTGCCCGGCTTCAGGGTCATGGTCTATGCCCGGCTTCGGGTTTACGGTCTATCCCCGGCTTCGGATTCACGGTCTGCACTCGGCTTCGGGTTCATGGTGTATGCCCGGCTTCGGGTTTACGGTCTGCGCCGGGCTTCGGGTTCACGGTCTGACCCCGGCTTCGGGTTCACGGTCTGTCCCTGGCTTCGGGTTCATGGTCTGCGCATGGCTTCGGGTTCACGGTCTGTCCCCGGCTTCGGGTTCATGGTCTGTGCCCGGCTTCGTGTTCACAGACATCACCCGGCTTGGGGTTTACAGTCTGTTTCCGGCTTCAGGATCACGGTCTGTCACCGGCTTCGGGTTCACGGTCTACGCCCGGCTTCGTGTTCACGGTTTGTGCCCAGCTTTGGGTTCACGGTCTGCTCCCGGCTTCGTGTTCACGGTCTGTGCCCGGCTTCGTGGTCACTGTCTGTCCCCGGCTCCGGGTTCACGGTCTGTGCCCGGCTTTGTGTTCACGGTCTGTGCCCGGCTTCAGTGTCACGGTCTGTCCCCGGCTTCGTGTTCACGGTCTGCGCCCAGCTTTGGCTTCACGGTCTGCTCCCGGCTTCGGGTTCACGGTCTACGCCTGGCTTCGGGTTCACGGTCTACGCCTGGCTTCGGGGTCCCAGTCTATCCCCGGCTTCGGGTTCACGGTCTGTGCCCGGCTTCGTGTTCACGGTCTGCGCCCGGCTTCAGGGTCACGGTCTGTCCCCGGCTTCGTGTTCACGGTCTGCGCCCAGCTTTGGGTTCACGGTCTGTCCCCGGCTTCAGGTTTACGGTCTGTGCCCGGCTTCAGGGTCACGGTCTGTCCCCGGCTTCGTGTTCACGGTCTGCGCCCGGCTTCGGGTTCACGGTCTGCTCCCGGCTTCGGGTTCACGGTCTGGCCCGGCTTCGGGTTCACTGTCCGTACACGGCTTCGGGTTCACGGTCTATGCCCGCCTTCGGGTTTACAGTCTGTCCCCGGCTTCGGGTTGATGGTCTGCGGCCGGCTTCGGGTTCACGGTTTGTGCCGGTTTCCGGTTTACTTTCTGTCCCCGGCTTCGGGTTCATGGTCTGCGCCCGGCTTCGGGTTTTGGTCTGCGCCCTGCTTCGGGTTCACGGTCTGAGCCCGGCTGTGGGTTCACGGTCTGTGCCCGGCTTCGGGTTCACGGTCTGAGCCCGGCTGTGGGTTCACGGTCTGAGCCCGGCTTCGGGTTCACGGTCTGAGCCCGGCTGTGGGTTCACGGTCTGTGCCCGGCTTTGGGTTCACGGTCTGCGTCCGGCTTCAGGTTCACGGTCTGCTCCTGGCTTCGGGTTTATGGTTCGTACCCGGGTTCGGGTTCACGGACTGCTCCTGGCTTCGGGTTCACGGTCTGAGCCCGGCTTCGGGTTCACGGTCTACGCCCGTCTTCGGGTTCACGGTCTGCACTCGGCTTCGGGTTCACGGTCTATGCCCGGCTTCGGGTTTACGGTCTGTCCCTGGCTTTGGGTTCACGGTCTGCGTCCGGCTTCTTGTTCACGGTCTGTCCCCGGCTTCGGGTTCACGGTCTGTCCCTGGCTTCGGGTTCATGGTCTGCTGCCGGCTTCGGTTTATGGTCTGCGCCCGGCTTCGGGTTCACGGTCTACGACGGGCTTCGGGGTCACGGTCTGTCCCCGGCTTCGGGTTCATGGTCTGTGCCCAGCTTTGGGTTCACGGTCTGCTCCCGGCTTCGGGTTCACGGCCTACGCCCGGCTTCGGGGTCATGGTCTGTCCCCGGCTTCGGGTTCACGGTCTCTGCCCGGTTTCGTGTTCACGGTCTGCGCCCGGCTTCGGGTTTACGGTCTGTGCCCGGCTTCAGGGTCAGGGTCTGTCCCCGGCTTCGTGTTCACGGTCTGCGCCCAGCTTTGGGTTCACGGTCTGCTCCCAGCTTCGGGTTCACGGTCTACGCCCGGCTTCGGGGTCACGGTCTGTCCCCGGCTTCGGGTTCACGGTCTGCGCCCGGCTTCGTGTTCACGGTCTGTGCCCGGCTTCGGGTTGACGGTCTGCACTCGGCTTCGGGTTCACGGTCTATGCCCGGCTTCGGGTTCACGGTCTCTCCCCGGCTTCGGGTTCACGGTCTGTCCTTGGCTTCGGGTTCACGGTCTGCGCCCGACTTCGGGTTCATGGTCTGTCCCCGGCTTCGGGTTCATGGTCTGTGCCCAGCTTCGTGTTCACGGTCTGCACTCGGCTTCGGGTTTACAGTCTGTTTCCGGCTTCAGGGTCACGGTCTGTCCCCGGCTTCGGGTTCACGGTCTGTGCCCGGCTTCAGGGTCACGGTCTCTCCCCGGCTTCGTGTTCATGGTCTGTCCTTGGCTTCGGGTTCACGGTCTACGACGGGCTTCGGGGTCACGGTCTGTCCCCGGCTTCGTGTTCATGGTCTGTGCCCAGCTTTGGGTTCACGGTCTGCTCCCGGCTTCGGGTTCACGGCCTACGCCCGGCTTCGGGGTCATGGTCTGTCCCCGGCTTCGGGTTCACGGTCTCTGCCCGGTTTCGTGTTCACGGTCTGCGCCCGGCTTCGGGTTTACGGTCTGTGCCCGGCTTCAGGGTCAGGGTCTGTCCCCGGCTTCGTGTTCACGGTCTGCGCCCAGCTTTGGGTTCACGGTCTGCTCCCAGTTTCGGGTTCACGGTCTACGCCCGGCTTCGGGGTCACGGTCTGTCCCCGGCTTCGTGTTCACGGTCTGCGCCCGGCTTCGGGTTGACGGTCTGCACTCGGCTTCGGGTTCACGGTCTATGCCCGGCTTCGGGTTCACGGTCTCTCCCCGGCTTCGGGTTCACGGTCTGTCCTTGGCTTCGGGTTCACGGTCTGCGCCCGACTTCGGGTTCATGGTCTGTCCCCGGCTTCGGGTTCATGGTCTGTGCCCAGCTTCGTGTTCACGGTCTGCACTCGGCTTCGGGTTTACAGTCTGTTTCCGGCTTCAGGGTCACGGTCTGTCCCCGGCTTCGGGTTCACGGTCTGTGCCCGGCTTCAGGGTCACGGTCTGTCCCCGGCTTCGTGTTCATGGTCTGCGCCCAGCTTTGGGTTCACGGTCTGTCCCCGGCTTCAGGTTTACGGTCTGTGCCCGGCTTCAGGGTCACGGTCTGTCCCCAGCTTCGTGTTCACGGTCTGCTCCCGGCTTCGGGTTCACGGTCTACGCCCGGTTTCGGGGTCATGGTCTGTCCCCGGCTTCGTGTTCACGGTCTGCGCCCGGCTTCGGGTTCACGGTCTGCTCCCGGCTTCGGGTTCACGGTCTGCGCCCGGCTTCGGGTTCACGGTCTGAGCCCGGCTGTGGGTTCACGTTGTGTGCCCGGCTTCGGGTTCACGGTCTGCGTCCGGCTTCAGGTTCACGGTCTGCTCCTGGCTTCGGGTTTATGGTTCGTACCCGGGTTCGGGTTCACGGTCTGCTCCTGGCTTCGGGTTCACGGTCTGCGCCCGACTTCGGGTTCATGGTCTGTCCCCGGCTTCGGGTTCATGGTCTGTGCCCAGCTTCGTGTTCACGGTCTGCACTCGGCTTCGGGTTTACAGTCTGTTTCCGGCTTCAGGGTCACGGTCTGTCCCCGGGTTCGGGTTCACGGTCTGCTCCTGGCTTCGGGTTCAAGGTCTGAGCCCGGCTTCGGGTTCACGGTCTACGCTCGTCTTCGGGTTCACGGTCTGCACTCGGCTTCGGGTTCACGGTCTATGCCCGGCTTCGGGTTTACGGTCAGTCCCTGGCTTTGGGTTCACGGTCTGCGTCTGGCTTCGTGTTCACGGTCTGTCCCTGGCTTCGGGTTCACGGTCTGTCCCTGTCTTCGGGTTCATGGTCTGCGGCCGGCTTTGGTTTATGGTCTGCGCCCGGCTTCGGGTTCACGGTCTGTCCCTGGCTTTGGGTTCACGGTCTGCGCCCGGCTTCGGGTTCACGTTCTACGCCCGGCTTCGTGTTCACGGTCTGTGCCCGGCTTCGTGTTCACGGTCTGTGCCCGGCTTCAGTGTCACGGTCTGTCCCCGGCTTCGTGTTCACGGTCTGCGCCCAGCCTTGGGTTCACGGTCTGCTCCCGGCTTCGGGTTCAGGGTCTACGCCCGGCTTCGGTTTCATGGTCTACGCCCGGCTTCGGGGTCCCGGTCTGTCCCCGGCTTCGGGTTCACGGTCTGTGCCCGGCTTCGTGTTCACGGTCTGCGCCCGGCTTCAGGGTCACGGTCTGCTCCTGGCTTCGGGTTTATGGTTCGTACCCGGGTTCGGGTTCACGGTCTGCTCCTGGCTTCGGGTTCACGGTCTGAGCCCGGCTTCGGGTTCACGGTCTACGCCCGTCTTCGGGTTCACGGTCTGCACTCGGCTTCGGGTTCACGGTCTGTCCCTGGCTTTGGGTTCACGGTTTGAGCCCGGCTTCGGGTTCACGGTCTACGACGGGCTTCGGGGTCACGGTCTGTCCCCGGCTTCGGGTTCATGGTCTGTGCCCAGCTTTGGGTTCACGGTCTGCTCCCGGATTCGGGTTCACGGTCTACGCCCGGCTTCGGGGTCATGGTCTGTCCCCGGCTTCGGGTTCACGGTCTCTGCCCAGCTTCGTGTTCACTGTCTGCGCCCGGCTTCGGGTTCACGGTCTGCTCCTGGCTTTGGGTTCATGGTCTGAGCCCGGCTTCGGGTTCACGGTCTGCTCCTGGCTTCGGGTTTATGGTCTGCACTCGGCTTCGGGTTCACGGTCTATGCCCGGCTTCGGGTTTACGGTCTGTCCCCGGCTTCGGATTCACGGTCTGCACTCGGCTTCGGGTTCATGGTCTATGCCCGGCTTCGGGTTTACGGTCTGCGCCCGGCTTCGGGTTCACGGTCTGTAAGTGGCTTCGGGTTCACGGTCTGTCCCTGGCTTCGGGTTCACGGTCTGCGCACGGCTTCGGGTTCACGGTCTGTCCCCGGCTTCGTGTTCACGGTCTTCACCCAGCTTTGGGTTTACAGTCTGTTTCCGGCTTCAGGATCACGGTCTGTCACCGGCTTCGGGTTCACGGTCTACGCCCGGCTTCGTGTTCACGGTCTGTGCCCGGCTTCATGTTCACGGTCTGTGCCCGGCTTCAGTGTCACGGTCTGTCCCCGGCTTCGTGTTCACGGTCTGCGCCCAGCCTTGGGTTCACGGTCTGCTCCCGGCTTCGGGTTCACGGTCTACGCCCGGCTTCGGGTTCACGGTCTACGCCCGGCTTCGGGGTCCCGGTCTGTCCCCGGCTTCGGGTTCACGGTCTGTGCCCGGCTTCAGGGTCACGGTCTGTGCCCGGCTTCAGGGTCACGGTCTGTCCCCGGCTTCCTGTTCACGGTCTGCTCCCGGCTTCGGGGTCACGGTCTGTCCCCGGCTTCGAGTTCACAGTCTGCGCCCGGCTTCGTGTTCACGGTCTGTGCCCGGCTTCGGGTTCATGGTCTGCACTCGGCTTCGGGGTCACGGTCTATGCCCGGCTTCGGGTTCACGGTCTGTCCCCGGCTTCGGGTACACGGTCTGTCCTTGGCTTCGGGTTCACGGTCTGCGCCCAGCTTCGTGTTCACGGTCTGCACTCGGCTTCGGGTTCACAGTCTGTTTCCGGCTTCAGGGTCACGGTCTGTCCCCGGCTTCGGGTTCACGGTCTGTCCCTGGCTTTGGGTTCACGGTTTGCGCCCGGCTTCGGGTTCACGGTCTACGATGGGCTTCGGGGTCACGGTCTGTCCCCGGCTTCGGGTTCATGGTCTGTGCCCAGCTTTGGGTTCACGGTCTGCTCCCGGCTTCGGGTTCACGGTCTACGCCCGGCTTCGGGGTCATGGTCTGTCCCCGGCTTCGGGTTCACGGTCTCTGCCCAGCTTCGTGTTCACTGTCTGCGCCCGGCTTCGGGTTCACGGTCTGCTCCTGGCTTTGGGTTCATGGTCTGAGCCCGGCTTCGGGTTCACGGTCTGCTCCTGGCTTCGGGTTTATGGTCTGTGCCCGGCTTCGGGTTCACGGTCTGCACTCGGCTTCGGGTTCACGGTCTATGCCCGGCTTCGGGTTTACGGTCTGTCCCCGGCTTCGGATTCACGGTCTGCACTCGGCTTCGGGTTCATGGTCTATGCCCGGCTTCGGGTTCATGGTCTATGCCCGGCTTCGGGTTTACGGTCTGCGCCCGGCTTCGGGTTCACGGTCTGTAAGTGGCTTCGGGTTCACGGTCTGTCCCTGGCTTCGGGTTCACGGTCTGCGCACGGCTTCGGGTTCACGGTCTGTCCCCGGCTTCGTGTTCATGGTCTGTGCCCGGCTTCGTGTTCACGGTCTTCACCCAGCTTTGGGTTTACAGTCTGTTTCCGGCTTCAGGATCACGGTCTGTCACCGGCTTCGGGTTCACGGTCTACGCCCGGCTTCGTGTTCACGGTCTGTGCCCGGCTTCGTGTTCACGGTCTGTGCCCGGCTTCATGTTCACGGTCTGTGCCCGGCTTCAGTGTCACGGTCTGTCCCCGGCTTCGTGTTCACGGTCTGCGCCCAGCCTTGGGTTCACGGTCTGCTCCCGGCTTCGGGTTCACGGTCTACGCCCGGCTTCGGGTTCACGGTCTACGCCCGGCTTCGGGGTCCCGGTCTGTCCCCGGCTTCGGGTTCACGGTCTGTGCCCGGCTTCAGGGTCACGGTCTGTCCCCGGCTTCCTGTTCACGGTCTGCTCCCGGCTTCGGGGTCACGGTCTGTCCCCGGCTTCGAGTTCACAGTCTGCGCCCGGCTTCGTGTTCACGGTCTGTGCCCGGCTTCGGGTTCATGGTCTGCACTCGGCTTCGGGGTCACGGTCTATGCCCGGCTTCGGGTTCACGGTCTGTCCCCGGCTTCGGGTACACGGTCTGTCCTTGGCTTTGGGTTCACGGTCTGCGCCCAGCTTCGTGTTCACGGTCTGCACTCGGCTTCGGGTTCACAGTCTGTTTCCGGCTTCAGGGTCACGGTCTGTCCCCGGCTTCGGGTTCACAGTCTGTGCCCGGCTTCAGGGTCATGGTCTGTCCCCGGCTTCGTGTTCACGGTCTGTGCCCGGCTTCGGGTTCACGGTCTGCACTCGGCTTCAGGTTCACGGTCAATGCCCGGCTTCGGGTTTACGGTCTGTCCCCGGCTTCGGATTCACGGTCTGCACTCGGCTTCGGGTTCATGGTCTATGCCCGGCTTCGGGTTTACGGTCTGCGCCGGGCTTCGGGTTCACGGTCTGTCCCCGGCTTCGGGTTCACGGTCTGTCCCTGGCTTCGGGTTCATGGTCTGCGCACGGCTTCGGGTTCACGGTCTGTCCCTGGCTTCGGGTTTATGGTTCGTACCCGGGTTCCGGTTCACGGTCTGCTCCTGGCTTCGGGTTCACGGTCTGAGCCCGGCTTCGGGTTCACGGTCTGAGCCCGGCTTCGGGTTCACAGTCTGCACTCGGCTTCGGGTTCACGGTCTATGCCCGGATTCGGGTTTACGGTCTGTCCCTGGCTTTGGGTTCACGGTCTGCGTCTGGCTTCGTGTTCACGGTCTGTCCCCGGCTTCGGGTTCACGGTCTGTCCCTGGCTTCGGGTTCATGGTCTGTGCCCAGCTTCGGTTTATGGTCTGCGCCCGGCTTCGGGTTCACGGTCTGTCCCTGGCTTTGGGTTCACGGTCTGCGCCCGGCTTCGGGTTCACGGTCTACGACGGGCTTCGGGGTCACGGTCTGTCCCCGGCTTCGGGTTCATGGTCTGTGCCCAGCTTTGGGTTCACGGTCTGCTCCCGTTTTGGGTTCACGGTCTGCTCCTGGCTTCGGGTTCACGGTCTGCGCCCGGCTGTGGGTTCACGGTCTGTGCCCGGCTTCGGGTTGACGGTCTGCACTCGGCTTCGGGTTCACGGTCTATGCCCGGCTTCGGGTTCACGGTCTGTCCCCGGCTTCGGGTTCACGGTCTGTCCTTGGCTTTGGGTTCACGGTCTGCGCCCGACTTCGGGTTCGTGGTCTGTCCCCGGCTTCGGGTTCATGGTCTGTGCCCAGCTTCGTGTTCACGGTCTGCACTCGGCTTCGGGTTTACAGTCTGTTTCCGGCTTCAGGGTCACGGTCTGTCCCCGGCTTCGGGTTCACGGTCTGTGCCCGGCTTCAGGGTCACGGTCTGTCCCCGGCTTCGTGTTCATGGTCTGCGCCCAGCTTTGGGTTCACGGTCTGTCCCCGGCTTCAGGTTTACGGTCTGTGCCCGGCTTCAGGGTCACGGTCTGTCCCCAGCTTCGTGTTCACGGTCTGCTCCCGGCTTCGGGTTCACGGTCTACACCCGGCTTCGGGGTCATGGTCTGTCCCCGGCTTCATGTTCACGGTCTGCGCCCGGCTTCGGGTTCACGGTCTGCTCCCGGCTTCGGGTTCACGGTCTGCGCCCGGCTTCGGGTTCACGGTCTGAGCCCGGCTGTGGGTTCACGTTGTGTGCCCGGCTTCGGGTTCACGGTCTGCGTCCGGCTTCAGGTTCACGGTCTGCTCCTGGCTTCGGGTTTATGGTTCGTACCCGGGTTCGGGTTCACGGTCTGCTCCTGGCTTCGGGTTCACGGTCTGAGCCCGGCTTCGGGTTCACGGTCTGCTCCCGACTTCGGGTTCATGGTCTGTCCCCGGCTTCGGGTTCATGGTCTGTGCCCAGCTTCGTGTTCACGGTCTGCACTCGGCTTCGGGTTTACAGTCTGTTTCCGGCTTCAGGGTCACGGTCTGTCACCGGGTTCGGGTTCACGGTCTGCTCCTGGCTTCGGGTTCAAGGTCTGAGCCCGGCTTCGGGTTCACGGTCTATGCCCGGCTTCGGGTTTACGGTCAGTCCCTGGCTTTGGGTTCACGGTCTGCGTCCGGCTTCGTGTTCACGGTCTGTCCCTGGCTTCGGGTTCACGGTCTGTCCCTGTCTTCGGGTTCATGGTCTGCGGCCGGCTTTGGTTTATGGTCTGCGCCCGGCTTCGGGTTCACGGTCTGTCCCTGGCTTTGGGTTCACGGTCTGCGCCCGGCTTCGGGTTCACGTTCTACGCCCGGCTTCGTGTTCACGGTCTGTGCCCGGCTTCATGTTCACGGTCTGTGCCCGGCTTCAGTGTCACGGTCTGTCCCCGGCTTCGTGTTCACGGTCTGCGCCCAGCCTTGGGTTCACGGTCTGCTCCCGGCTTCAGGTTCAGGGTCTACGCCCGGCTTCGGTTTCATGGTCTACGCCCGGCTTCGGGGTCCCGGTCTGTCCCCGGCTTCGGGTTCACGGTCTGTGCCCGCCTTCGTGTTCACGGTCTGCGCCCGGCTTCAGGGTCACGGTCTGCTCCTGGCTTCGGGTTTATGGTTCGTACCCGGGTTCGGGTTCACGGTCTGCTCCTGGCTTCGGGTTCACGGTCTGAGCCCGGCTTCGGGTTCACGGTCTACGCCCGTCTTCGGGTTCACGGTCTGCACTCGGCTTCGGGTTCACGGTCTATGCCCGGATTCGGGTTTACGGTCTGTCCCTGGCTTTGGGTTCACGGTCTGCGTCTGGCTTCGTGTTCACGGTCTGTCCCCGGCTTCGGGTTCACGGTCTGTCCCTGGCTTCGGGTTCATGGTCTGCTGCCGGCTTCGGTTTATGGTCTGCGCCCGGCTTCGGGTTCACGGTCTGTCCCTGGCTTTGGGTTCACGGTCTGCGCCCGGCTTCGGGTTCACGGTCTACGACGGGCTTCGGGTTCACGGTCTGCACTCGGCTTCGGGTTCACGGTCTATGCCCGGATTCGGGTTTACGGTCTGTCCCTGGCTTTGGGTTCACGGTCTGCGTCTGGCTTCGTGTTCACGGTCTGTCCCCGGCTTCGGGTTCACGGTCTGTCCCTGGCTTCGGGTTCATGGTCTGCTGCCGGCTTCGGTTTATGGTCTGCGCCCGGCTTCGGGTTCACGGTCTGTCCCTGGCTTTGGGTTCACGGTCTGCGCCCGGCTTCGGGTTCACGGTCTACGACGGGCTTCGGGGTCACGGTCTGCTCCTGGCTTCGGGTTCATGGTCTGAGCCCGGCTTTGGGTTCACGGTCTGCTCCTGGCTTCGGGTTTATGGTCTGTACCCAACTTCAGGTTCACGGTCTGAGCCCGGCTTCGGGTTCACGGTCTGTCCCCGCTTTCGGGTTCACGGTCTGCTCCTGGCTTCGGGTTTATGGTCTATACCCAACTTCAGGTTCACGGTCTGCGTCCGGCTTCGGGTTCACGGTCTGCGCCTGGCTTCGGGTTCACCGTCTGAGCCCGGCGACGGGTTCACGGTCTGCTCCTGGCTTTGGGTTTATGGTCTGTACCCGACTTCGGGTTCACGGTCTGAGTCCGGCTTCGGGTTCACGGTCTGTCCCCGCTTTCGGGTTCATGGTCTGTCCCCGCTTTCGGGTTCACGGTCTGCTCCTGGTTTCGGGTTTGTGGTCTGTACCCGACTTCATGTTCACGGTCTGAGCCCGGCTTCGGGTTCAGGTCTGAGCCCGGCTTCGGGTTCACGGTCTGTCCCCGGCTTCGGGTTCACGGTCTGAGCCCGGCTTCGGGTTCACGGTCTGCTCCTGGTTTCGGGTTCACGGTCTGAGCCCGGCTTCGGGTTCACGGTCTGAGCTCGGCTTCGGGTTCACGGTCTGAGCCCGGCTTCGGTGTCACGGTCTGAGCCCGGCTTTGGGTTCACGGTCTGCTCCTGGCTTCGGGTTCATGGTCTGTGTCCGGTTTCGGGGTCGCGGTCTGTCCCCGGCTTCGTGTTCACGGTCTGCGCCCGGCTTCGGGTTCACGGTCTGCTCCCAGCTTCGGGTTCACATTCTGCGCCCGGCTTCGGGTTCACTGTCTGTACTCGGCTTCGGGTTCACGGTCTATGCCCGCCTTCGGGTTTACAGTCTGTCCCCGGCTTCGGGTTCATGGTCTGCGGCCGGCTTCGGGTTCACGGTTTGTGCCGGTTTCCGGTTGACTTTCTCTCCCCGGCTTCGGGTTCACGGTCTGCTCCTGGCTTTGGGTTCATGGTCTGAGCCCGGCTTCGGGTTCACGGTCTGCTCCTGGCTTCGGGTTTATGGTCTGTACCCAACTTCAGGTTCACGGTCTGAGCCCGGCTTCGGGTTCACGGTTTTCTCCTGGCTTCGGATTTATGGTCTGTACCCGACTTCGGGTTCACGGTCTGAGCCCGGCTTCGGGTTTATGGTCCGTACCCGACTTCGGGTTCACGGTCTCTGCCCGGCTTCAGGTTCACAGTCTGCTCCTAGCTTCGGGTTCACGGTCTGAGCCCGGCTTCGGGTTCACGGTCTGCTCCTGGCTTCGGGTTCACGGTCTGAGCCCGGCTTCGGGTTCACGGTCTGCTCCTGGCTTCGGGTTCGTGGTCTGAGCCCGGCTTTGCGTTCACGGTCTGCTCCTGGCTTCGGGTTTATGGTCTGTACTCAACTTCAGTTTCACGGTCTGAGCCCGGCTTCGGGTTCATGGTCTGTCCCCGCTTTCAGGTTCATGGTCTGTCCCCGCTTTCAGGTTCACAGTCTGCTCCTGGCTTCGGGTTTATGGTCTGTACCCGACTTCAGGTTCACGGTCTGAGCCCGGCTTCGGGTTCACGGTCTGTCCCCGCTTTCAGGTTCATGGTCTGTCCCCGCTTTCAGGTTCACAGTCTGCTCCTGGCTTCGGGTTTATGGTCTGTACCCGACTTCAGGTTCACGGTTTGAGCCCGGCTTCGGGTTCACGGTCTGTCCCCGGCTTCGGGTTCACGGTCTGAGCCCGGCTTCGGGTTTATGGTTCGTACCGGACTTCGGGTTCACGGTCTGCGCCCGGCTTTGGGTTCACGGTCTGCTCCTGGCTTCGGTTTCACGGTCTGAGCCCGGCTTCGGGTTCACGGTCTGCTCCTGGCTTCGGGTTCATGGTCTGAGCCCGGCTTTGGGTTCACGGTCTGCTCCTGGCTTCGGGTTTATGGTCTGTACCCAACTTCAGGTTCACGGTCTGAGCCCGGCTTCGGGGTCATGGTCTGTCCCCGGCTTCGGGTTCAAGGACTCTGCCCGGCTTCGAGTTCACGGTCTGCGCCCGGCTTCGGGTTCACAGTCTGAGCCCGGCTGTGGGTTCACCGTCTGTGTCCGGCTTCGGGTTCACGGTCTGTGTCCGGCTTCAGGTTCACGGTCTGCTCCTGGCTTCGGGTTTATGGTTCGTACCCGACTTCGGGTTCACGGTCTGAGCCCGGCTTCGGGTTCACGGTCTGAGCCCGGCTTCGGGTTCACGGTCTGAGCCCGGCTTCGGGTTCATGGTCTGTCCCCGACTTCGGGTTCACGGTCTGCGTCCGGCTTCAGGTTCATGGTCTGCTCCTGGCTTCGGGTTTATGGTCTGTACCCGACTTCGGGTTCACGGTCTGAGCCCGGCTTCGGGTTTATGGTTCGTACCCGACTTCGGGTTCACGGTCTGAGCCCGGCTTCGGGTTCACGGTCTGCTCCTGGCTTCGGGTTCACGGTCTGAGCCCGGCTTTGGGTTCACGGTCTGCTCCTGGCTTTGGGTTCATGGTCTGAGCCCAGCTTCGGGTTCACAATCTGCTCCTGGCTTCGGGTTTATGGTCTGTACCCAACTTCAGGTTCACGGTCAGAGCCCGGCTTCGGGTTCATGGTCTGTTCCCGACTTCGGGTTCACGGTCTGCGTCCGGCTTCAGGTTCACGGTCTGCTCCTGGCTTCGGGTTTATGGTCTGTACCCGACTTCGGGTTCACGGTCTGAGCCCGGCTTCGGGTTTATGGTCCATACCCGACTTCGGGTTCACGGTCTGAGCCCGGCTTCGGGTTCACGGTCTGCTCCTGGCTTCGGGTTCACGGTCTGAGCCCGGCTTCGGGTTCACGGTCTGCTCCTGGCTTCGGGTTCATGGTCTGAGCCCGGCTTTGGGTTCACGGTCTGCTCCTGGCTTTCGGGTTCATGGGCTGTCCCCGCTTTCGGGTTCACGGTCTGCTCCTGGCTTCGGGTTCACGGTCTGTCCCCGGCTTCGGGTTCACGGTCTGAGCCCGGCTTCGGGTTCACGGTCTGTCCCCGGCTTCGGGTTCACGGTCTGAGCCCGGCTTCGGGTTTATGGCTCGTACCCGACTTCGGGTTCACGGTCTGAGCCCGGCTTTGGGTTCACGGTCTGCTCCTGGCTTCGGGTTCACGGTCTGAGCCCGGCTTCGGGTTCACGGTCTGCTCCTGGCTTCGGGTTCATGGTCTGAGCCCGGCTTCGGGTTCACGGTCTGCTCCTGGCTTCGGGTTCACCGTCTGAGCCCGGCGACGGGTTCACGGTCTGCTCCTGGCTTTGGGTTTATGGTCTGTACCCGACTTCGGGTTCACGGTCTGAGTCCGGCTTCGGGTTCACGGTCTGTCCCCGCTTTCGGGTTCATGGTCTGTCCCCGCTTTCGGGTTCACGGTCTGCTCCTGGTTTCGGGTTTGTGGTCTGTACCCAACTTCAGGTTCACGGTCTGAGCCCGGCTTCGGGTTCAGGTCTGAGCCCGGCTTCGGGTTCACGGTCTGTCCCCGGCTTCGGGTTCACGGTCTGCTCCTGGTTTCGGGTTCACGGTCTGCTCCTGGTTTCGGGTTCACGGTCTGAGCCCGGCTTCGGGTTCACGGTCTGCTCCTGGTTTCGGGTTCACGGTCTGTCCCCGACTTCGGGTTCACGGTCTGCGTCCGGCTTCGGGTTCACGGTCTGCTCCTGGCTTCGGGTTCACCGTCTGAGCCCGGCTTCGGGTTCACGGTCTGCTCCTGGCTTTGGGTTTATGGTCTGTACCCGACTTCGGGTTCACGGTCTGAGTCCGGCTTCGGGTTCACGGTCTGTCCCCGCTTTCGGGTTCACGGTCTGCTCCTGGTTTCGGGTTTGTGGTCTGTACCCGACTTCAGGTTCACGGTCTGAGCCCGGCTTCGGGTTCAGGTCTGAGCCCGGCTTCGGGTTCACGGTCTGTCCCCGGCTTCGGGTTCACGGTCTGAGCCCGGCTTCGGGTTCACGGTCTGCTCCTGGTTTCGGGTTTACGGTCTGAGCCCGGCTTCGGGTTCACGGTCTGAGCTCGGCTTCGGGTTCACGGTCTGAGCCCGGCTTCGGGTTCAGGTCTGAGCCCGGCTTCGGGTTCACGGTCTGTCCCCGGCTTCGGGTTCACGGTCTGAGCCCGGCTTCGGGTTCACGGTCTGCTCCTGGTTTCGGGTTCACGGTCTGAGCCCGGCTTCGGGTTCACGGTCTGAGCTCGGCTTCGGGTTCACGGTCTGAGCCCGGCTTCGGTGTCACGGTCTGAGCCCGGCTTTGGGTTCACGGTCTGCTCCTGGCTTCGGGTTCACGGTCTGTGTCCGGTTTCGGGGTCCCGGTCTGTCCCCGGCTTCGGGTTCACGGTCTGCGCCCGGCTTCGGGTTCATGGTCTGAGCCCGGCTTTGGGTTCACGGTCTGCTCCTGGCTTCGGGTTTATGGTCTGTACCCAACTTCAGGTTCACGGTCTGAGCCCGGCTTCGGGTTCATGGTCTGTCCCCGACTTCGGGTTCACGGTCTGCGTCCGGTTTCGGGTTCACGGTCTGCTCCTGGCTTCGGGTTCACCGTCTGAGCCCGGCTTCGGGTTCACGGTCTGCTCCTGGCTTTGGGTTTATGGTCTGTACCCGACTTCGGGTTCACGGTCTGCTCCTGGTTTCGGGTTTGTGGTCTGTACCCGACTTCAGGTTCACGGTCTGAGCCCGGCTTCGGGTTCAGGTCTGAGCCCGGCTTCGGGTTCACGGTCTGTCCCCGGCTTCGGGTTCACGGTCTGAGCCCGGCTTCGGGTTCACGGTCTGCTCCTGGTTTCGGGTTTACGGTCTGAGCCCGGCTTCGGGTTCACGGTCTGAGCTCGGCTTCGGGTTCACGGTCTGAGCCCGGCTTCGGTGTCACGGTCTGAGCCCGGCTTTGGGTTCACGGTCTGCTCCTGGCTTTGGGTTCACGGTCTGTGTCCGGTTTCGGGGTTCCGGTCTGTCCCCGGCTTCGTGTTCACGGTCTGCGCCCGGCTTCGGGTTCACGGTCTGCTCCCGGCTTCGGGTTCACAGTCTGCGCCCGGCTTCGGGTTCATTGTCTGTACTCGGCTTCGGGTTCACGGTCTATGCCCGCCTTCGGGTTTACAGTCTGTCCCCGGCTTCGGGTTGATGGTCTGCGGCCGGCTTCGGGTTCACGGTTTGTGCCGGTTTCCGGTTGACTTTCTCTCCCCGGCTTCGGGTTCATGGTCTGCGCCCTGCTTCGGGTTTTGGTCTGCGCCCTGCTTCGGGATCACGGTCTGAGCCAGGCTGTGGGTTCACGGTCTGTGCCCGGCTTCGGGTTCACAGTCTGAGCCTGGCTGTGGGTTCACGGTCTGTGCCCGGCTTCGGGTTCACGGTCTGAGTCCGGCTTCAGGTTTACGGTCTGCTCCTGGCTTCGGGTTTATGGTCTGCACCCAACTTCGGGTTCACGGTCTGAGCCCGGCTTCGGGTTTACGGTTCGTACCCGACTTCGGGTTCACGGTCTGAGCCCGGCTTCGGGTTCACGGTCTGCTCCTGGCTTCGGGTTCACGGTCTGAGCCCGGCTTCGGGTTCACGGTCTGCTCCTGGCTTTGGGTTCATGGTCTGAGCCCGGCTTCGGGTTCACGGTCTGCTCCTGGCTTCGGGTTTATGGTCTGTACCCAACTTCAGGTTCACGGTCTGAGCCCGGCTTCGGGTTCACGGTCTGTCCCCGACTTCGGGTTCACGGTCTGCGTCCGGCTTCGGGTTCACGGTCTGCGTCCGGCTTCAGGTTCACGGTTTGCTCCTGGCTTCGGGTTTATGGTCTGTACCCAACTTCAGGTTCACGGTCTGAGCCCGGCTTCGGGTTCACGGTCTGTCCCCGACTTCGGGTTCACGGTCTGCGTCCGGCTTCGGGTTCACGGTCTGCGTCCGGCTTCAGGTTCACGGTTTGCTCCTGGCTTCGGGTTTATGGTCTGTACCCGACTTCGGGTTCACGGTCTGAGCCCGGCTTCGGGTTTATGGTCCGTACCCGACTTCGGGTTCATGGCCTCTGCCCGGCTTCGGGTTCACAGTCTGCTCCTGGCTTCGGGTTCACAGTCTGAGCCCGGCTTCGGGTTCACGGTCTGCTCCTGGCTTCGGGTTCATGGTCTGAGCCCGGCTTTGCGTTCACGGTCTGCTCCTGGCTTCGGGTTTATGGTCTGTACCCAACTTCAGGTTCAAGGTCAGAGCCTGGCTTCGGGTTCATGGTCTGTCCCCGACTTCGGGTTCACGGTCTGTCCCCGCTTTCAGGTTCATGGTCTGTCCCCGCTTTCAGGTTCACAGTCTGCTCCTGGCTTCGGGTTTATGGTCTGTACCCGACTTCAGGTTCACGGTCTGAGCCCGGTGTCGGGTTCACGGTCTGCTCCTGGCTTCGGGTTCACGGTCTGAGCCTGGCTTCGGGTTCACGGTCTGCTCCTGGCTTCGGGTTCACGGTCTGAGCCCGGCTTCGGGTTCACGATCTGCTCCTGGCTTCGGGTTCACGGTCTGTCCCCGGCTTCGGGTTCACGGTCTGCGCCCGGCTTTGGGGTCACGGTCTGAGCCCGGCTTCGGTTTCACGGTCTGAGCCCGGCTTCGGTGTCACGGTCTGCGCCCGGCTTCGTGGTCATGGTCTGAGCCCGGCTTTGGGTTCACGGTCTGAGCCCGGCTTCGGGTTCACGGTCTGCTCCTGGCTTCGGGTTCACGGTCTGAGACCGGCTTCGGGTTCACGGTCTGCTCCTGGCTTCGGGTTCAGGGTCTGCTCCTGGCTTCGGGTTCACGGTCTGAGCCCGGCTTCGGGTTCACGGTCTGAGCCCGGCTTCGGGTTCACGGACTGAGCCCGGCTTCGGGTTTACAGTCTGTCCCCGGCTTCGGGTTCATGGTCTGCGGCTGGCTTCGGTTTCACGGTTTGTGCCGGTTTCCGGTTGACTTTCTCTCCCCGGCTTCGGGTTCATGGTCTGCGCCCCGCTTCGGGTTCACGGTCTGAGCCAGGCTGTGGGTTCACGGTCTGTGCCCGGCCTCGGGTTCACATTCTGCGCCTGGCTGTGGGTTCACGGTCTGTGCCCGGCTTCGGGTTCACGGTCTGCGTCCGGCTTCAGGTTTACGGTCTGCTCCTGGCTTCGGGTTTATGGTCTGTACCCGACTTCGGGTTCACGGTCTGAGCCCGGCTTCGGGTTCACGGTCTGAGCCCGGCTTCGGGTTCACGGTCTGCTCCTGGCTTCGGGGTCACGGTGTGAGCCCGGCTTCGGGTTCACGGTCTGAGCCCGGCTTCGGGTTCACGGTCTGCTCCTGGCTTCGGGTTCACGGTCTGTGTCTGGCTTCGGAGTCCCGGTCTGTCCCTGGCTTCGTGTTCACTGTCTGCGCCAAGCTTCGGGTTCACGTTCTGCTCCCGGCTTCGGGTTCACAGTCTGCGCCCGGTTTCGGGTTCACTGTCTGTACTCGGCTTCAGGTTCACGGTCTATGCCCGCCTTCGGGTCTACTGTCTGTCCCCGGCTTCGGGTTCATGGTCTGCGGCCGGCTTCGGGTTCACGGTTTGTGCCGGTTTCCGGTTGACTTTCTCTCCCCGGCTTCGGGTTCATGGTCTGCGCCCGGCTTCGGGTTTTGGTCTGCGCCCCGCTTCGGGTTCACGGTCTGAGCCCGGCTTCGGGTTCATGGTCTGTCCCCGACTTCGGGTTCACGGTCTGTCCCCGCTTTCGGGTTCATGGGCTGTCCCCGCTTTCGGGTTCACGGTCTGCTCCTGGCTTCGGGTTTATGGTCTGTACCCGACTTCAGGTTCACGGTCTGAGCCCGGCTTCGGGTTCACGGTCTGTCCCCGGCTTCGGGTTCACGGTCTGAGCCCGGCTTCGGGTTTATGGCTCGTACCCGACTTCGGGTTCACGGTCTGAGCCCGGCTTTGGGTTCACGGTCTGCTCCTGGCTTCGGGTTCATGGTCTGAGCCCGGCTTTGGGTTCACGGTCTGCTCCTGGCTTCGGGTTTATGGTCTGTACCCAACTTCAGGTTCACGGTCTGAGCCCGGCTTCGGGTTCACGGTCTGCTCCTGGCTTCGGGTTCACGGTCTGAGCCCGGCTTCGGGTTCACGGTCTGCTCCTGGCTTCGGGGTCACGGTGTGAGCCTGGCTTCGGGTTCACGGTCTGAGCCCGGCTTCGGGTTCACGGTCTGTCCCCGACTTCGGGTTCACGGTCTGAGCCCGGCTTCGGGTTCATGGTCTGTCCCCGGCTTCGGGTTCACGGTCTGTGCCCGGCTTCGGGTTCACAGTCTGGGCCTGGCTGTGGGTTCACGGTCTGTGCCCGGCTTCGGGTTCACGGTCTTCTCCTGGTTTCGGGTTCACGGTCTGAGCCCGGCTTCGGGTTTATGGTCTGTACCCGACTTCGGGTTCACGGTCTGTGCCCTGCTTCGGGTTTATGGTTCGTACCCGACTTCGGGTTCACGGTCTGAGCCCGGCTTCGGGTTCACGGTCTGAGCCCGGCTTCGGGTTCACGGTCTGCTCCTGGCTTCGGGTTCACGGTCTGAGCCCGGCTTCGGGTTCACGGTGTGAGCCTGGCTTCGGGTTCACGGTCTGCTCCTGGCTTCGGGGTCACGGTGTGAGCCTGGCTTCGGGTTCACGGTCTGAGCCTGGCTTCGGGGTCACGGTCTGCGCCCGGCTTCGGGTTCACGGTCTGAGCCCGGCTTCGGGGTCACGGTCTGCTCCTGGCTTCGGGTTCACGGTGTGAGCCCGGCTTCGGGTTCACGGTGTGAGCCCGGCTTCGGGTTCACGGTCTGCTCCTGGCTTCGGGGTCACGGTGTGATCCTGGTTTCGGGTTCACGGTCTGAGCCGGGCTTCGGGTTCACGGTCTGCGCCCAGCTTCGGGTTCACGGTCTGAGCCCGGCTTTGGGTTCACGGTCTTCTCCTGGCTTCGGGTTCACGGTCTGAGCCCGGCTTCGGGTTCACGGTGTGAGCCCGGCTTCGGGTTCACGGTCTGAGCCCGGCCTCGGGTTCACGGTCTGTCCCCGGCTTCGGGTTCATGGTCTGTGCCCGGCTTCGTGTTCACGGTCTTCACCCGGCTTGGGGTTTACAGTCTGTTTCCGGCTTCAGGATCACGGTCTGTCACCGGCTTCGGGTTCACGGTCTACGCCCGGCTTCGTGTTCACAGTCTGTGCCCGGCTTCGGGTTCACGGTCTGCGTCCGGCTTCAGGTTCACGGTCTGCTCCTGGCTTAGGGTTTATGGTTCGTACCCGGGTTCGGGTTCACGGTCTGCTCCTGGCTTCGGGTTCACGGTCTGAGCCCGGCTTCGGGTTCACAGTCTACGCCCGTCTTCGGGTTCACGGTCTGCACTCGGCTTCGGGTTCACGGTCTATGCCCGGATTCGGGTTTACGGTCTGTCCCTGGCTTTGGGTTCACGGTCTGCGTCTGGCTTCGTGTTCACGGTCTGTCCCCGGCTTCGGGTTCACGGTCTGTCCCTGGCTTCGGGTTCATGGTCTGCTGCCGGCTTCGGTTTATGGTCTGCGCCCGGCTTCGGGTTCACGGTCTGTCCCTGGCTTTGGGTTCACGGTCTGCGCCCGGCTTCGGGTTCACGGTCTACGACGGGCTTCGGGGTCACGGTCTGTCCCCGGCTTCGGGTTCATGGTCTGTGCCCAGCTTTGGGTTCACGGTCTGCTCCTGGCTTCGGGTTTATGGTCTGTACCCACCTTCAGGTTCACGGACTGCTCCTGGCTTCGGGTTTATGGTCTGTACCCGACTTCAGGTTCACGGTCTGAGCCCGGCTTCGGTTTTATGGCTCGTACCCGACTTCGGGTTCACGGTCTGAGCCCGGCTTTGGGTTCACGGTCTGCTCCTGGCTTCGGGTTCACGGTCTGAGCCCGGCTTCGGGTTCACGGTCTGCTCCTGGCTTCGGGTTCATGGTCTGAGCCCGGCTTTGGGTTCACGGTCTGCTCCTGGCTTCGGGTTTATGGTCTATACCCAACTTCAGGTTCACGGTCTGCGTCCGGCTTCGGGTTCACGGTCTGCTCCTGGCTTCGGGTTCACCGTCTGAGCCCGGCGACGGGTTCACGGTCTGCTCCTGGCTTTGGGTTTATGGTCTGTACCCGACTTCGGGTTCACGGTCTGAGTCCGGCTTCGGGTTCACGGTCTGTCCCCGCTTTCGGGTTCATGGTCTGTCCCCGCTTTCGGGTTCACGGTCTGCTCCTGGTTTCGGGTTTGTGGTCTGTACCCGACTTCAGGTTCACGGTCTGAGCCCGGCTTCGGGTTCACGGTCTGAGCCCGGCTTCGGGTTCAGGTCTGAGCCCGGCTTCGGGTTCACGGTCTGTCCCCGGCTTCGGGTTCACGGTCTGTGCCCGGCTTCGGGTTCACGGTCTGCTCCTGGTTTCGGGTTCACGGTCTGAGCCCGGCTTCGGGTTCACGGTCTGAGCTCGGCTTCGGGTTCACGGTCTGAGCCCGGCTTCGGTGTCACGGTCTGAGCCCGGCTTTGGGTTCACGGTCTGCTCCTGGCTTCGGGTTCACGGTCTGTGTCCGGTTTCGGGGTCGCGGTCTGTCCCCGGCTTCGTGTTCACGGTCTGCGCCCGGCTTCGGGTTCACGGTCTGCTCCCAGCTTCGGGTTCACATTCTGCGCCCGGCTTCGGGTTCACTGTCTGTACTCGGCTTCGGGTTCACGGTCTATGCCCGCCTTCGGGTTTACAGTCTGTCCCCGGCTTCGGGTTGATGGTCTGCGGCCGGCTTCGGGTTCACGGTTTGTGCCGGTTTCCGGTTGACTTTCTCTCCCCGGCTTCGGGTTCATGGTCTGAGCCCGGCTTCGGGTTCACGGTCTGCTCCTGGCTTCGGGTTCACGGTCTGAGCCCGGCTTCGGGTTCACGGTCTGCTCCTGGCTTTGGGTTCATGGTCTGAGCCCGGCTTCGGGTTCACGGTCTGCTCCTGGCTTCGGGTTTATGGTCTGTACCCAACTTCAGGTTCACGGTCTGAGCCCGGCTTCGGGTTCACGGTTTGCTCCTGGCTTCGGGTTTATGGTCTGAACCCGACTTCGGGTTCACGGTCTGAGCCCGGCTTCAGGTTTATGGTCCGTACCCGACTTCAGGTTCACGGTCTCTGCCCGGCTTCAGGTTCACAGTCTGCTCCTGGCTTCGGGTTCACGGTCTGAGCCCGGCTTCGGGTTCACGGTCTGCTCCTGGCTTCGGGTTCGTGGTCTGAGCCCGGCTTTGCGTTCACGGTCTGCTCCTGGCTTCGGGTTTATGGTCTGTACTCAACTTCAGGTTCACGGTCTGAGCCCGGCTTCGGGTTCATGGTCTGTCCCCGACTTCGGGTTCACGGTCTGCGTCCGGCTTCGAGTTCACGGTCTGTTCCCGCTTTCAGGTTCATGGTCTGTCCCCGCTTTCAGGTTCACAGTCTGCTCCTGGCTTCGGGTTTATGGTCTGTACCCGACTTCAGGTTCACGGTCTGAGCCCGGCTTCGGGTTCACGGTCTTTCCCCGGCTTCGGGTTCACGGTCTGAGCCCGGCTTCGGGTTTATGGTTCGTACCGGACTTCGGGTTCATGGTCTGAGCCCGGCTTTGGGTTCACGGTCTGCTCCTGGCTTCGGGTTTATGGTCTGTACCCAACTTCAGGTTCACGGTCTGAGCCCGGCTTCGGGGTCATGGTCTGTCCCCAGCTTCGGGTTCAAGGACTCTGCCCGGCTTCGAGTTCACGGTCTGCGCCCGGCTTCGGGTTTACGGTCTGTGCCCGGCTTCAGGGTCAGGGTCTTTCCCCGGCTTCGTGTTCACGGTCTGCGCCCAGCTTTGGGTTCACGGTCTGCTCCCAGCTTCGGGTTCACAGTCTACGCCCAGCTTCGTGGTCAAGGTCTGTCCCCGGCTTCGGGTTCACGGTCTGTGCCCGGCTTCGTGTTCACGGTCTGTGCCCGGCTTCGGGTTCATGGTCTGCGTCCGGCTTCGGGTTCACGGTTTGCTCCTGGCTTCGGGTTTATGGTCTGTACCCGACTTCAGGTTCACGGTCTGAGCCCGGCTTCGGGTTCACGGTCTGAGCCCGGCTTCGGGTTCACGGTCTGTTCCCGGCTTCGGGTTCACGGTCTGAGCCCGGCTTCGGGTTCACGGTCTGCTCCAGGCTTCGGGTTGACGGTCTGAGCCCGGCTTCGGGTTCACGGTCTGAGCTCGGCTTCGGGTTCACGGTGTGAGCCCGGCTTCGGTGTCACGGTCTGAGCCCGGCTTCGGGTTCACGATCTGCTCCTGGCTTCGGGTTCACGGTCTGTGCTCGGCTTCGGGGTCCCGGTCTGTCCCCGGCTTCGTGTTCACGGTCTGCGCCCGGCTTCGGGTTCACGGTCTGCGCCCGGCTTCGGGTTCACTGTCTGTATTCGGCTTCGGGTTCACGTTCGATGCCCGCCTTCGGGTTTACAGTCTGTCCCCGGCTTCGGGTTCACGGACTGAGCCCGGCTGTGGGTTCACGTTCTGTGCCCGGCTTCGGGTTCACAGTCTGAGCCCGGCTGTGGGTTCACCGTCTGTGTCCGGCTTCGGGTTCACGGTCTGTGTCCGGCTTCAGGTTCACGGTCTGCTCCTGGCTTCGGGTTTATGGTTCGTACCCGACTTCGGGTTCACTGTCTGAGCCCGGCTTCGGGTTCACGGTCTGCTCCTGGCTTCGGGTTCACGGTCTGAGCCCGGCTTCGGGTTCACGGTCTGAGCCCGGCTTCGGGTTCATGGTCTGTCCCCGACTTCGGGTTCACGGTCTGCGTCCGGCTTCAGGTTCATGCTCTGCTCCTGGCTTCGGGTTTATGGTCTGTACCCGACTTCGGGTTCACGGTCTGAGCCCGGCTTAGGGTTTTGGTCTGCGCCCGGCTTCGGGTTCACGGACTGAGCCCGGCTGTGGGTTCACGTTCTGTGCCCGGCTTCGGGTTCACAGTCTGAGCCCGGCTGTGGGTTCACCGTCTGTGTCTGGCTTCGGGTTCACGGTCTGTGTCCGGCTTCAGGTTCACGGTCTGCTCCTGGCTTCGGGTTTATGGTTCGTACCCGACTTCGGGTTCACGGTCTGAGCCCGGCTTCGGGTTCACGGTCTGCTCCTGGCTTCGGGTTCACGGTCTGAGCCCGGCTTCGGGTTCACGGTCTGAGCCCGGCTTCGGGTTCATGGTCTGTCCCCGACTTCGGGTTCACGGTCTGCGTCCGGCTTCAGGTTCATGGTCTGCTCCCGGCTTCGGGTTTATGGTTCGTACCCGACTTCGGGTTCACGGTCTGAGCCCGGCTTCGGGTTCACGGTCTGCTCCTGGCTTCGGGTTCACGGTCTGAGCCCGGCTTTGGGTTCACGGTCTGCTCCTGGCTTTGGGTTCATGGTCTGAGCCCGGCTTCGTGTTCACAATCTGCTCCTGGCTTCGGGTTTATGGTCTGTACCCAACTTCAGGTTCACGGTCTGAGCCCGGCTTCGGGTTTATGGCTCGTACCCGACTTCGGGTTCACGGTCTGAGCCCGGCTTTGGGTTCACGGTCTGCTCCTGGCTTCGGGTTCACGGTCTGAGCCCGGCTTCGGGTTCACGGTCTGCTCCTGGCTTCGGGTTCATGGTCTGAGCCCGGCTTTGGGTTCACGGTCTGCTCCTGGCTTCGGGTTTATGGTCTATACCCAACTTCAGGTTCACGGTCTGCGTCCGGCTTCGGGTTCACGGTCTGCTCCTGGCTTCGGGTTCACCGTCTGAGCCCGGCGACGGGTTCACGGTCTGCTCCTGGCTTTGGGTTTATGGTCTGAGTCCGGCTTCGGGTTCACGGTCTGTCCCCGCTTTCGGGTTCATGGTCTGTCCCCGCTTTCGGGTTCACGGTCTGCTCCTGGTTTCGGGTTTGTGGTCTGTACCCGACTTCAGGTTCACGGTCTGAGCCCGGCTTCGGGTTCACGGTCTGAGCCCGGCTTCGGGTTCAGGTCTGAGCCCGGCTTCGGGTTCACGGTCTGTCCCCGGCTTCGGGTTCACGGTCTGTGCCCGGCTTCGGGTTCACGGTCTGCTCCTGGTTTCGGGTTCACGGTCTGAGCCCGGCTTCGGGTTCACGGTCTGAGCTCGGCTTCGGGTTCACGGTCTGAGCCCGGCTTCGGTGTCACGGTCTGAGCCCGGCTTTGGGTTCACGGTCTGCTCCTGGCTTCGGGTTCACGGTCTGTGTCCGGTTTCGGGGTCGCGGTCTGTCCCCGGCTTCGTGTTCACGGTCTGCGCCCGGCTTCGGGTTCACGGTCTGCTCCCAGCTTCGGTTTCACATTCTGCGCCCGGCTTCGGGTTCACTGTCTGTACTCGGCTTCGGGTTCACGGTCTATGCCCGCCTTCGGGTTTACAGTCTGTCCCCGGCTTCGGGTTCATGGTCTGCGGCCGGCTTCGGGTTCACGGTTTGTGCCGGTTTCCGGTTGACTTTCTCTCCCCGGCTTCGGGTTCATGGTCTGAGCCCGGCTTCGGGTTCACGATCTGCTCCTGGCTTCGGGTTCACGGTCTGAGCCCGGCTTCGGGTTCACGGTCTGCTCCTGGCTTTGGGTTCATGGTCTGAGCCCGGCTTCGGGTTCACGGTCTGCTCCTGGCTTCGGGTTTATGGTCTGTACCCAACTTCAGGTTCACGGTCTGAGCCCGGCTTCGGGTTCACGGTTTGCTCCTGGCTTCGGGTTTATGGTCTGTACCCGACTTCGGGTTCACGGTCTGAGCCCGGCTTCAGGTTTATGGTCCGTACCCGACTTCAGGTTCACGGTCTCTGCCCGGCTTCAGGTTCACAGTCTGCTCCTGGCTTCGGGTTCACGGTCTGAGCCCGGCTTCGGGTTCACGGTCTGCTCCTGGCTTCGGGTTCGTGGTCTGAGCCCGGCTTTGCGTTCACGGTCTGCTCCTGGCTTCGGGTTTATGGTCTGTACTCAACTTCAGGTTCACGGTCTGAGCCCGGCTTCGGGTTCACGGTCTGTCCCCGGCTTCGGGTTCACGGTCTGCTCCTGGCTTCGGGTTTATGGTCTGTACCCAACTTCAGGTTCACGGTCTGAGCCCGGCTTCGGGTTCACGGTTTGCTCCTGGCTTCGGGTTTATGGTCTGTACCCGACTTCGGGTTCACGGTCTGAGCCCGGCTTCAGGTTTATGGTCCGTACCCGACTTCAGGTTCACGGTCTCTGCCCGGCTTCAGGTTCACAGTCTGCTCCTGGCTTCGGGTTCACGGTCTGAGCCCGGCTTCGGGTTCACGGTCTGCTACTGGCTTCGGGTTCGTGGTCTGAGCCCGGCTTTGCGTTCACGGTCTGCTCCTGGCTTCGGGTTTATGGTCTGTACTCAACTTCAGGTTCACGGTCTGAGCCCGGCTTCGGGTTCATGGTCTGTCCCCGACTTCGGGTTCACGGTCTGCGTCCGGCTTCGAGTTCACGGTCTGTTCCCGCTTTCAGGTTCATGGTCTGTCCCCGCTTTCAGGTTCACAGTCTGCTCCTGGCTTCGGGTTTATGGTCTGTACCCGACTTCAGGTTCACGGTCTGAGCCCGGCTTCGGGTTCACGGTCTGTCCCCGGCTTCGGGTTCACGGTCTGAGCCCGGCTTCGGGTTTATGGTTCGTACCGGACTTCGGGTTCATGGTCTGAGCCCGGCTTTGGGTTCACGGTCTGCTCCTGGCTTCGGGTTTATGGTCTGTACCCAACTTCAGGTTCACGGTCTGAGCCCGGCTTCGGGGTCATGGTCTGTCCCCGGCTTCGGGTTCAAGGACTCTGCCCGGCTTCGAGTTCACGGTCTGCGCCCGGCTTCGGGTTTACGGTCTGTGCCCGGCTTCAGGGTCAGGGTCTTTCCCCGGCTTCGTGTTCACGGTCTGCGCCCAGCTTTGGGTTCACGGTCTGCTCCCAGCTTCGGGTTCACAGTCTACGCCCAGCTTCGGGGTCACGGTCTGTCCCCGGCTTCGGGTTCACGGTCTGTGCCCGGCTTCGTGTTCATGGTCTGCGTCCGGCTTCGGGTTCACGGTTTGCTCCTGGCTTCGGGTTTATGGTCTGTACCCGACTTCAGGTTCACGGTCTGAGCCCGGCTTCGGGTTCACGGTCTGAGCCCGGCTTCGGGTTCACGGTCTGTCCCCGGCTTCGGGTTCACGGTCTGAGCCCGGCTTCGGGTTCACGGTCTGCTCCAGGCTTCGGGTTCACGGTCTGAGCCCGGCTTCGGGTTCACGGTCTGAGCTCGGCTTCGGGTTCACGGTGTGAGCCCGGCTTCGGTGTCACGGTCTGAGCCCGGCTTCGGGTTCACGATCTGCTCCTGGCTTCGGGTTCACGGTCTGTGCTCGGCTTCGGGGTCCCGGTCTGTCCCCGGCTTCGTGTTCACGGTCTGCGCCCAGCTTCGAGTTCACGGTCTGCTCCCGGCTTCGGGTTCACGGTCTGCGCCCGGCTTCGGGTTCACTGTCTGTATTCGGCTTCGGGTTCACGTTCTATGCCCGCCTTCGGGTTTACAGTCTGTCCCCGGCTTCGGGTTCACGGACTGAGCCCGGCTGTGGGTTCACGTTCTGTGCCCGGCTTCGGGTTCACAGTCTGAGCCCGGCTGTGGGTTCACCGTCTGTGTCTGGCTTCGGGTTCACGGTCTGTGTCCGGCTTCAGGTTCACGGTCTGCTCCTGGCTTCGGGTTTATGGTTCGTACCCGACTTCGGGTTCACGGTCTGAGCCCGGCTTCGGGTTCACGGTCTGCTCCTGGCTTCGGGTTCACGGTCTGAGCCCGGCTTCGGGTTCACGGTCTGAGCCCGGCTTCGGGTTCATGGTCTGTCCCCGACTTCGGGTTCACGGTCTGCGTCCGGCTTCAGGTTCATGGTCTGCTCCCGGCTTCGGGTTTATGGTTCGTACCCGACTTCGGGTTCACGGTCTGAGCCCGACTTCGGGTTCACGGTCTGCTCCTGGCTTCGGGTTCATGGTCTGAGCCCGGCTTCGTGTTCACAATCTGCTCCTGGCTTCGGGTTTATGGTCTGTACCCAACTTCAGGTTCACGGTCAGAGCCCGGCTTCGGGTTCATGGTCTGTCCCCGACTTCGGGTTCACGGTCTGCGTCCGGCTTCGGGTTCACGGTCTGCGTCCGGCTTCAGGTTCACGGTCTGCTCCTGGCTTCGGGTTTATGGTCTGTACCCGACTTCGGGTTCACGGTCTGAGCCCGGCTTCGGGTTTATGGTCCGTACCCGACTTCGGGTTCACGGTCTGAGCCCGGCTTCGGGTTCACAGTCTGCTCCTGGCTTCGGGTTCACGGTCTGAGCCCGGCTTCGGGTTCACGGTCTGCTCCTGGCTTCGGGTTCATGGTCTGAGCCCGGCTTTGGGTTCACGGTCTGCTCCTGGCTTCGGGTTTATGGTCTGTACCCAACTTCAGGTTCACGGTCTGAGCCCGGCTTCGGGTTCATGGTCTGTCCCCGACTTCGGGTTCACGGTCTGTCCCCGCTTTCGGGTTCATGGGCTGTCCCCGCTTTCGGGTTCACGGTCTGCTCCTGGCTTCGGGTTTATGGTCTGTACCCGACTTCAGGTTCACGGTCTGAGCCCGGCTTCGGGTTCACGGTCTGTCCCCGGCTTCGGGTTCACGGTCTGAGCCCGGCTTCGGGTTTATGGCTCGTACCCGACTTCGGGTTCACGGTCTGAGCCCGGCTTTGGGTTCACGGTCTGCTCCTGGCTTCGGGTTCACCGTCTGAGCCCGGCTTCGGGTTCACGGTCTGCTCCTGGCTTCGGGTTCATGGTCTGAGCCCGGCTTTGGGTTCACGGTCTGCTCCTGGCTTCGGGTTTATGGTCTGTACCCAACTTCAGGTTCACGGTCTGAGACCGGCTTCGGGTTCACGGTCTGCTCCTGGCTTCGGGTTCACGGTCTGAGCCCGGCTTCGGGTTCACGGTCTGCTCCTGGCTTCGGGTTCATGGTCTGAGCCCGGCTTTGGGTTCACGGTCTGCTCCTGGCTTCGGGTTTATGGTCTATACCCAACTTCAGGTTCACGGCCTGCGTCCGGTTTCGGGTTCACGGTCTGCTCCTGGCTTCGGGTTCACCGTCTGAGCCCGGCGACGGGTTCACGGTCTGCTCCTGGCTTTGGGTTTATGGTCTGTACCCGACTTCGGGTTCACGGTCTGAGTCCGGCTTCGGGTTCACGGTCTGTCCCCGCTTTCGGGTTCATGGTCTGTCCCCGCTTTCGGGTTCACGGTCTGCTCCTGGTTTCGGGTTTGTGGTCTGTACCCAACTTCAGGTTCACGGTCTGAGCCCGGCTTCGGGTTCAGGTCTGAGCCCGGCTTCGGGTTCACGGTCTGTCCCCGGCTTCGGGTTCACGGTCTGAGCCCGGCTTCGGGTTCACGGTCTGCTCCTGGTTTCGGGTTCACGGTCTGAGCCCGGCTTCGGGTTCACGGTCTGAGCTCGGCTTCGGGTTCACGGTCTGAGCCCGGCTTCGGTGTCACGGTCTGAGCCCGGCTTTGGGTTCACGGTCTGCTCCTGGCTTCGGGTTCACGGTCTGTGTCCGGTTTCGGGGTCCCGGTCTGTCCCCGGCTTCGGGTTCACGGTCTGCGCCCGGCTTCGGGTTCATGGTCTGAGCCCGGCTTTGGGTTCACGGTCTGCTCCTGGCTTCGGGTTTATGGTCTGTACCCAACTTCAGGTTCACGGTCTGAGCCCGGCTTCGGGTTCATGGTCTGTCCCCGACTTCGGGTTCACGGTCTGCGTCCGGCTTCGGGTTCACGGTCTGCTCCTGGCTTCGGGTTCACCGTCTGAGCCCGGCTTCGGGTTCACGGTCTGCTCCTGGCTTTGGGTTTATGGTCTGTACCCGACTTTGGGTTCACGGTCTGTGCTCGGCTTCGGGGTCCCGGTCTGTCCCCGGCTTCGTGTTCACGGTCTGCGCCCAGCTTCGAGTTCACGGTCTGCTCCCGGCTTCGGGTTCACGGTCTGCGCCCGGCTTCGGGTTCACTGTCTGTATTCGGCTTCGGGTTCACGTTCTATGCCCGCCTTCGGGTTTACAGTCTGTCCCCGGCTTCGGGTTCACGGACTGAGCCCGGCTGTGGGTTCACGTTCTGTGCCCGGCTTCGGGTTCACAGTCTGAGCCCGGCTGTGGGTTCACCGTCTGTGTCCGGCTTCGGGTTCACGGTCTGTGTCCGGCTTCAGGTTCACGGTCTGCTCCTGGCTTCGGGTTTATGGTTCGTACCCGACTTCGGGTTCACTGTCTGAGCCCGGCTTCGGGTTCACGGTCTGCTCCTGGCTTCGGGTTCACGGTCTGAGCCCGGCTTCGGGTTCACGGTCTGAGCCCGGCTTCGGGTTCATGGTCTGTCCCCGACTTCGGGTTCACGGTCTGCGTCCGGCTTCAGGTTCATGCTCTGCTCCTGGCTTCGGGTTTATGGTCTGTACCCGACTTCGGGTTCACGGTCTGAGCCCGGCTTAGGGTTTTGGTCTGCGCCCGGCTTCGGGTTCACGGACTGAGCCCGGCTGTGGGTTCACGTTCTGTGCCCGGCTTCGGGTTCACAGTCTGAGCCCGGCTGTGGGTTCACCGTCTGTGTCTGGCTTCGGGTTCACGGTCTGTGTCCGGCTTCAGGTTCACGGTCTGCTCCTGGCTTCGGGTTTATGGTTCGTACCCGACTTCGGGTTCACGGTCTGAGCCCGGCTTCGGGTTCACGGTCTGCTCCTGGCTTCGGGTTCACGGTCTGAGCCCGGCTTCGGGTTCACGGTCTGAGCCCGGCTTCGGGTTCATGGTCTGTCCCCGACTTCGGGTTCACGGTCTGCGTCCGGCTTCAGGTTCATGGTCTGCTCCCGGCTTCGGGTTTATGGTTCGTACCCGACTTCGGGTTCACGGTCTGAGCCCGGCTTCGGGTTCACGGTCTGCTCCTGGCTTCGGGTTCACGGTCTGAGCCCGGCTTTGGGTTCACGGTCTGCTCCTGGCTTTGGGTTCATGGTCTGAGCCCGGCTTCGTGTTCACAATCTGCTCCTGGCTTCGGGTTTATGGTCTGTACCCAACTTCAGGTTCACGGTCTGAGCCCGGCTTCGGGTTTATGGCTCGTACCCGACTTCGGGTTCACGGTCTGAGCCCGGCTTTGGGTTCACGGTCTGCTCCTGGCTTCGGGTTCACGGTCTGAGCCCGGCTTCGGGTTCACGGTCTGCTCCTGGCTTCGGGTTCATGGTCTGAGCCCGGCTTTGGGTTCACGGTCTGCTCCTGGCTTCGGGTTTATGGTCTATACCCAACTTCAGGTTCACGGTCTGCGTCCGGCTTCGGGTTCACGGTCTGCTCCTGGCTTCGGGTTCACCGTCTGAGCCCGGCGACGGGTTCACGGTCTGCTCCTGGCTTTGGGTTTATGGTCTGAGTCCGGCTTCGGGTTCACGGTCTGTCCCCGCTTTCGGGTTCATGGTCTGTCCCCGCTTTCGGGTTCACGGTCTGCTCCTGGTTTCGGGTTTGTGGTCTGTACCCGACTTCAGGTTCACGGTCTGAGCCCGGCTTCGGGTTCACGGTCTGAGCCCGGCTTCGGGTTCAGGTCTGAGCCCGGCTTCGGGTTCACGGTCTGTCCCCGGCTTCGGGTTCACGGTCTGTGCCCGGCTTCGGGTTCACGGTCTGCTCCTGGTTTCGGGTTCACGGTCTGAGCCCGGCTTCGGGTTCACGGTCTGAGCTCGGCTTCGGGTTCACGGTCTGAGCCCGGCTTCGGTGTCACGGTCTGAGCCCGGCTTTGGGTTCACGGTCTGCTCCTGGCTTCGGGTTCACGGTCTGTGTCCGGTTTCGGGGTCGCGGTCTGTCCCCGGCTTCGTGTTCACGGTCTGCGCCCGGCTTCGGGTTCACGGTCTGCTCCCAGCTTCGGTTTCACATTCTGCGCCCGGCTTCGGGTTCACTGTCTGTACTCGGCTTCGGGTTCACGGTCTATGCCCGCCTTCGGGTTTACAGTCTGTCCCCGGCTTCGGGTTCATGGTCTGCGGCCGGCTTCGGGTTCACGGTTTGTGCCGGTTTCCGGTTGACTTTCTCTCCCCGGCTTCGGGTTCATGGTCTGAGCCCGGCTTCGGGTTCACGATCTGCTCCTGGCTTCGGGTTCACGGTCTGAGCCCGGCTTCGGGTTCACGGTCTGCTCCTGGCTTTGGGTTCATGGTCTGAGCCCGGCTTCGGGTTCACGGTCTGCTCCTGGCTTCGGGTTTATGGTCTGTACCCAACTTCAGGTTCACGGTCTGAGCCCGGCTTCGGGTTCACGGTTTGCTCCTGGCTTCGGGTTTATGGTCTGTACCCGACTTCGGGTTCACGGTCTGAGCCCGGCTTCAGGTTTATGGTCCGTACCCGACTTCAGGTTCACGGTCTCTGCCCGGCTTCAGGTTCACAGTCTGCTCCTGGCTTCGGGTTCACGGTCTGAGCCCGGCTTCGGGTTCACGGTCTGCTCCTGGCTTCGGGTTCGTGGTCTGAGCCCGGCTTTGCGTTCACGGTCTGCTCCTGGCTTCGGGTTTATGGTCTGTACTCAACTTCAGGTTCACGGTCTGAGCCCGGCTTCGGGTTCACGGTCTGTCCCCGGCTTCGGGTTCACGGTCTGCTCCTGGCTTCGGGTTTATGGTCTGTACCCAACTTCAGGTTCACGGTCTGAGCCCGGCTTCGGGTTCACGGTTTGCTCCTGGCTTCGGGTTTATGGTCTGTACCCGACTTCGGGTTCACGGTCTGAGCCCGGCTTCAGGTTTATGGTCCGTACCCGACTTCAGGTTCACGGTCTCTGCCCGGCTTCAGGTTCACAGTCTGCTCCTGGCTTCGGGTTCACGGTCTGAGCCCGGCTTCGGGTTCACGGTCTGCTACTGGCTTCGGGTTCGTGGTCTGAGCCCGGCTTTGCGTTCACGGTCTGCTCCTGGCTTCGGGTTTATGGTCTGTACTCAACTTCAGGTTCACGGTCTGAGCCCGGCTTCGGGTTCATGGTCTGTCCCCGACTTCGGGTTCACGGTCTGCGTCCGGCTTCGAGTTCACGGTCTGTTCCCGCTTTCAGGTTCATGGTCTGTCCCCGCTTTCAGGTTCACAGTCTGCTCCTGGCTTCGGGTTTATGGTCTGTACCCGACTTCAGGTTCACGGTCTGAGCCCGGCTTCGGGTTCACGGTCTGTCCCCGGCTTCGGGTTCACGGTCTGAGCCCGGCTTCGGGTTTATGGTTCGTACCGGACTTCGGGTTCATGGTCTGAGCCCGGCTTTGGGTTCACGGTCTGCTCCTGGCTTCGGGTTTATGGTCTGTACCCAACTTCAGGTTCACGGTCTGAGCCCGGCTTCGGGGTCATGGTCTGTCCCCGGCTTCGGGTTCAAGGACTCTGCCCGGCTTCGAGTTCACGGTCTGCGCCCGGCTTCGGGTTTACGGTCTGTGCCCGGCTTCAGGGTCAGGGTCTTTCCCCGGCTTCGTGTTCACGGTCTGCGCCCAGCTTTGGGTTCACGGTCTGCTCCCAGCTTCGGGTTCACAGTCTACGCCCAGCTTCGGGGTCACGGTCTGTCCCCGGCTTCGGGTTCACGGTCTGTGCCCGGCTTCGTGTTCATGGTCTGCGTCCGGCTTCGGGTTCACGGTTTGCTCCTGGCTTCGGGTTTATGGTCTGTACCCGACTTCAGGTTCACGGTCTGAGCCCGGCTTCGGGTTCACGGTCTGAGCCCGGCTTCGGGTTCACGGTCTGTCCCCGGCTTCGGGTTCACGGTCTGAGCCCGGCTTCGGGTTCACGGTCTGCTCCAGGCTTCGGGTTCACGGTCTGAGCCCGGCTTCGGGTTCACGGTCTGAGCTCGGCTTCGGGTTCACGGTGTGAGCCCGGCTTCGGTGTCACGGTCTGAGCCCGGCTTCGGGTTCACGATCTGCTCCTGGCTTCGGGTTCACGGTCTGTGCTCGGCTTCGGGGTCCCGGTCTGTCCCCGGCTTCGTGTTCACGGTCTGCGCCCAGCTTCGAGTTCACGGTCTGCTCCCGGCTTCGGGTTCACGGTCTGCGCCCGGCTTCGGGTTCACTGTCTGTATTCGGCTTCGGGTTCACGTTCTATGCCCGCCTTCGGGTTTACAGTCTGTCCCCGGCTTCGGGTTCACGGACTGAGCCCGGCTGTGGGTTCACGTTCTGTGCCCGGCTTCGGGTTCACAGTCTGAGCCCGGCTGTGGGTTCACCGTCTGTGTCTGGCTTCGGGTTCACGGTCTGTGTCCGGCTTCAGGTTCACGGTCTGCTCCTGGCTTCGGGTTTATGGTTCGTACCCGACTTCGGGTTCACGGTCTGAGCCCGGCTTCGGGTTCACGGTCTGCTCCTGGCTTCGGGTTCACGGTCTGAGCCCGGCTTCGGGTTCACGGTCTGAGCCCGGCTTCGGGTTCATGGTCTGTCCCCGACTTCGGGTTCACGGTCTGCGTCCGGCTTCAGGTTCATGGTCTGCTCCCGGCTTCGGGTTTATGGTTCGTACCCGACTTCGGGTTCACGGTCTGAGCCCGGCTTCGGGTTCACGGTCTGCTCCTGGCTTCGGGTTCATGGTCTGAGCCCGGCTTCGTGTTCACAATCTGCTCCTGGCTTCGGGTTTATGGTCTGTACCCAACTTCAGGTTCACGGTCAGAGCCCGGCTTCGGGTTCATGGTCTGTCCCCGACTTCGGGTTCACGGTCTGCGTCCGGCTTCGGGTTCACGGTCTGCGTCCGGCTTCAGGTTCACGGTCTGCTCCTGGCTTCGGGTTTATGGTCTGTACCCGACTTCGGGTTCACGGTCTGAGCCCGGCTTCGGGTTTATGGTCCGTACCCGACTTCGGGTTCACGGTCTGAGCCCGGCTTCGGGTTCACAGTCTGCTCCTGGCTTCGGGTTCACGGTCTGAGCCCGGCTTCGGGTTCACGGTCTGCTCCTGGCTTCGGGTTCATGGTCTGAGCCCGGCTTTGGGTTCACGGTCTGCTCCTGGCTTCGGGTTTATGGTCTGTACCCAACTTCAGGTTCACGGTCTGAGCCCGGCTTCAGGTTCATGGTCTGTCCCCGACTTCGGGTTCACGGTCTGTCCCCGCTTTCGGGTTCATGGGCTGTCCCCGCTTTCGGGTTCACGGTCTGCTCCTGGCTTCGGGTTTATGGTCTGTACCCGACTTCAGGTTCACGGTCTGTGCTCGGCTTCGGGGTCCCGGTCTGTCCCCGGCTTCGTGTTCACGGTCTGCGCCCAGCTTCGAGTTCACGGTCTGCTCCCGGCTTCGGGTTCACGGTCTGCGCCCGGCTTCGGGTTCACTGTCTGTATTCGGCTTCGGGTTCACGTTCTATGCCCGCCTTCGGGTTTACAGTCTGTCCCCGGCTTCGGGTTCACGGACTGAGCCCGGCTGTGGGTTCACGTTCTGTGCCCGGCTTCGGGTTCACAGTCTGAGCCCGGCTGTGGGTTCACCGTCTGTGTCTGGCTTCGGGTTCACGGTCTGTGTCCGGCTTCAGGTTCACGGTCTGCTCCTGGCTTCGGGTTTATGGTTCGTACCCGACTTCGGGTTCACGGTCTGAGCCCGGCTTCGGGTTCACGGTCTGCTCCTGGCTTCGGGTTCACGGTCTGAGCCCGGCTTCGGGTTCACGGTCTGAGCCCGGCTTCGGGTTCATGGTCTGTCCCCGACTTCGGGTTCACGGTCTGCGTCCGGCTTCAGGTTCATGGTCTGCTCCCGGCTTCGGGTTTATGGTTCGTACCCGACTTCGGGTTCACGGTCTGAGCCCGGCTTCGGGTTCACGGTCTGCTCCTGGCTTCGGGTTCATGGTCTGAGCCCGGCTTCGTGTTCACAATCTGCTCCTGGCTTCGGGTTTATGGTCTGTACCCAACTTCAGGTTCACGGTCAGAGCCCGGCTTCGGGTTCATGGTCTGTCCCCGACTTCGGGTTCACGGTCTGCGTCCGGCTTCGGGTTCACGGTCTGCGTCCGGCTTCAGGTTCACGGTCTGCTCCTGGCTTCGGGTTTATGGTCTGTACCCGACTTCGGGTTCACGGTCTGAGCCCGGCTTCGGGTTTATGGTCCGTACCCGACTTCGGGTTCACGGTCTGAGCCCGGCTTCGGGTTCACAGTCTGCTCCTGGCTTCGGGTTCACGGTCTGAGCCCGGCTTCGGGTTCACGGTCTGCTCCTGGCTTCGGGTTCATGGTCTGAGCCCGGCTTTGGGTTCACGGTCTGCTCCTGGCTTCGGGTTTATGGTCTGTACCCAACTTCAGGTTCACGGTCTGAGCCCGGCTTCGGGTTCATGGTCTGTCCCCGACTTCGGGTTCACGGTCTGTCCCCGCTTTCGGGTTCATGGGCTGTCCCCGCTTTCGGGTTCACGGTCTGCTCCTGGCTTCGGGTTTATGGTCTGTACCCGACTTCAGGTTCACGGTCTGAGCCCGGCTTCGGGTTCACGGTCTGTCCCCGGCTTCGGGTTCACGGTCTGAGCCCGGCTTCGGGTTTATGGCTCGTACCCGACTTCGGGTTCACGGTCTGAGCCCGGCTTTGGGTTCACGGTCTGCTCCTGGCTTCGGGTTCACCGTCTGAGCCCGGCTTCGGGTTCACGGTCTGCTCCTGGCTTCGGGTTCATGGTCTGAGCCCGGCTTTGGGTTCACGGTCTGCTCCTGGCTTCGGGTTTATGGTCTGTACCCAACTTCAGGTTCACGGTCTGAGCCCGGCTTCGGGTTCACGGTCTGCTCCTGGCTTCGGGTTCACGGTCTGAGCCCGGCTTCGGGTTCACGGTCTGCTCCTGGCTTCGGGTTCATGGTCTGAGCCCGGCTTTGGGTTCACGGTCTGCTCCTGGCTTCGGGTTTATGGTCTATACCCAACTTCAGGTTCACGGCCTGCGTCCGGTTTCGGGTTCACGGTCTGCTCCTGGCTTCGGGTTCACCGTCTGAGCCCGGCGACGGGTTCACGGTCTGCTCCTGGCTTTGGGTTTATGGTCTGTACCCGACTTCGGGTTCACGGTCTGAGTCCGGCTTCGGGTTCACGGTCTGTCCCCGCTTTCGGGTTCATGGTCTGTCCCCGCTTTCGGGTTCACGGTCTGCTCCTGGTTTCGGGTTTGTGGTCTGTACCCAACTTCAGGTTCACGGTCTGAGCCCGGCTTCGGGTTCAGGTCTGAGCCCGGCTTCGGGTTCACGGTCTGTCCCCGGCTTCGGGTTCACGGTCTGAGCCCGGCTTCGGGTTCACGGTCTGCTCCTGGTTTCGGGTTCACGGTCTGAGCCCGGCTTCGGGTTCACGGTCTGAGCTCGGCTTCGGGTTCACGGTCTGAGCCCGGCTTCGGTGTCACGGTCTGAGCCCGGCTTTGGGTTCACGGTCTGCTCCTGGCTTCGGGTTCACGGTCTGTGTCCGGTTTCGGGGTCCCGGTCTGTCCCCGGCTTCGGGTTCACGGTCTGCGCCCGGCTTCGGGTTCATGGTCTGAGCCCGGCTTTGGGTTCACGGTCTGCTCCTGGCTTCGGGTTAATGGTCTGTACCCAACTTCAGGTTCACGGTCTGAGCCCGGCTTCGGGTTCATGGTCTGTCCCCGACTTCGGGTTCACGGTCTGCGTCCGGCTTCGGGTTCACGGTCTGCTCCTGGCTTCGGGTTCACCGTCTGAGCCCGGCTTCGGGTTCACGGTCTGCTCCTGGCTTTGGGTTTATGGTCTGTACCCGACTTTGGGTTCACGGTCTGAGTCCGGCTTCGGGTTCACGGTCTGTCCCCGCTTTCGGGTTCACGGTCTGCTCCTGGTTTCGGGTTTGTGGTCTGTACCCGACTTCAGGTTCACGGTCTGAGCCCGGCTTCGGGTTCACGGTCTGAGCCCGGCTTCGGGTTCACGGTCTGCTCCTGGCTTCGGGTTCATGGTCTGAGCCCGGCTTTGCGTTCACGGTCTGCTCCTGGCTTCGGGTTTATGGTCTGTCCCTGACTTCGGGTTCACGGTCTGTCCCCGCTTTCAGGTTCACAGTCTGCTCCTGGCTTCGGGTTTATGGTCTGTAACCGACTTCAGGTTCACGGTCTGAGCCCGGCGTCGGGTTCACGGTCTGCTCCTGGCTTCGGGTTCACGGTCTGCTCCTGGCTTCGGGTTCACGGTCTGAGCCGGGCTTCGGGTTCACGGTCTGCTCCTGGCTTCGGGTTCACGGTCTGAGCCCGGCTTCGGGTTCACGGTCTGTCCCCGGCTTCGGGTTCACGGTCTGCGCCCGGCTTTGGGGTCACGGTCTGAGCCCGGCTTCGGTTTCATGGTCTGAGCCCGGCTTCGGTGTCACGGTCTGCGCCCGGCTTCGTGGTCACGATCTGAGCCCGGCTTTGTGTTCACGGTCTGAGCCCGGCTTCGGGTTCACGGTCTGCTCCGGGCTTCGGGTTCACGGTCTGAGACCGGCTTCGTGTTCACGGTCTGCTCCTGGCTTCGGGTTCACGGTCTGAGCCCGGCTTCGGGTTTACAGTCTGTCCCCGGCTTCGGGTTCATGGTCTGCGGCTGGCTTCGGGTTCACGGTTTGTGCCGGTTTCCGGTTGACTTTCTCTCCCCGGCTTCGGGTTCATGGTCTGCGCCCGGCTTCGGGTTTTGGTATGCGCCCCGCTTCGGGTTCACGGTCTGAGCCAGGCTGTGGGTTCACGGTCTGTGCCCGGCCTCGGGTTCACATTCTACGCCTGGCTGTGGGTTCACGGTCTGTGCCCGGCTTCGGGTTCACGGTCTGCGTCCGGCTTCAGGTTTACGGTCTGCTCCTGGCTTCGGGTTTATGGTCTGTACCCGACTTCGGGTTCACGGTCTGAGCCCGGCTTCGGGTTCACGGTCTGAGCCCGTCTTCGGGTTCACGGTCTGCTCCTGGCTTCGGGGTCACGGTGTGAGCCCGGCTTCGGGTTCACGGTCTGAGCCCGGCTTCGGGTTCACGGTCTGAGCCCAGCTTCGGGTTCACGGTCTGCTCCTGGCTTCGGGTTCACGGTCTGTGTCTGGCTTCGGAGTCCCGGTCTGTCCCTGGCTTCGTGTTCACGGTCTGCGCCAAGCTTCGGGTTCACGTTCTGCTCCCGGCTTCGGGTTCACAGTCTGCGCCCGGTTTCGGGTTCACTGTCTGTACTCGGCTTCAGGTTCACGGTCTATGCCCGCCTTCGGGTCTACTGTCTGTCCCCGGCTTCGGGTTCATGGTCTGCGGCCAGCTTCGGGTTCACGGTTTGTGCCGGTTTCCGGTTGACTTTCTCTCCCCGGCTTCGGGTTCACGGTCTGAGCCCGGCTTCGGGTTCACGGTCTGTGTCTGGCTTCGGAGTCCCGGTCTGTCCCTGGCTTCGTGTTCACGGTCTGCGCCAAGCTTCGGGTTCACGTTCTGCTCCCGGCTTCGGGTTCACAGTCTGCGCCCGGTTTCGGGTTCACTGTCTGTACTCGGCTTCAGGTTCACGGTCTATGCCCGCCTTCGGGTCTACTGTCTGTCCCCGGCTTCGGGTTCATGGTCTGCGGCCAGCTTCGGGTTCACGGTCTGTCCCCGCTTTCGGGTTCACGGTCTGCTCCTGGTTTCGGGTTTGTGGTCTGTACCCGACTTCAGGTTCACGGTCTGAGCCCGGCTTCGGGTTCAGGTCTGAGCCCGGCTTCGGGTTCACGGTCTGTCCCCGGCTTCGGGTTCACGGTCTGAGCCCGGCTTCGGGTTCACGGTCTGTGCCCGGCTTCGGGTTCACGGTCTGCTCCTGGTTTCGGGTTTACGGTCTGAGCCCGGCTTCGGGTTCACGGTCTGAGCTCGGCTTCGGGTTCACGGTCTGAGCCCGGCTTCGGTGTCACGGTCTGAGCCCGGCTTTGGGTTCACGGTCTGCTCCTGGCTTCGGGTTCACGGTCTGTGTCCGGTTTCGGGGTTCCGGTCTGTCCCCGGCTTCGTGTTCACGGTCTGCGCCCGGCTTCGGGTTCACGGTCTGCTCCCGGCTTCGGGTTCACAGTCTGCGCCCGGCTTCGGGTTCATTGTCTGTACTTGGCTTCGGGTTCACGGTCTATGCCCGCCTTCGGGTTTACAGTCTGTCCCCGGCTTCGGGTTGATGGTCTGCGGCCGGCTTCGGGTTCACGGTTTGTGCCGGTTTCCGGTTGACTTTCTCTCCCCGGCTTCGGGTTCATGGTCTGCGCCCGGCTTCGGGTTTTGGTCTGCGCCCTGCTTCGGGATCACGGTCTGAGCCAGGCTGTGGGTTCACGGTCTGTGCCCGGCTTCGGGTTCACAGTCTGAGCCTGGCTGTGGGTTCACGGTCTGTGCCCGGCTTCGGGTTCACGGTCTGCGTCCGGCTTCAGGTTTACGGTCTGCTCCTGGCTTCGGGTTTATGGTCTGTACCCAACTTCGGGTTCACGGTCTGAGCCCGGCTTCGGGTTTACGGTTCGTACCCGACTTCGGGTTCACGGTCTGAGCCCGGCTTCGGGTTTATGGCTCGTACCCGACTTCGGGTTCACGGTCTGAGCCCGGCTTTGGGTTCACGGTCTGCTCCTGGCTTCGGGTTTATGGTCTGTACCCGACTTCAGGTTCACGGTCTGAGCCCGGCTTCGGGTTCACGGTCTGTCCCCGGCTTCGGGTTCACGGTCTGCTCCTGGCTTCGGGTTTATGGTCTGTACCCAACTTCAGGTTCACGGTCTGAGCCCGGCTTCGGGTTCACGGTCTGCTCCTGGCTTCGGGTTCACGGTCTGAGCCCGGCTTCGGGTTCACGGTCTGCTCCTGGCTTCGGGTTTATGGTCTATACCCAACTTCAGGTTCACGGCCTGCGTCCGGTTTCGGGTTCACGGTCTGCTCCTGGCTTCGGGTTCACCGTCTGAGCCCGGCGACGGGTTCACGGTCTGCTCCTGGCTTTGGGTTTATGGTCTGTACCCGACTTCGGGTTCACGGTCTGAGTCCGGCTTCGGGTTCACGGTCTGTCCCCGCTTTCGGGTTCATGGTCTGTCCCCGCTTTCGGGTTCACGGTCTGCTCCTGGTTTCGGGTTTGTGGTCTGTACCCAACTTCAGGTTCACGGTCTGAGCCCGGCTTCGGGTTCACGGTCTGAGCCCGGCTTCGGGTTTATGGTTCGTACCGGACTTCGGGTTCATGGTCTGAGCCCGGCTTTGGGTTCACGGTCTGCTCCTGGCTTCGGGTTTATGGTCTGTACCCAACTTCAGGTTCACGGTCTGAGCCCGGCTTCGGGGTCATGGTCTGTCCCCGGCTTCGGGTTCAAGGACTCTGCCCGGCTTCGAGTTCACGGTCTGCGCCCGGCTTCGGGTTTACGGTCTGTGCCCGGCTTCAGGGTCAGGGTCTTTCCCCGGCTTCGTGTTCACGGTCTGCGCCCAGCTTTGGGTTCACGGTCTGCTCCCAGCTTCGGGTTCACAGTCTACGCCCAGCTTCGGGGTCACGGTCTGTCCCCGGCTTCGGGTTCACGGTCTGTGCCCGGCTTCGGGTTGATGGTCTGCGGCCGGCTTCGGGTTCACGGTTTGTGCCGGTTTCCGGTTGACTTTCTCTCCCCGGCTTCGGGTTCATGGTCTGCGCCCGGCTTCGGGTTTTGGTCTGCGCCCTGCTTCGGGATCACGGTCTGAGCCAGGCTGTGGGTTCACGGTCTGTGCCCGGCTTCGGGTTCACAGTCTGAGCCTGGCTGTGGGTTCACGGTCTGTGCCCGGCTTCGGGTTCACGGTCTGCGTCCGGCTTCAGGTTTACGGTCTGCTCCTGGCTTCGGGTTTATGGTCTGTACCCAACTTCGGGTTCACGGTCTGAGCCCGGCTTCGGGTTTACGGTTCGTACCCGACTTCGGGTTCACGGTCTGAGCCCGGCTTCGGGTTTATGGCTCGTACCCGACTTCGGGTTCACGGTCTGAGCCCGGCTTTGGGTTCACGGTCTGCTCCTGGCTTCGGGTTTATGGTCTGTACCCGACTTCAGGTTCACGGTCTGAGCCCGGCTTCGGGTTCACGGTCTGTCCCCGGCTTCGGGTTCACGGTCTGCTCCTGGCTTCGGGTTTATGGTCTGTACCCAACTTCAGGTTCACGGTCTGAGCCCGGCTTCGGGTTCACGGTCTGCTCCTGGCTTCGGGTTCACGGTCTGAGCCCGGCTTCGGGTTCACGGTCTGCTCCTGGCTTCGGGTTTATGGTCTATACCCAACTTCAGGTTCACGGCCTGCGTCCGGTTTCGGGTTCACGGTCTGCTCCTGGCTTCGGGTTCACCGTCTGAGCCCGGCGACGGGTTCACGGTCTGCTCCTGGCTTTGGGTTTATGGTCTGTACCCGACTTCGGGTTCACGGTCTGAGTCCGGCTTCGGGTTCACGGTCTGTCCCCGCTTTCGGGTTCATGGTCTGTCCCCGCGTTCGGGTTCACAGTCTGCTCCTGGTTTCGGGTTTGTGGTCTGTACCCAACTTCAGGTTCACGGTCTGAGCCCGGCTTCGGGTTCACGGTCTGAGCCCGGCTTCGGGTTTATGGTTCGTACCGGACTTCGGGTTCATGGTCTGAGCCCGGCTTTGGGTTCACGGTCTGCTCCTGGCTTCGGGTTTATGGTCTGTACCCAACTTCAGGTTCACGGTCTGAGCCCGGCTTCGGGGTCATGGTCTGTCCCCGGCTTCGGGTTCAAGGACTCTGCCCGGCTTCGAGTTCACGGTCTGCGCCCGGCTTCGGGTTTAGGGTCTGTGCCCGGCTTCAGGGTCAGGGTCTTTCCCCGGCTTCGTGTTCACGGTCTGCGCCCAGCTTTGGGTTCACGGTCTGCTCCCAGCTTCGGGTTCACAGTCTACGCCCAGCTTCGGGGTCACGGTCTGTCCCCGGCTTCGGGTTCACGGTCTGTGCCCGGCTTCGTGTTCATGGTCTGCGTCCGGCTTCGGGTTCACGGTTTGCTCCTGGCTTCGGGTTTATGGTTTGTACCCGACTTCAGGTTCACGGTCTGAGCCCGGCTTCGGGTTCACGGTCTGAGCCCGGCTTCGGGTTCACGGTCTGTCCCCGGCTTCGGGTTCACGGTCTGAGCCCGGCTTCGGGTTCACGGTCTGCTCCAGGCTTCGGGTTCACGGTCTGAGCCCGGCTTCGGGTTCACGGTCTGAGCTCGGCTTCGGGTTCACGGTGTGAGCCCGGCTTCGGTGTCACGGTCTGAGCCCGGCTTCGGGTTCACGATCTGCTCCTGGCTTCGGGTTCACGGTCTGTGCTCGGCTTCGGGGTCCCGGTCTGTCCCCGGCTTCGTGTTCACGGTCTGCGCCCAGCTTCGAGTTCACGGTCTGCTCCCGGCTTCGGGTTCACGGTCTGCGCCCGGCTTCGGGTTCACTGTCTGTATTCGGCTTCGGGCTCACGTTCTATGCCCGCCTTTGGGTTTACAGTCTGTCCCCGGCTTCGGGTTCACGGACTGAGCCCGGCTGTGGGTTCACGTTCTGTGCCCGGCTTCGGGTTCACAGTCTGAGCCCGGCTGTGGGTTCACCGTCTGTGTCCGGCTTCGGGTTCACGGTCTGTGTCCGGCTTCAGGTTCACGGTCTGCTCCTGGCTTCGGGTTTATGGTTCGTACCCGACTTCGGGTTCACTGTCTGAGCCCGGCTTCGGGTTCACGGTCTGCTCCTGGCTTCGGGTTCACGGTCTGAGCCCGGCTTCGGGTTCACGGTCTGAGCCCGGCTTCGGGTTCATGGTCTGTCCCCGACTTCGGGTTCACGGTCTGCATCCGGCTTCAGGTTCATGCTCTGCTCCTGGCTTCGGGTTTATGGTCTGTACCCGACTTCGGGTTCACGGTCTGAGCCCGGCTTAGGGTTTTGGTCTGCGCCCGGCTTCGGGTTCACGGACTGAGCCCGGCTGTGGGTTCACGTTCTGTGCCCGGCTTCGGGTTCACAGTCTGAGCCCGGCTGTGGGTTCACCGTCTGTGTCTGGCTTCGGAGTCCCGGTCTGTCCCTGGCTTCGTGTTCACGGTCTGCGCCAAGCTTCGGGTTCACGTTCTGCTCCCGGCTTCGGGTTCACAGTCTGCGCCCGGTTTCGGGTTCACTGTCTGTACTCGGCTTCAGGTTCACGGTCTATGCCCGCCTTCGGGTCTACTGTCTGTCCCCGGCTTCGGGTTCATGGTCTGCGGCCAGCTTCGGGTTCACGGTCTGTCCCCGCTTTCGGGTTCACGGTCTGCTCCTGGTTTCGGGTTTGTGGTCTGTACCCGACTTCAGGTTCACGGTCTGAGCCCGGCTTCGGGTTCAGGTCTGAGCCCGGCTTCGGGTTCACGGTCTGTCCCCGGCTTCGGGTTCACGGTCTGTGCCCGGCTTCGGGTTCACGGTCTGCTCCTGGTTTCGGGTTTACGGTCTGAGCCCGGCTTCGGGTTCACGGTCTGAGCTCGGCTTCGGGTTCACGGTCTGAGCCCGGCTTCGGTGTCACGGTCTGAGCCCGGCTTTGGGTTCACGGTCTGCTCCTGGCTTCGGGTTCACGGTCTGTGTCCGGTTTCGGGGTTCCGGTCTGTCCCCGGCTTCGTGTTCACGGTCTGCGCCCGGCTTCGGGTTCACGGTCTGCTCCCGGCTTCGGGTTCACAGTCTGCGCCCGGCTTCGGGTTCATTGTCTGTACTTGGCTTCGGGTTCACGGTCTATGCCCGCCTTCGGGTTTACAGTCTGTCCCCGGCTTCGGGTTGATGGTCTGCGGCCGGCTTCGGGTTCACGGTTTGTGCCGGTTTCCGGTTGACTTTCTCTCCCCGGCTTCGGGTTCATGGTCTGCGCCCGGCTTCGGGTTTTGGTCTGCGCCCTGCTTCGGGATCACGGTCTGAGCCAGGCTGTGGGTTCACGGTCTGTGCCCGGCTTCGGGTTCACAGTCTGAGCCTGGCTGTGGGTTCACGGTCTGTGCCCGGCTTCGGGTTCACGGTCTGCGTCCGGCTTCAGGTTTACGGTCTGCTCCTGGCTTCGGGTTTATGGTCTGTACCCAACTTCGGGTTCACGGTCTGAGCCCGGCTTCGGGTTTACGGTTCGTACCCGACTTCGGGTTCACGGTCTGAGCCCGGCTTCGGGTTTATGGCTCGTACCCGACTTCGGGTTCACGGTCTGAGCCCGGCTTTGGGTTCACGGTCTGCTCCTGGCTTCGGGTTTATGGTCTGTACCCGACTTCAGGTTCACGGTCTGAGCCCGGCTTCGGGTTCACGGTCTGTCCCCGGCTTCGGGTTCACGGTCTGCTCCTGGCTTCGGGTTTATGGTCTGTACCCAACTTCAGGTTCACGGTCTGAGCCCGGCTTCGGGTTCACGGTCTGCTCCTGGCTTCGGGTTCACGGTCTGAGCCCGGCTTCGGGTTCACGGTCTGCTCCTGGCTTCGGGTTTATGGTCTATACCCAACTTCAGGTTCACGGCCTGCGTCCGGTTTCGGGTTCACGGTCTGCTCCTGGCTTCGGGTTCACCGTCTGAGCCCGGCGACGGGTTCACGGTCTGCTCCTGGCTTTGGGTTTATGGTCTGTACCCGACTTCGGGTTCACGGTCTGAGTCCGGCTTCGGGTTCACGGTCTGTCCCCGCTTTCGGGTTCATGGTCTGTCCCCGCTTTCGGGTTCACGGTCTGCTCCTGGTTTCGGGTTTGTGGTCTGTACCCAACTTCAGGTTCACGGTCTGAGCCCGGCTTCGGGTTCACGGTCTGAGCCCGGCTTCGGGTTTATGGTTCGTACCGGACTTCGGGTTCATGGTCTGAGCCCGGCTTTGGGTTCACGGTCTGCTCCTGGCTTCGGGTTTATGGTCTGTACCCAACTTCAGGTTCACGGTCTGAGCCCGGCTTCGGGGTCATGGTCTGTCCCCGGCTTCGGGTTCAAGGACTCTGCCCGGCTTCGAGTTCACGGTCTGCGCCCGGCTTCGGGTTTACGGTCTGTGCCCGGCTTCAGGGTCAGGGTCTTTCCCCAGCTTCGTGTTCACGGTCTACGCCCAGCTTCGGGGTCACGGTCTGTCCCCGGCTTCGGGTTCACGGTCTGTGCCCGGCTTCGTGTTCATGGTCTGCGTCCGGCTTCGGGTTCACGGTTTGCTCCTGGCTTCGGGTTTATGGTTTGTACCCGACTTCAGGTTCACGGTCTGAGCCCGGCTTCGGGTTCACGGTCTGAGCCCGGCTTCGGGTTCACGGTCTGTCCCCGGCTTCGGGTTCACGGTCTGAGCCCGGCTTCGGGTTCACGGTCTGCTCCAGGCTTCGGGTTCACGGTCTGAGCCCGGCTTCGGGTTCACGGTCTGAGCTCGGCTTCGGGTTCACGGTGTGAGCCCGGCTTCGGTGTCACGGTCTGAGCCCGGCTTCGGGTTCACGATCTGCTCCTGGCTTCGGGTTCACGGTCTGTGCTCGGCTTCGGGGTCCCGGTCTGTCCCCGGCTTCGTGTTCACGGTCTGCGCCCAGCTTCGAGTTCACGGTCTGCTCCCGGCTTCGGGTTCACGGTCTGCGCCCGGCTTCGGGTTCACTGTCTGTATTCGGCTTCGGGCTCACGTTCTATGCCCGCCTTCGGGTTTACAGTCTGTCCCCGGCTTCGGGTTCACGGACTGAGCCCGGCTGTGGGTTCACGTTCTGTGCCCGGCTTCGGGTTCACAGTCTGAGCCCGGCTGTGGGTTCACCGTCTGTGTCCGGCTTCGGGTTCACGGTCTGTGTCCGGCTTCAGGTTCACGGTCTGCTCCTGGCTTCGGGTTTATGGTTCGTACCCGACTTCGGGTTCACTGTCTGAGCCCGGCTTCGGGTTCACGGTCTGCTCCTGGCTTCGGGTTCACGGTCTGAGCCCGGCTTCGGGTTCACGGTCTGAGCCCGGCTTCGGGTTCATGGTCTGTCCCCGACTTCGGGTTCACGGTCTGCATCCGGCTTCAGGTTCATGCTCTGCTCCTGGCTTCGGGTTTATGGTCTGTACCCGACTTCGGGTTCACGGTCTGAGCCCGGCTTAGGGTTTTGGTCTGCGCCCGGCTTCGGGTTCACGGACTGAGCCCGGCTGTGGGTTCACGTTCTGTGCCCGGCTTCGGGTTCACAGTCTGAGCCCGGCTGTGGGTTCACCGTCTGTGTCTGGCTTCGGAGTCCCGGTCTGTCCCTGGCTTCGTGTTCACGGTCTGCGCCAAGCTTCGGGTTCACGTTCTGCTCCCGGCTTCGGGTTCACAGTCTGCGCCCGGTTTCGGGTTCACTGTCTGTACTCGGCTTCAGGTTCACGGTCTATGCCCGCCTTCGGGTCTACTGTCTGTCCCCGGCTTCGGGTTCATGGTCTGCGGCCAGCTTCGGGTTCACGGTCTGTCCCCGCTTTCGGGTTCACGGTCTGCTCCTGGTTTCGGGTTTGTGGTCTGTACCCGACTTCAGGTTCACGGTCTGAGCCCGGCTTCGGGTTCAGGTCTGAGCCCGGCTTCGGGTTCACGGTCTGTCCCCGGCTTCGGGTTCACGGTCTGAGCCCGGCTTCGGGTTCACGGTCTGTGCCCGGCTTCGGGTTCACGGTCTGCTCCTGGTTTCGGGTTTACGGTCTGAGCCCGGCTTCGGGTTCACGGTCTGAGCTCGGCTTCGGGTTCACGGTCTGAGCCCGGCTTCGGTGTCACGGTCTGAGCCCGGCTTTGGGTTCACGGTCTGCTCCTGGCTTCGGGTTCACGGTCTGTGTCCGGTTTCGGGGTTCCGGTCTGTCCCCGGCTTCGTGTTCACGGTCTGCGCCCGGCTTCGGGTTCACGGTCTGCTCCCGGCTTCGGGTTCACAGTCTGCGCCCGGCTTCGGGTTCATTGTCTGTACTTGGCTTCGGGTTCACGGTCTATGCCCGCCTTCGGGTTTACAGTCTGTCCCCGGCTTCGGGTTGATGGTCTGCGGCCGGCTTCGGGTTCACGGTTTGTGCCGGTTTCCGGTTGACTTTCTCTCCCCGGCTTCGGGTTCATGGTCTGCGCCCGGCTTCGGGTTTTGGTCTGCGCCCTGCTTCGGGATCACGGTCTGAGCCAGGCTGTGGGTTCACGGTCTGTGCCCGGCTTCGGGTTCACAGTCTGAGCCTGGCTGTGGGTTCACGGTCTGTGCCCGGCTTCGGGTTCACGGTCTGCGTCCGGCTTCAGGTTTACGGTCTGCTCCTGGCTTCGGGTTTATGGTCTGTACCCAACTTCGGGTTCACGGTCTGAGCCCGGCTTCGGGTTTACGGTTCGTACCCGACTTCGGGTTCACGGTCTGAGCCCGGCTTCGGGTTTATGGCTCGTACCCGACTTCGGGTTCACGGTCTGAGCCCGGCTTTGGGTTCACGGTCTGCTCCTGGCTTCGGGTTTATGGTCTGTACCCGACTTCAGGTTCACGGTCTGAGCCCGGCTTCGGGTTCACGGTCTGTCCCCGGCTTCGGGTTCACGGTCTGCTCCTGGCTTCGGGTTTATGGTCTGTACCCAACTTCAGGTTCACGGTCTGAGCCCGGCTTCGGGTTCACGGTCTGCTCCTGGCTTCGGGTTCACGGTCTGAGCCCGGCTTCGGGTTCACGGTCTGCTCCTGGCTTCGGGTTTATGGTCTATACCCAACTTCAGGTTCACGGCCTGCGTCCGGTTTCGGGTTCACGGTCTGCTCCTGGCTTCGGGTTCACCGTCTGAGCCCGGCGACGGGTTCACGGTCTGCTCCTGGCTTTGGGTTTATGGTCTGTACCCGACTTCGGGTTCACGGTCTGAGTCCGGCTTCGGGTTCACGGTCTGTCCCCGCTTTCGGGTTCATGGTCTGTCCCCGCTTTCGGGTTCACGGTCTGCTCCTGGTTTCGGGTTTGTGGTCTGTACCCAACTTCAGGTTCACGGTCTGAGCCCGGCTTCGGGTTCAGGTCTGAGCCCGGCTTCGGGTTCACGGTCTGTCCCCGGCTTCGGGTTCACGGTCTGAGCCCGGCTTCGGGTTCACGGTCTGCTCCTGGTTTCGGGTTCACGGTCTGAGCCCGGCTTCGGGTTCACGGTCTGAGCTCGGCTTCGGGTTCACGGTCTGAGCCCGGCTTCGGTGTCACGGTCTGAGCCCGGCTTTGGGTTCACGGTCTGCTCCTGGCTTCGGGTTCACGGTCTGTGTCCGGTTTCGGGGTCCCGGTCTGTCCCCGGCTTCGGGTTCACGGTCTGCGCCCGGCTTCGGGTTCATGGTCTGAGCCCGGCTTTGGGTTCACGGTCTGCTCCTGGCTTCGGGTTTATGGTCTGTACCCGACTTCGGGTTCACGGTCTGAGCCCGGCTTCGGGTTCATGGTCTGTCCCCGACTTCGGGTTCACGGTCTGCGTCCGGCTTCGAGTTCACGGTCTGTTCCCGCTTTCAGGTTCATGGTCTGTCCCCGCTTTCAGGTTCACAGTCTGCTCCTGGCTTCGGGTTTATGGTCTGTACCCGACTTCAGGTTCACGGTCTGAGCCCGGCTTCGGGTTCACGGTCTGTCCCCGGCTTCGGGTTCACGGTCTGAGCCCGGCTTCGGGTTTATGGTTCGTACCGGACTTCGGGTTCATGGTCTGAGCCCGGCTTTGGGTTCACGGTCTGCTCCTGGCTTCGGGTTTATGGTCTGTACCCAACTTCAGGTTCACGGTCTGAGCCCGGCTTCGGGGTCATGGTCTGTCCCCGGCTTCGGGTTCAAGGACTCTGCCCGGCTTCGAGTTCACGGTCTGCGCCCGGCTTCGGGTTTACGGTCTGTGCCCGGCTTCAGGGTCAGGGTCTTTCCCCGGCTTCGTGTTCACGGTCTGCGCCCAGCTTTGGGTTCACGGTCTGCTCCCAGCTTCGGGTTCACAGTCTACGCCCAGCTTCGGGGTCACGGTCTGTCCCCGGCTTCGGGTTCACGGTCTGTGCCCGGCTTCGTGTTCATGGTCTGCGTCCGGCTTCGGGTTCACGGTTTGCTCCTGGCTTCGGGTTTATGGTCTGTACCCGACTTCAGGTTCACGGTCTGAGCCCGGCTTCGGGTTCACGGTCTGAGCCCGGCTTCGGGTTCACGGTCTGTCCCCGGCTTCGGGTTCACGGTCTGAGCCCGGCTTCGGGTTCACGGTCTGCTCCAGGCTTCGGGTTGACGGTCTGAGCCCGGCTTCGGGTTCACGGTCTGAGCTCGGCTTCGGGTTCACGGTGTGAGCCCGGCTTCGGTGTCACGGTCTGAGCCCGGCTTCGGGTTCACGATCTGCTCCTGGCTTCGGGTTCACGGTCTGTGCTCGGCTTCGGGGTCCCGGTCTGTCCCCGGCTTCGTGTTCACGGTCTGCGCCCAGCTTCGAGTTCACGGTCTGCTCCCGGCTTCGGGTTCACGGTCTGCGCCCGGCTTCGGGTTCACTGTCTGTATTCGGCTTCGGGCTCACGTTCTATGCCCGCCTTCGGGTTTACAGTCTGTCCCCGGCTTCGGGTTCACGGACTGAGCCCGGCTGTGGGTTCACGTTCTGTGCCCGGCTTCGGGTTCACAGTCTGAGCCCGGCTGTGGGTTCACCGTCTGTGTCTGGCTTCGGGTTCACGGTCTGTGTCCGGCTTCAGGTTCACGGTCTGCTCCTGGCTTCGGGTTTATGGTTCGTACCCGACTTCGGGTTCACGGTCTGAGCCCGGCTTCGGGTTCACGGTCTGCTCCTGGCTTCGGGTTCACGGTCTGAGCCCGGCTTCGGGTTCACGGTCTGAGCCCGGCTTCGGGTTCATGGTCTGTCCCCGACTTCGGGTTCACGGTCTGCGTCCGGCTTCAGGTTCATGGTCTGCTCCCGGCTTCGGGTTTATGGTTCGTACCCGACTTCGGGTTCACGGTCTGAGCCCGGCTTCGGGTTCACGGTCTGCTCCTGGCTTCGGGTTCACGGTCTGAGCCCGGCTTTGGGTTCACGGTCTGCTCCTGGCTTTGGGTTCATGGTCTGAGCCCGGCTTCGTGTTCACAATCTGCTCCTGGCTTCGGGTTTATGGTCTGTACCCAACTTCAGGTTCACGGTCAGAGCCCGGCTTCGGGTTCATGGTCTGTCCCCGACTTCGGGTTCACGGTCTGCGTCCGGCTTCGGGTTCACGGTCTGCGTCCGGCTTCAGGTTCACGGTCTGCTCCTGGCTTCGGGTTTATGGTCTGTACCCGACTTCGGGTTCACGGTCTGAGCCCGGCTTCGGGTTTATGGTCCGTACCCGACTTCGGGTTCACGGTCTGAGCCCGGCTTCGGGTTCACAGTCTGCTCCTGGCTTCGGGTTCACGGTCTGAGCCCGGCTTCGGGTTCACGGTCTGCTCCTGGCTTCGGGTTCATGGTCTGAGCCCGGCTTTGGGTTCACGGTCTGCTCCTGGCTTCGGGTTTATGGTCTGTACCCAACTTCAGGTTCACGGTCTGAGCCCGGCTTCGGGTTCATGGTCTGTCCCCGACTTCGGGTTCACGGTCTGTCCCCGCTTTCGGGTTCATGGGCTGTCCCCGCTTTCGGGTTCACGGTCTGCTCCTGGCTTCGGGTTTATGGTCTGTACCCGACTTCAGGTTCACGGTCTGAGCCCGGCTTCGGGTTCACGGTCTGTCCCCGGCTTCGGGTTCACGGTCTGAGCCCGGCTTCGGGTTTATGGCTCGTACCCGACTTCGGGTTCACGGTCTGAGCCCGGCTTTGGGTTCACGGTCTGCTCCTGGCTTCGGGTTCACCGTCTGAGCCCGGCTTCGGGTTCACGGTCTGCTCCTGGCTTCGGGTTCATGGTCTGAGCCCGGCTTTGGGTTCACGGTCTGCTCCTGGCTTCGGGTTTATGGTCTGTACCCAACTTCAGGTTCACGGTCTGAGCCCGGCTTCGGGTTCACGGTCTGCTCCTGGCTTCGGGTTCACGGTCTGAGCCCGGCTTCGGGTTCACGGTCTGAGCCCGGCTTCGGGTTCACGGTCTGCTCCTGGCTTCGGGTTCATGGTCTGAGCCCGGCTTTGGGTTCACGGTCTGCTCCTGGCTTCGGGTTTATGGTCTATACCCAACTTCAGGTTCACGGCCTGCGTCCGGTTTCGGGTTCACGGTCTGCTCCTGGCTTCGGGTTCACCGTCTGAGCCCGGCGACGGGTTCACGGTCTGCTCCTGGCTTTGGGTTTATGGTCTGTACCCGACTTCGGGTTCACGGTCTGAGTCCGGCTTCGGGTTCACGGTCTGTCCCCGCTTTCGGGTTCATGGTCTGTCCCCGCTTTCGGGTTCACGGTCTGCTCCTGGTTTCGGGTTTGTGGTCTGTACCCAACTTCAGGTTCACGGTCTGAGCCCGGCTTCGGGTTCAGGTCTGAGCCCGGCTTCGGGTTCACGGTCTGTCCCCGGCTTCGGGTTCACGGTCTGAGCCCGGCTTCGGGTTCACGGTCTGCTCCTGGTTTCGGGTTCACGGTCTGAGCCCGGCTTCGGGTTCACGGTCTGAGCTCGGCTTCGGGTTCACGGTCTGAGCCCGGCTTCGGTGTCACGGTCTGAGCCCGGCTTTGGGTTCACGGTCTGCTCCTGGCTTCGGGTTCACGGTCTGTGTCCGGTTTCGGGGTCCCGGTCTGTCCCCGGCTTCGGGTTCACGGTCTGCGCCCGGCTTCGGGTTCATGGTCTGAGCCCGGCTTTGGGTTCACGGTCTGCTCCTGGCTTCGGGTTTATGGTCTGTACCCAACTTCAGGTTCACGGTCTGAGCCCGGCTTCGGGTTCATGGTCTGTCCCTGACTTCGGGTTCACGGTCTGTCCCCGCTTTCAGGTTCATGGTCTGTCCCCGCTTTCAGGTTCACAGTCTGCTCCTGGCTTCGGGTTTATGGTCTGTAACCGACTTCAGGTTCACGGTCTGAGCCCGGCGTCGGGTTCACGGTCTGCTCCTGGCTTCGGGTTCACGGTCTGCTCCTGGCTTCGGGTTCACGGTCTGAGCCGGGCTTCGGGTTCACGGTCTGCTCCTGGCTTCGGGTTCACGGTCTGAGCCCGGCTTCGGGTTCACGGTCTGTCCCCGGCTTCGGGTTCACGGTCTGCGCCCGGCTTTGGGGTCACGGTCTGAGCCCGGCTTCGGTTTCACGGTCTGAGCCCGGCTTCGGTGTCACGGTCTGCGCCCGGCTTCGTGGTCACGGTCTGAGCCCGGCTTTGTGTTCACGTTCTGAGCCCGGCTTCGGGTTCACGGTCTGCTCCGGGCTTCGGGTTCACGGTCTGAGACCGGCTTCGTGTTCACGGTCTGCTCCTGGCTTCGGGTTCACGGTCTGAGCCCGGCTTCGGGTTTACAGTCTGTCCCCGGCTTCGGGTTCATGGTCTGCGGCTGGCTTCGGGTTCACGGTTTGTGCCGGTTTCCGGTTGACTTTCTCTCCCCGGCTTCGGGTTCATGGTCTGCGCCCGGCTTCGGGTTTTGGTATGCGCCCCGCTTCGGGTTCACGGTCTGAGCCAGGCTGTGGGTTCACGGTCTGTGCCCGGCCTCGGGTTCACATTCTGCGCCTGGCTGTGGGTTCACGGTCTGTGCCCGGCTTCGGGTTCACGGTCTGCGTCCGGCTTCAGGTTTACGGTCTGCTCCTGGCTTCGGGTTTATGGTCTGTACCCGACTTCGGGTTCACGGTCTGAGCCCGGCTTCGGGTTCACGGTCTGAGCCCGTCTTCGGGTTCACGGTCTGCTCCTGGCTTCGGGGTCACGGTGTGAGCCCGGCTTCGGGTTCACGGTCTGAGCCCGGCTTCGGGTTCACGGTCTGAGCCCAGCTTCGGGTTCACGGTCTGCTCCTGGCTTCGGGTTCACGGTCTGTGTCTGGCTTCGGAGTCCCGGTCTGTCCCTGGCTTCGTGTTCACGGTCTGCGCCAAGCTTCGGGTTCACGTTCTGCTCCCGGCTTCGGGTTCACAGTCTGCGCCCGGTTTCGGGTTCACTGTCTGTACTCGGCTTCAGGTTCACGGTCTATGCCCGCCTTCGGGTCTACTGTCTGTCCCCGGCTTCGGGTTCATGGTCTGCGGCCAGCTTCGGGTTCACGGTTTGTGCCGGTTTCCGGTTGACTTTCTCTCCCCGGCTTCGGGTTCACGGTCTGAGCCCGGCTTCGGGTTCACGGTCTGTGTCTGGCTTCGGAGTCCCGGTCTGTCCCTGGCTTCGTGTTCACGGTCTGCGCCAAGCTTCGGGTTCACGTTCTGCTCCCGGCTTCGGGTTCACAGTCTGCGCCCGGTTTCGGGTTCACTGTCTGTACTCGGCTTCAGGTTCACGGTCTATGCCCGCCTTCGGGTCTACTGTCTGTCCCCGGCTTCGGGTTCATGGTCTGCGGCCAGCTTCGGGTTCACGGTCTGTCCCCGCTTTCGGGTTCACGGTCTGCTCCTGGTTTCGGGTTTGTGGTCTGTACCCGACTTCAGGTTCACGGTCTGAGCCCGGCTTCGGGTTCAGGTCTGAGCCCGGCTTCGGGTTCACGGTCTGTCCCCGGCTTCGGGTTCACGGTCTGAGCCCGGCTTCGGGTTCACGGTCTGTGCCCGGCTTCGGGTTCACGGTCTGCTCCTGGTTTCGGGTTTACGGTCTGAGCCCGGCTTCGGGTTCACGGTCTGAGCTCGGCTTCGGGTTCACGGTCTGAGCCCGGCTTCGGGTTCACGGTCTGAGCCCAGCTTCGGGTTCACGTTCTGCTCCCGGCTTCGGGTTCACAGTCTGCGCCCGGTTTCGGGTTCACTGTCTGTACTCGGCTTCAGGTTCACGGTCTATGCCCGCCTTCGGGTCTACTGTCTGTCCCCGGCTTCGGGTTCATGGTCTGCGGCCAGCTTCGGGTTCACGGTCTGTCCCCGCTTTCGGGTTCACGGTCTGCTCCTGGTTTCGGGTTTGTGGTCTGTACCCGACTTCAGGTTCACGGTCTGAGCCCGGCTTCGGGTTCAGGTCTGAGCCCGGCTTCGGGTTCACGGTCTGTCCCCGGCTTCGGGTTCACGGTCTGAGCCCGGCTTCGGGTTCACGGTCTGCTCCTGGTTTCGGGTTTACGGTCTGAGCCCGGCTTCGGGTTCACGGTCTGAGCTCGGCTTCGGGTTCACGGTCTGAGCCCGGCTTCGGTGTCACGGTCTGAGCCCGGCTTTGGGTTCACGGTCTGCTCCTGGCTTCGGGTTCACGGTCTGTGTCCGGTTTCGGGGTTCCGGTCTGTCCCCGGCTTCATGTTCACGGTCTGCGCCCGGCTTCGGGTTCACGGTCTGCTCCCGGCTTCGGGTTCACAGTCTACGCCCGGCTTCGGGTTCATTGTCTGTACTTGGCTTCGGGTTCACGGTCTATGCCCGCCTTCGGGTTTACAGTCTGTCCCCGGCTTCGGGTTGATGGTCTGCGGCCGGCTTCGGGTTCACGGTTTGTGCCGGTTTCCGGTTGACTTTCTCTCCCCGGCTTCGGGTTCATGGTCTGCGCCCGGCTTCGGGTTTTGGTCTGCGCCCTGCTTCGGGATCACGGTCTGAGCCAGGCTGTGGGTTCACGGTCTGTGCCCGGCTTCGGGTTCACAGTCTGAGCCTGGCTGTGGGTTCACGGTCTGTGCCCGGCTTCGGGTTCACGGTCTGCGTCCGGCTTCAGGTTTACGGTCTGCTCCTGGCTTCGGGTTTATGGTCTGTACCCAACTTCGGGTTCACGGTCTGAGCCCGGCTTCGGGTTTACGGTTCGTACCCGACTTCGGGTTCACGGTCTGAGCCCGGCTTCGGGTTTATGGCTCGTACCCGACTTCGGGTTCACGGTCTGAGCCCGGCTTTGGGTTCACGGTCTGCTCCTGGCTTCGGGTTTATGGTCTGTACCCGACTTCGGGTTCACGGTCTGAGCCCGGCTTCGGGTTCACGGTCTGTCCCCGGCTTCGGGTTCACGGTCTGAGCCCGGCTTCGGGTTTATGGCTCGTACCCGACTTCGGGTTCACGGTCTGAGCCCGGCTTTGGGTTCACGGTCTGCTCCTGGCTTCGGGTTCACCGTCTGAGCCCGGCTTCGGGTTCACGGTCTGCTCCTGGCTTCGGGTTCATGGTCTGAGCCCGGCTTTGGGTTCACGGACTGCTCCTGGCTTCGGGTTTATGGTCTGTACCCAACTTCAGGTTCACGGTCTGAGCCCGGCTTCGGGTTCACGGTCTGCTCCTGGCTTCGGGTTCACGGTCTGAGCCCGGCTTCGGGTTCACGGTCTGCTCCTGGCTTCGGGTTTATGGTCTATACCCAACTTCAGGTTCACGGCCTGCGTCCGGTTTCGGGTTCACGGTCTGCTCCTGGCTTCGGGTTCACCGTCTGAGCCCGGCGACGGGTTCACGGTCTGCTCCTGGCTTTGGGTTTATGGTCTGTACCCGACTTCGGGTTCACGGTCTCAGTCCGGCTTCGGGTTCACGGTCTGTCCCCGCTTTCGGGTTCATGGTCTGTCCCCGCTTTCGGGTTCACGGTCTGCTCCTGGTTTCGGGTTTGTGGTCTGTACCCAACTTCAGGTTCACGGTCTGAGCCCGGCTTCGGGTTCAGGTCTGAGCCCGGCTTCGGGTTCACGGTCTGTCCCCGGCTTCGGGTTCACGGTCTGAGCCCGGCTTCGGGTTCACGGTCTGCTCCTGGTTTCGGGTTCACGGTCTGAGCCCGGCTTCGGGTTCACGGTCTGAGCTCGGCTTCGGGTTCACGGTCTGAGCCCGGCTTCGGTGTCACGGTCTGAGCCCGGCTTTGGGTTCACGGTCTGCTCCTGGCTTCGGGTTCACGGTCTGTGTCCGGTTTCGGGGTCCCGGTCTGTCCCCGGCTTCGGGTTCACGGTCTGCGCCCGGCTTCGGGTTCATGGTCTGAGCCCGGCTTTGGGTTCACGGTCTGCTCCTGGCTTCGGGTTTATGGTCTGTACCCAACTTCAGGTTCACGGTCTGAGCCCGGCTTCGGGTTCATGGTCTGTCCCCGACTTCGGGTTCACGGTCTGCGTCCGGCTTCGGGTTCACGGTCTGCTCCTGGCTTCGGGTTCACCGTCTGAGCCCGGCTTCGTGTTCACGGTCTGCTCCTGGCTTTGGGTTTATGGTCTGTACCCGACTTTGGGTTCACGGTCTGAGTCCGGCTTCGGGTTCACGGTCTGTCCCCGCTTTCGGGTTCACGGTCTGCTCCTTGTTTCGGGTTTGTGGTCTGTACCCGACTTCAGGTTCACGGTCTGAGCCCGGCTTCGGGTTCAGGTCTGAGCCCGGCTTCGGGTTCACGGTCTGTCCCCGGCTTAGGGTTCACGGTCTGAGCCCGGCTTCGGGTTCACGGTCTGCTCCTGGTTTCGGGTTTACGGTCTGAGCCCGGCTTCGGGTTCACGGTCTGAGCTCGGCTTCGGGTTCACGGTCTGAGCCCGGCTTCGGTGTCACGGTCTGAGCCCGGCTTTGGGTTCACGGTCTGCTCCTGGCTTCGGGTTCACGGTCTGTGTCCGGTTTCGGGGTTCCGGTCTGTCCCCGGCTTCGTGTTCACGGTCTGCGCCCGGCTTCGGGTTCACGGTCTGCTCCCGGCTTCGGGTTCACAGTCTGCGCCCGGCTTCGGGTTCATTGTCTGTACTCGGCTTCGGGTTCACGGTCTATGCCCGCCTTCGGGTTCACAGTCTGTCCCCGGCTTCGGGTTGATGGTCTGCGGCCGGCTTCGGGTTCACGGTTTGTGCCGGTTTCCGGTTGACTTTCTCTCCCCGGCTTCGGGTTCATGGTCTGCGCCCGGCTTCGGGTTTTGGTCTGCGCCCTGCTTCGGGATCACGGTCTGAGCCAGGCTGTGGGTTCACTGTCTGTGCCCGGCTTCGGGTTCACAGTCTGAGCCTGGCTGTGGGTTCACGGTCTGTGCCCGGCTTCGGGTTCACGGTCTGCGTCCGGCTTCAGGTTTACGGTCTGCTCCTGGCTTTGGGTTTATGGTCTGTACCCAACTTCGGGTTCACGGTCTGAGCCCGGCTTCGGGTTTACGGTTCGTACCCGACTTCGGGTTCACGGTCTGAGCCCGGCTTCGGGTTCACGGTCTGCTCCTGGCTTCGGGTTCACGGTCTGAGCCCGGCTTCGGGTTCACGGTCTGCTCCTGGCTTTGGGTTCATGGTCTGAGCCCGGCTTCGGGTTCACGGTCTGCTCCTGGCTTCAGGTTTATGGTCTGTACCCAACTTCAGGTTCACGGTCTGAGCCCGGCTTCGGGTTCACGGTCTGTCCCCGACTTCGGGTTCACGGTCTGCGTCCGGCTTCGGGTTCACGGTCTGCGTCTGGCTTCAGGTTCACGGTTTGCTCCTGGCTTCGGGTTTATGGTCTGTACCCGACTTCGGGTTCACGGTCTGAGCCCGGCTTCGGGTTTATGGTCCGTACCCGACTTCGGGTTCACGGCCTCTGCCCGGCTTCGGGTTCACGGTCTGCTCCTGGCTTCGGGTTCACGGTCTGAGCCCGGCTTCGGGTTCATGGTCTGTTCCCGACTTCGGGTTCACGGTCTGCGTCCGGCTTCAGGTTCACGGTCTGCTCCTGGCTTCGGGTTTATGGTCTGTACCCGACTTCGGGTTCACGGTCTGAGCCCGGCTTCGGGTTTATGGTCCATACCCGACTTCGGGTTCACGGTCTGAGCCCGGCTTCGGGTTCACGGTCTGAGCCCGGCTTCGGGTTCACGGTCTGCTCCTGGCTTCGGGTTCATGGTCTGAGCCCGGCTTTGCGTTCACGGTCTGCTCCTGGCTTCGGGTTTATGGTCTGTACCCGACTTCAGGTTCACGGTCTGAGCCCGGCGTCGGGTTCACGGTCTGCTCCTGGCTTCGGGTTCACGGTCTGAGCCCGGCTTCGGGTTCACGGTCTGATCCTGGCTTCGGGTTCACGGTCTGCTCCTGGCTTCGGGTTCACGGTCTGAGCCCGGCTTCGGGTTCACGGTCTGAGCCCGGCTTCGGGTTGACGGTCTGTCCCCGGCTTCGGGTTCACGGTCTGCGCCCGGCTTTGGGGTCACGGTCTGAGCCCGGCTTCGGTTTCACGGTCTGAGCCCGGCTTCGGTGTCACGGTCTGCGCCCGGCTTCGTGGTCACGGTCTGAGCCCGGCTTTGTGTTCACGGTCTGAGCCCGGCTTCGGGTTCACGGTCTGCTCCTGGCTTCGGGTTCACGGTCTGAGACCGGCTTCGTGTTCACGGTCTGCTCCTGGCTTCGGGTTCACGGTCTGCTCCTGGCTTCGGGTTCACGGTCTGAGCCCGGCTTCGGGTTCACGGTCTGAGCCCGGCTTCGGGTTCATGGTCTGAGCCCGGCTTCGGGTTTACAGTCTGTCCCCGGCTTCGGGTTCATGGTCTGCGGCTGGCTTCGGGTTCACGGTTTGTGCCGGTTTCCGGTTGACTTTCTCTCCCCGGCTTCGGGTTCATGGTCTGTGCCCAGCTTCGGGTTTTGGTCTGCGCCCCGCTTCGGGTTCACGGTCTGAGCCAGGCTGTGGGTTCACGGTCTGTGCCCGGCCTCGGGTTCACATTCTGCGCCTGGCTGTGGGTTCACGGTCTGTGCCCGGCTTCGGGTTCACGGTCTGCGTCCGGCTTCAGGTTTACGGTCTGCTCCTGGCTTCGGGTTTATGGTCTGTACCCGACTTCGGGTTCACGGTCTGAGCCCGGCTTCGGGTTCACGGTCTGAGCCCGGCTTCGGGTTCACGGTCTGCTCCTGGCTTCGGGGTCACGGTGTGAGCCCGGCTTCGGGTTCACGGTCTGAGCCCGGCTTCGGGTTCACGGTCTGAGCCCAGCTTCGGGTTCACGTTCTGCTCCCGGCTTCGGGTTCACAGTCTGCGCCCGGTTTCGGGTTCACTGTCTGTACTCGGCTTCAGGTTCACGGTCTATGCCCGCCTTCGGGTCTACTGTCTGTCCCCGGCTTCGGGTTCATGGTCTGCGGCCAGCTTCGGGTTCACGGTCTGTCCCCGCTTTCGGGTTCACGGTCTGCTCCTGGTTTCGGGTTTGTGGTCTGTACCCGACTTCAGGTTCACGGTCTGAGCCCGGCTTCGGGTTCAGGTCTGAGCCCGGCTTCGGGTTCACGGTCTGAGCCCGGCTTCGGGTTCACGGTCTGTCCCCGACTTCGGGTTCACGGTCTGCGTCCGGCTTCGGGTTCACGGTCTGCGTCTGGCTTCAGGTTCACGGTTTGCTCCTGGCTTCGGGTTTATGGTCTGTACCCGACTTCGGGTTCACGGTCTGAGCCCGGCTTCGGGTTTATGGTCCGTACCCGACTTCGGGTTCACGGCCTCTGCCCGGCTTCGGGTTCACGGTCTGCTCCTGGCTTCGGGTTCACGGTCTGAGCCCGGCTTCGGGTTCATGGTCTGTTCCCGACTTCGGGTTCACGGTCTGCGTCCGGCTTCAGGTTCACGGTCTGCTCCTGGCTTCGGGTTTATGGTCTGTACCCGACTTCGGGTTCACGGTCTGAGCCCGGCTTCGGGTTTATGGTCCATACCCGACTTCGGGTTCACGGTCTGAGCCCGGCTTCGGGTTCACGGTCTGAGCCCGGCTTCGGGTTCACGGTCTGCTCCTGGCTTCGGGTTCATGGTCTGAGCCCGGCTTTGCGTTCACGGTCTGCTCCTGGCTTCGGGTTTATGGTCTGTACCCGACTTCAGGTTCACGGTCTGAGCCCGGCGTCGGGTTCACGGTCTGCTCCTGGCTTCGGGTTCACGGTCTGAGCCCGGCTTCGGGTTCACGGTCTGATCCTGGCTTCGGGTTCACGGTCTGCTCCTGGCTTCGGGTTCACGGTCTGAGCCCGGCTTCGGGTTCACGGTCTGAGCCCGGCTTCGGGTTGACGGTCTGTCCCCGGCTTCGGGTTCACGGTCTGCGCCCGGCTTTGGGGTCACGGTCTGAGCCCGGCTTCGGTTTCACGGTCTGAGCCCGGCTTCGGTGTCACGGTCTGCGCCCGGCTTCGTGGTCACGGTCTGAGCCCGGCTTTGTGTTCACGGTCTGAGCCCGGCTTCGGGTTCACGGTCTGCTCCTGGCTTCGGGTTCACGGTCTGAGACCGGCTTCGTGTTCACGGTCTGCTCCTGGCTTCGGGTTCACGGTCTGCTCCTGGCTTCGGGTTCACGGTCTGAGCCCGGCTTCGGGTTCACGGTCTGAGCCCGGCTTCGGGTTCATGGTCTGAGCCCGGCTTCGGGTTTACAGTCTGTCCCCGGCTTCGGGTTCATGGTCTGCGGCTGGCTTCGGGTTCACGGTTTGTGCCGGTTTCCGGTTGACTTTCTCTCCCCGGCTTCGGGTTCATGGTCTGTGCCCAGCTTCGGGTTTTGGTCTGCGCCCCGCTTCGGGTTCACGGTCTGAGCCAGGCTGTGGGTTCACGGTCTGTGCCCGGCCTCGGGTTCACATTCTGCGCCTGGCTGTGGGTTCACGGTCTGTGCCCGGCTTCGGGTTCACGGTCTGCGTCCGGCTTCAGGTTTACGGTCTGCTCCTGGCTTCGGGTTTATGGTCTGTACCCGACTTCGGGTTCACGGTCTGAGCCCGGCTTCGGGTTCACGGTCTGAGCCCGGCTTCGGGTTCACGGTCTGCTCCTGGCTTCGGGGTCACGGTGTGAGCCCGGCTTCGGGTTCACGGTCTGAGCCCGGCTTCGGGTTCACGGTCTGAGCCCAGCTTCGGGTTCACGTTCTGCTCCCGGCTTCGGGTTCACAGTCTGCGCCCGGTTTCGGGTTCACTGTCTGTACTCGGCTTCAGGTTCACGGTCTATGCCCGCCTTCGGGTCTACTGTCTGTCCCCGGCTTCGGGTTCATGGTCTGCGGCCAGCTTCGGGTTCACGGTCTGTCCCCGCTTTCGGGTTCACGGTCTGCTCCTGGTTTCGGGTTTGTGGTCTGTACCCGACTTCAGGTTCACGGTCTGAGCCCGGCTTCGGGTTCAGGTCTGAGCCCGGCTTCGGGTTCACGGTCTGTCCCCGGCTTCGGGTTCACGGTCTGAGCCCGGCTTCGGGTTCACGGTCTGCTCCTGGTTTCGGGTTTACGGTCTGAGCCCGGCTTCGGGTTCACGGTCTGAGCTCGGCTTCGGGTTCACGGTCTGAGCCCGGCTTCGGTGTCACGGTCTGAGCCCGGCTTTGGGTTCACGGTCTGCTCCTGGCTTCGGGTTCACGGTCTGTGTCCGGTTTCGGGGTTCCGGTCTGTCCCCGGCTTCGTGTTCACGGTCTGCGCCCGGCTTCGGGTTCACGGTCTGCTCCCGGCTTCGGGTTCACAGTCTGCGCCCGGCTTCGGGTTCATTGTCTGTACTTGGCTTCGGGTTCACGGTCTATGCCCGCCTTCGGGTTTACAGTCTGTCCCCGGCTTCGGGTTGATGGTCTGCGGCCGGCTTCGGGTTCACGGTTTGTGCCGGTTTCCGGTTGACTTTCTCTCCCCGGCTTCGGGTTCATGGTCTGCGCCCGGCTTCGGGTTTTGGTCTGCGCCCTGCTTCGGGATCACGGTCTGAGCCAGGCTGTGGGTTCACGGTCTGTGCCCGGCTTCGGGTTCACAGTCTGAGCCTGGCTGTGGGTTCACGGTCTGTGCCCGGCTTCGGGTTCACGGTCTGCGTCCGGCTTCAGGTTTACGGTCTGCTCCTGGCTTCGGGTTTATGGTCTGTACCCAACTTCGGGTTCACGGTCTGAGCCCGGCTTCGGGTTTACGGTTCGTACCCGACTTCGGGTTCACGGTCTGAGCCCGGCTTCGGGTTCACGGTCTGCTCCTGGCTTCGGGTTCACGGTCTGAGCCCGGCTTCGGGTTCACGGTCTGCTCCTGGCTTTGGGTTCATGGTCTGAGCCCGGCTTCGGGTTCACGGTCTGCTCCTGGCTTCGGGTTTATGGTCTGTACCCAACTTCAGGTTCACGGTCTGAGCCCGGCTTCGGGTTCACGGTCTGTCCCCGACTTCGGGTTCACGGTCTGCGTCCGGCTTCGGGTTCACGGTCTGCGTCCGGCTTCAGGTTCACGGTTTGCTCCTGGCTTCGGGTTTATGGTCTGTAGCCGACTTCGTGTTCACGGTCTGAGCCCGGCTTCGGGTTTATGGTCTGTACCCGACTTCGGGTTCACGGCCTCTGCCCGGCTTCGGGTTCACAGTCTGCTCCTGGCTTCGGGTTCACGGTCTGAGCCCGGCTTCGGGTTCACGGTCTGCTCCTGGCTTCGGGTTCATGGTCTGAGCCCGGCTTTGCGTTCACGGTCTGCTCCTGGCTTCGGGTTTATGGTCTGTACCCAACTTCAGGTTCACGGTCTGAGCCCGGCTTCGGGTTCATGGTCTGTCCCCGACTTCGGGTTCACGGTCTGTCCCCGCTTTCAGGTTCATGGTCTGTCCCCGCTTTCGGGTTCACGGTCTGCTCCTGGCTTCGGGTTTATGGTCTGTCCCCGCTTTCAGGTTCATGGTCTGTCCCCGCTTTCAGGTTCACAGTCTGCTCCTGGCTTCGGGTTTATGGTCTGTACCCGACTTCAAGTTCACGGTCTGAGCCCGGCGTCGGGTTCACGGTCTGCTCCTGGCTTCGGGTTCACGGTCTGAGCCTGGCTTCGGGTTCACGGTCTGCTCCTGGCTTCGGGTTCACGGTCTGAGCCCGGCTTCGGGTTCACGGTCTGCTCCTGGCTTCGGGACCACGGTCTGAGCCCGGCTTCGGGTTCACGGTCTGTCCCCGGCTTCGGGTTCACGGTCTGCGCCCGGCTTTGGGGTCACGGTCTGAGCCCGGCTTCGGTTTGACGGTCTGAGCCCGGCTTCGGTGTCACGGTCTGCGCCCGGCTTCGTGGTCACGGTCTGAGCCCGGCTTTGGGTTCACGGTCTGAGCCCGGCTTCGGGTTCACGGTCTGCTCCTGGCTTCGGGTTCACGGTCTGCTCCTGGCTTCGGGTTCACGGTCTGAGCCCGGCTTCGGGTTCACGGTCTGCTCCTGGCTTCGGGTTCACGGTCTGAGCCCGGCTTCGGGTTCACGGTCTGAGCCCGGCTTCGGGTTCACGGTCTGAGCCCGGCTTCGGGTTCACGGTCTGCTCCTGGCTTCGGGTTCACGGTCTGAGCCCGGCTTCGGGTTCACGGTCTGAGCCCGGCTTCGGGTTCACGGTCTGAGCCCGGCTTCGGGTTCACGGTCTGAGCCCGGCTTCGGGTTTACAGTCTGTCCCCGGCTTCGGGTTCATGGTCTGCGGCCGGCTTCGGGTTCACGGTTTGTGCCAGTTTCCGGTTGACTTTCTCTTCCCGGCTTCGGCTTCATGGTCTGCGCCCGGCTTCGGGTTTTGGTCTGCGCCCCGCTTCGGGTTCACGGTCTGAGCCAGGCTGTGGGTTCACGGTCTGTGCCCGGCCTCGGGTTCACATTCTGCGCCTGGCTGTGGGTTCACGGTCTGTGCCCGGCTTCGGGTTCACGGTCTGCGTCCGGCTTCAGGTTTACGGTCTGCTCCTGGCTTCGGGTTTATGGTCTGTACCCGACTTCGGGTTCACGGTCTGAGCCCGGCTTCGGGTTCACGGTCTGAGCCCGGCTTCGGGTTCACGGTCTGCTCCTGGCTTCGGGGTCACGGTGTGAGCCCGGCTTCGGGTTCACGGTCTGAGCCCGGCTTCGGGTTCACGGTGTGCTCCTGGCTTCGGGTTCACGGTCTGTGTCTGGCTTCGGAGTCCCGGTCTGTCCCTGGCTTCGTGTTCACGGTCTGCGCCAAGCTTCGGGTTCACGTTCTGCTCCCGGCTTCGGGTTCACAGTCTGCGCCCGGTTTCGGGTTCACTGTCTGTACTCGGCTTCAGGTTCACGGTCTATGCCCGCCTTCGGGTCTACTGTCTGTCCCCGGCTTCGGGTTCATGGTCTGCGGCCGGCTTCGGGTTCACGGTTTGTGCCGGTTTCCGGTTGACTTTCTCTCCCCGGCTTCGGGTTCATGGTCTGCGCCCGGCTTCGGGTTTTGGTCTGCGCCCCGCTTCGGGTTCACGGTCTGAGCCAGGCTGTGGTTCACGGTCTGTGCCCGGCTTCGGGTTCACAGTCTGAGCCTGGCTGTGGGTTCACGGTCTGTGCCCGGCTTCGGGTTCACGGTCTTCTCCTGGCTTCGGGTTCACGGTCTGAGCCCGGCTTCGGGTTCACGGTCTGCTCCTGGCTTCGGGTTCACGGTCTGAGCCCGGCTTCGGGTTCACGGTGTGAGCCCGGCTTCGGGTTCACGGTCTGCTCCTGGCTTCGGGGTCACGGTGTGAGCCTGGCTTCGGGTTCACGGTCTGAGCCCGGCTTCGGGTTAACGGTCTGAGCCCGGCTTCGGGTTCACGGTCTGAGCCCGGCTTCGGGTTTTGGTCTGCGCCCCGCTTCGGGTTCACGGTCTGAGCCAGGCTGTGGGTTCACGGTCTGTGCCCGGCTTCGGGTTCACAGTCTGGGCCTGGCTGTGGGTTCACGGTCTGTGCCCGGCTTCGGGTTCACGGTCTTCTCCTGGTTTCGGGTTCACGGTCTGAGCCCGGCTTCGGGTTTATGGTCTGTACCCGACTTCGGGTTCAAGGTCTGAGCCCTGCTTCGGGTTTATGGTTCGTACCCGACTTCGGGTTCACGGTCTGAGCCCGGCTTCGGGTTCACGGTCTTCTCCTGGCTTCGGGTTCACGGTCTGAGCCCGGCTTCGGGTTCACGGTCTGCTCCTGGCTTCAGGTTCACGGTCTGAGCCCGGCTTCGGGTTCACGGTGTGAGCCTGGCTTCGGGTTCACGGTCTGCTCCTGGCTTCGGGGTCACGGTGTGAGCCTGGCTTCGGGTTCACGGTCTGAGCCTGGCTTCGGGTTCACGGTCTGAGCCTGGCTTCGGGGTCACGGTCTGCGCCCGGCTTCGGGTTCACGGTCTGAGCCCGGCTTCGGGTTCACGGTCTGAGCCCGGCTTCGGGTTCAGGTCTGCTCCTGGCTTCGGGTTCACGGTCTGAGCCCGGCTTCGTGTTCACGGTCTGCTCCTTGCTTCGGGGTCACGGTGTGAGCCTGGTTTCGGGTTCACGGTCTGAGCCGGGCTTCGGGTTCACGGTCTGCGCCCGGCTTCGGGTTCACGGTCTGAGCCCGGCTTTGGGTTCACGGTCTTCTCCTGGCTTCGGGTTCACGGTCTGAGCCCGGCTTCGGGTTCACGGTCTGCTCCTGGCTTCGGGTTCACGGTCTGAGCCTGGCTTCGGGGTCACGGTGTGAGCCCGGCTTCGGGTTCACGGTCTGAGCCCGGCTTCGGGTTCACGGTCTGCTCCTGGCTTCGGGTTCACGGTCTGCTCCTGGCTTCGGGTTCACGGTCTGAGCCCGGCTTCGGGTTCACGGTGTGCTCCTGGCTTCGGGTTCACGGTCTGTGTCTGGCTTCGGAGTCCCGGTCTGTCCCTGGCTTCGTGTTCACGGTCTGCGCCAAGCTTCGGGTTCACGTTCTGCTCCCGGCTTCGGGTTCACAGTCTGCGCCCGGTTTCGGGTTCACTGTCTGTACTCGGCTTCAGGTTCACGGTCTATGCCCGCCTTCGGGTCTACTGTCTGTCCCCGGCTTCGGGTTCATGGTCTGCGGCCGGCTTCGGGTTCACGGTTTGTGCCGGTTTCCGGTTGACTTTCTCTCCCCGGCTTCGGGTTCATGGTCTGCGCCCGGCTTCGGGTTTTGGTCTGCGCCCCGCTTCGGGTTCACGGTCTGAGCCAGGCTGTGGTTCACGGTCTGTGCCCGGCTTCGGGTTCACGGTCTGAGCCTGGCTGTGGGTTCACGGTCTGTGCCCGGCTTCGGGTTCACGGTCTTCTCCTGGCTTCGGGTTCACGGTCTGAGCCCGGCTTCGGGTTCACGGTCTGCTCCTGGCTTCGGGTTCACGGTCTGAGCCCGGCTTCGGGTTCACGGTGTGAGCCCGGCTTCGGGTTCACGGTCTGCTCCTGGCTTCGGGGTCACGGTGTGAGCCTGGCTTCGGGTTCACGGTCTGAGCCCGGCTTCGGGTTAACGGTCTGAGCCCGGCTTCGGGTTCACGGTCTGAGCCCGGCTTCGGGTTTTGGTCTGCGCCCCGCTTCGGGTTCACGGTCTGAGCCAGGCTGTGGGTTCACGGTCTGTGCCCGGCTTCGGGTTCACAGTCTGGGCCTGGCTGTGGGTTCACGGTCTGTGCCCGGCTTCGGGTTCACGGTCTTCTTCTGGTTTCGGGTTCACGGTCTGAGCCCGGCTTCGGGTTTATGGTCTGTACCCGACTTCGGGTTCAAGGTCTGAGCCCTGCTTCGGGTTTATGGTTCGTACCCGACTTCGGGTTCACGGTCTGAGCCCGGCTTCGGGTTCACGGTCTTCTCCTGGCTTCGGGTTCACGGTCTGAGCCCGGCTTCGGGTTCACGGTCTGCTCCTGGCTTCAGGTTCACGGTCTGAGCCCGGCTTCGGGTTCACGGTGTGAGCCTGGCTTCGGGTTCACGGTCTGCTCCTGGCTTCGGGGTCACGGTGTGAGCCTGGCTTCGGGTTCACGGTCTGAGCCTGGCTTCGGGTTCACGGTCTGAGCCTGGCTTCGGGGTCACGGTCTGCGCCCGGCTTCGGGTTCACGGTCTGAGCCCGGCTTCGGGTTCACGGTCTGAGCCCGGCTTCGGGTTCACGGTCTGAGCCCGGCTTCGGGTTCAGGTCTGCTCCTGGCTTCGGGTTCACGGTCTGAGCCCGGCTTCGGGTTCACGGTGTGAGCCCGGCTTCGGGTTCACGGTCTGCTCCTGGCTTCGGGGTCACGGTGTGAGCCTGGTTTCGGGTTCACGGTCTGAGCCGGGCTTCGGGTTCACGGTCTGCGCCCGGCTTCGGGTTCACGGTCTGAGCCCGGCTTTGGGTTCACGGTCTTCTCCTGGCTTCGGGTTCACGGTCTGAGCCCGGCTTCGGGTTCACGGTCTGCTCCTGGCTTCGGGTTCACGGTCTGAGCCTGGCTTCGGGGTCACGGTCTGAGCCCGGCTTCGGGTTCACGGTGTGAGCCCGGCTTCGGGTTCACGGTCTGAGCCCGGCTTCGGGTTCACGGTCTGCTCCTGGCTTCGGGTTCACGGTCTGCTCCTGGCTTCGGGTTCACGGTCTGAGCCCGGCTTCGGGTTCACGGTCTGCTCCTGGCTTCGGGTTCACGGTCTGCTCCTGGCTTCGGGTTCACGGTCTGAGCCCGGCTTCGGGTTCACGGTCTGAGCCCGGCTTCGGGTTCACGGTCTGAGCCCGGCTTCGGGTTTACAGTCTGTCCCCGGCTTCGGGTTCATGGTCTGCGGCCGGCTTCGGGTTCACGGTTTGTGCCAGTTTCCGGTTGACTTTCTCTCCCCGGCTCCGGCTTCGGGTTTTGGTCTGCGCCCCGCTTCGGGTTCACGGTCTGAGCCAGGCTGTGGGTTCACGGTCTGTGCCCGGCCTCGGGTTCACATTCTGCGCCTGGCTGTGGGTTCACGGTCTGTGCCCGGCTTCGGGTTCACGGTCTGCGTCCGGCTTCAGGTTTACGGTCTGCTCCTGGCTTCGGGTTTATGGTCTGTACCCGACTTCGGGTTCACGGTCTGAGCCCGGCTTCGGGTTCACGGTCTGAGCCCGGCTTCGGGTTCACGGTCTGCGCCCGGCTTCGGGTTCACGGTCTGAGCCCGGCTTCAGGTTTACGGTCTGCTCCTGGCTTCGGGTTTATGGTCTGTACCCGACTTCGGGTTCACGGTCTGAGCCCGGCTTCGGGTTCACGGTCTGCTCCTGGCTTCGGGGTCACGGTGTGAGCCCGGCTTCGGGTTCACGGTCTGAGCCCGGCTTCGGGTTCACGGTCTGAGCGCAGCTTCGGGTTCACGGTGTGCTCCTGGCTTCGGGTTCACGGTCTGTGTCTGGCTTCGGAGTCCCGGTCTGTCCCTGGCTTCGTGTTCATGGTCTGCGCCAAGCTTCGGGTTCACGTTCTGCTCCCGGCTTCGGGTTCACAGTCTGCGCCCGGTTTCGGGTTCACTGTCTGTACTCGGCTTCAGGTTCACGGTCTATGCCCGCCTTCGGGTCTACTGTCTGTCCCCGGCTTCGGGTTCATGGTCTGCGGCCGGCTTCGGGTTCACGGTTTGTGCCGGTTTCCGGTTGACTTTCTCTCCCCGGCTTCGGGTTCATGGTCTGCGCCCGGCTTCGGGTTTTGGTCTGCGCCCCGCTTCGGGTTCACGGTCTGAGCCAGGCTGTGGTTCACGGTCTGTGCCCGGCTTCGGGTTCACAGTCTGAGCCTGGCTGTGGGTTCACGGTCTGTGCCCGGCTTCGGGTTCACGGTCTTCTCCTGGCTTCGGGTTCACGGTCTGAGCCCGGCTTCGGGTTCACGGTCTGCTCCTGGCTTCGGGTTCACGGTCTGAGCCCGGCTTCGGGTTCACGGTGTGAGCCCGGCTTCGGGTTCACGGTCTGCTCCTGGCTTCGGGGTCACGGTGTGAGCCTGGCTTCGGGTTCACGGTCTGAGCCCGGCTTCGGGTTAACGGTCTGAGCCCGGCTTCGGGTTCACGGTGTGAGCCCGGCTTCGAGTTCACGGTCTGCTCCTGGCTTTGGGGTCACGGTGTGAGCCTGGCTTCGGGTTCACGGTCTGAGCCCGGCTTCGGGTTAACGGTCTGCTCCTGGCTTCGGGTTCACGGTCTGAGCCCGGCTTCGGGTTCACGGTCTGCTCCTGGCTTTGGGTTCATGGTCTGAGCCCGGCTTCGGGTTCACGGTCTGCTCCTGGCTTCGGGTTTATGGTCTGTACCCAACTTCAGGTTCACGGTCTGAGCCCGGCTTCGGGTTCACGGTCTGTCCCCGACTTCGGGTTCACGGTCTGCGTCCGGCTTCGGGTTCACGGTCTGCGTCCGGCTTCAGGTTCACGGTTTGCTCCTGGCTTCGGGTTTATGGTCTGTAGCCGACTTCGGGTTCACGGTCTGAGCCCGGCTTCGGGTTTATGGTCCGTACCCGACTTCGGGTTCACGGCCTCTGCCCGGCTTCGGGTTCACAGTCTGCTCCTGGCTTCGGGTTCACGGTCTGAGCCCGGCTTCGGGTTCACGGTCTGCTCCTGGCTTCGGGTTCATGGTCTGAGCCCGGCTTTGCGTTCACGGTCTGCTCCTGGCTTCGGGTTTATGGTCTGTACCCAACTTCAGGTTCACGGTCTGAGCCCGGCTTCGGGTTCATGGTCTGTCCCCGACTTCGGGTTCACGGTCTGTCCCCGCTTTCAGGTTCACAGTCTGCTCCTGGCTTCGGGTTTATGGTCTGTACCCGACTTCAAGTTCACGGTCTGAGCCCGGCGTCGGGTTCACGGTCTGCTCCTGGCTTCGGGTTCACGGTCTGAGCCTGGCTTCGGGTTCACGGTCTGCTCCTGGCTTCGGGTTCACGGTCTGAGCCCGGCTTCGGGTTCACGGTCTGCTCCTGGCTTCGGGTTCACGGTCTGAGCCCGGCTTCGGGTTCACGGTCTGAGCCCGGCTTCGGGTTCACGGTCTGAGCCCGGCTTCGGGTTTACAGTCTGTCCCCGACTTCGGGTTCATGGTCTGCGGCCGGCTTCGGGTTCACGGTTTGTGCCAGTTTCCGGTTGACTTTCTCTTCCCGGCTTCGGCTTCATGGTCTGCGCCCGGCTTCGGGTTTTGGTCTGCGCCCCGCTTCGGGTTCACGGTCTGAGCCAGGCTGTGGGTTCACGGTCTGTGCCCGGCCTCGGGTTCATATTCTGCGCCTGGCTGTGGGTTCACGGTCTGTGCCCGGCTTCGGGTTCACGGTCTGCGTCCGGCTTCAGGTTTACGGTCTGCTCCTGGCTTCGGGTTTATGGTCTGTACCCGACTTCGGGTTCACGGTCTGAGCCCGGCTTCGGGTTCACGGTCTGAGCCCGGCTTCGGGTTCACGGTCTGCTCCTGGCTTCGGGGTCACGGTGTGAGCCCGGCTTCGGGTTCACGGTCTGAGCCCGGCTTCGGGTTCACGGTCTGAGCCCAGCTTCGGGTTCACGGTGTGCTCCTGGCTTCGGGTTCACGGTCTGTGTCTGGCTTCGGAGTCCCTGTCTGTCCCTGGCTTCGTGTTCACGGTCTGCGCCAAGCTTCGGGTTCACGTTCTGCTCCCGGCTTCGGGTTCACAGTCTGCGCCCGGTTTCGGGTTCACTGTCTGTACTCGGCTTCAGGTTCACGGTCTATGCCCGCCTTCGGGTCTACTGTCTGTCCCCGGCTTCGGGTTCATGGTCTGCGGCCGGCTTCGGGTTCACGGTTTGTGCCGGTTTCCGGTTGACTTTCTCTCCCCGGCTTCGGGTTCATGGTCTGCGCCCGGCTTCGGGTTTTGGTCTGCGCCCCGCTTCGGGTTCACGGTCTGAGCCAGGCTGTGGTTCACGGTCTGTGCCCGGCTTCGGGTTCACAGTCTGAGCCCGGCTGTGGGTTCACGGTCTGTGCCCGGCTTCGGGTTCACGGTCTTCTCCTGGCTTCGGGTTCACGGTCTGAGCCCGGCTTCGGGTTCACGGTCTGCTCCTGGCTTCGGGTTCACGGTCTGAGCCCGGCTTCGGGTTCACGGTGTGAGCCCGGCTTCGGGTTCACGGTCTGCTCCTGGCTTCGGGGTCACGGTGTGAGCCTGGCTTCGGGTTCACGGTCTGAGCCCGGCTTCGGGTTAACGGTCTGAGCCCGGCTTCGGGTTCACGGTCTGAGCCCGGCTTCGGGTTTTGGTCTGCGCCCCGCTTCGGGTTCACGGTCTGAGCCAGGCTGTGGGTTCACGGTCTGTGCCCGGCTTCGGGTTCACAGTCTGGGCCTGGCTGTGGGTTCACGGTCTGTGCCCGGCTTCGGGTTCACGGTCTTCTCCTTGTTTCGGGTTCACGGTCTGAGCCCGGCTTCGGGTTTATGGTCTGTACCCGACTTCGGGTTCAAGGTCTGAGCCCTGCTTCGGGTTTATGGTTCGTACCCGACTTCGGGTTCACGGTCTGAGCCCGGCTTCGGGTTCACGGTCTTCTCCTGGCTTCGGGTTCACGGTCTGAGCCCGGCTTCGGGTTCACGGTCTGCTCCTGGCTTCAGGTTCACGGTCTGAGCCCGGCTTCGGGTTCACGGTGTGAGCCTGGCTTCGGGTTCACGGTCTGCTCCTGGCTTCGGGGTCACGGTGTGAGCCTGGCTTCGGGTTCACGGTCTGAGCCTGGCTTCGGGTTCACGGTCTGAGCCTGGCTTCGGGGTCACGGTCTGCGCCCGGCTTCGGGTTCACGGTCTGAGCCCGGCTTCGGGTTCACGGTCTGAGCCCGGCTTCGGGTTCACGGTCTGAGCACGGCTTCGGGTTCAGGTCTGCTCCTGGCTTCGGGTTCACGGTCTGAGCCCGGCTTCGGGTTCACGGTGTGAGCCCGGCTTCGGGTTCACGGTCTGCTCCTGGCTTCGGGGTCACGGTGTGAGCCTGGTTTCGGGTTCACGGTCTGAGCCGGGCTTCGGGTTCACGGTCTGCGCCCGGCTTCGGGTTCACGGTCTGAGCCCGGCTTTGGGTTCACGGTCTTCTCCTGGCTTCGGGTTCACGGTCTGAGCCCGGCTTCGGGTTCACGGTCTGCTCCTGGCTTCGGGTTCACGGTCTGAGCCTGGCTTCGGGGTCACGGTCTGAGCCCGGCTTCGGGTTCACGGTGTGAGCCCGGCTTCGGGTTCACGGTCTGAGCCCGGCTTCGGGTTCACGGTCTGCTCCTGGCTTCGGGTTCACGGTCTGCTCCTGGCTTCGGGTTCACGGTCTGAGCCCGGCTTCGGGTTCACGGTGTGCTCCTGGCTTCGGGTTCACGGTCTGTGTCTGGCTTCGGAGTCCCGGTCTGTCCCTGGCTTCGTGTTCACGGTCTGCGCCAAGCTTCGGGTTCACGTTCTGCTCCCGGCTTCGGGTTCACAGTCTGCGCCCGGTTTCGGGTTCACTGTCTGTACTCGGCTTCAGGTTCACGGTCTATGCCCGCCTTCGGGTCTACTGTCTGTCCCCGGCTTCGGGTTCATGGTCTGCGGCCGGCTTCGGGTTCACGGTTTGTGCCGGTTTCCGGTTGACTTTCTCTCCCCGGCTTCGGGTTCATGGTCTGCGCCCGGCTTCGGGTTTTGGTCTGCGCCCCGCTTCGGGTTCACGGTCTGAGCCAGGCTGTGGTTCACGGTCTGTGCCCGGCTTCGGGTTCACAGTCTGAGCCTGGCTGTGGGTTCACGGTCTGTGCCCGGCTTCGGGTTCACGGTCTTCTCCTGGCTTCGGGTTCACGGTCTGAGCCCGGCTTCGGGTTCACGGTCTGCTCCTGGCTTCGGGTTCACGGTCTGAGCCCGGCTTCGGGTTCACGGTGTGAGCCCGGCTTCGGGTTCACGGTCTGCGCCCGGCTTCGGGTTCACGGTCTGCTCCCGGCTTCGGGTTCACGGTCTGAGCCTGGCTTCGGGGTCACGGTCTGAGCCCGGCTTCGGGTTCACGGTGTGAGCCCGGCTTCGGGTTCACGGTCTGAGCCCGGCTTCGGGTTCACGGTCTGCTCCTGGCTTCGGGTTCACGGTCTGCTCCTGGCTTCGGGTTCACGGTCTGAGCCCGGCTTCGGGTTCACGGTGTGCTCCTGGCTTCGGGTTCACGGTCTGTGTCTGGCTTCGGAGTCCCGGTCTGTCCCTGGCTTCGTGTTCACGGTCTGCGCCAAGCTTCGGGTTCACGTTCTGCTCCCGGCTTTGGGTTCACAGTCTGCGCCCGGTTTCGGGTTCACTGTCTGTACTCGGCTTCAGGTTCACGGTCTATGCCCGCCTTCGGGTCTACTGTCTGTCCCCGGCTTCGGGTTCATGGTCTGCGGCCGGCTTCGGGTTCACGGTTTGTGCCGGTTTCCGGTTGACTTTCTCTCCCCGGCTTCGGGTTCATGGTCTGCGCCCGGCTTCGGGTTTTGGTCTGCGCCCCGCTTCGGGTTCACGGTCTGAGCCAGGCTGTGGTTCACGGTCTGTGCCCGGCTTCGGGTTCACAGTCTGAGCCTGGCTGTGGGTTCACGGTCTGTGCCCGGCTTCGGGTTCACGGTCTTCTCCTGGCTTCGGGTTCACGGTCTGAGCCCGGCTTCGGGTTCACGGTCTGCTCCTGGCTTCGGGTTCACGGTCTGAGCCCGGCTTCGGGTTCACGGTGTGAGCCCGGCTTCGGGTTCACGGTCTGCTCCTGGCTTCGGGGTCACGGTGTGAGCCTGGCTTCGGGTTCACGGTCTGAGCCCGGCTTCGGGTTAACGGTCTGAGCCCGGCTTCGGGTTCACGGTCTGAGCCCGGCTTCGGGTTTTGGTCTGTGCCCCGCTTCGGGTTCACGGTCTGAGCCAGGCTGTGGGTTCACGGTCTGTGCCCGGCTTCGGGTTCACAGTCTGGGCCTGGCTGTGGGTTCACGGTCTGTGCCCGGCTTCGGGTTCACGGTCTTCTCCTGGTTTCGGGTTCACGGTCTGAGCCCGGCTTCGGGTTTATGGTCTGTACCCGACTTCGGGTTCAAGGTCTGAGCCCTGCTTCGGGTTTATGGTTCGTACCCGACTTCGGGTTCACGGTCTGAGCCCGGCTTCGGGTTCACGGTCTTCTCCTGGCTTCGGGTTCACGGTCTGAGCCCGGCTTCGGGTTCACGGTCTGCTCCTGGCTTCGGGTTCACGGTCTGAGCCCGGCTTCGGGTTCACGGTGTGAGCCTGGCTTCGGGTTCACGGTCTGCTCCTGGCTTCGGGGTCACGGTGTGAGCCTGGCTTCGGGTTCACGGTCTGAGCCTGGCTTCGGGTTCACGGTCTGAGCCTGGCTTCGGGGTCACGGTCTGCGCCCGGCTTCGGGTTCACGGTCTGAGCCCGGCTTCGGGTTCACGGTCTGAGCCCGGCTTCGGGTTCAGGTCTGCTCCTGGCTTCGGGTTCACGGTCTGAGCCCGGCTTCGGGTTCACGGTGTGAGCCCGGCTTCGGGTTCACGGTCTGCTCCTGGCTTCGGGGTCACGGTGTGAGCCTGGTTTCGGGTTCACGGTCTGAGCCGGGCTTCGGGTTCATGGTCTGCGGCCAGCTTCGGGTTCACGGTCTGTCCCCGCTTTCGGGTTCACGGTCTGCTCCTGGTTTCGGGTTTGTGGTCTGTACCCGACTTCAGGTTCACGGTCTGAGCCCGGCTTCGGGTTCAGGTCTGAGCCCGGCTTCGGGTTCACGGTCTGTCCCCGGCTTCGGGTTCACGGTCTGAGCCCGGCTTCGGGTTCACGGTCTGCTCCTGGTTTCGGGTTTACGGTCTGAGCCCGGCTTCGGGTTCACGGTCTGAGCTCGGCTTCGGGTTCACGGTCTGAGCCCGGCTTCGGTGTCACGGTCTGAGCCCGGCTTTGGGTTCACGGTCTGCTCCTGGCTTCGGGTTCACGGTCTGTGTCCGGTTTCGGGGTTCCGGTCTGTCCCCGGCTTCGTGTTCACGGTCTGCGCCCGGCTTCGGGTTCACGGTCTGCTCCCGGCTTCGGGTTCACAGTCTGCGCCCGGCTTCGGGTTCATTGTCTGTACTTGGCTTCGGGTTCACGGTCTATGCCCGCCTTCGGGTTTACAGTCTGTCCCCGGCTTCGGGTTGATGGTCTGCGGCCGGCTTCGGGTTCACGGTTTGTGCCGGTTTCCGGTTGACTTTCTCTCCCCGGCTTCGGGTTCATGGTCTGCGCCCGGCTTCGGGTTTTGGTCTGCGCCCTGCTTCGGGATCACGGTCTGAGCCAGGCTGTGGGTTCACGGTCTGTGCCCGGCTTCGGGTTCACAGTCTGAGCCTGGCTGTGGGTTCACGGTCTGTGCCCGGCTTCGGGTTCACGGTCTGCGTCCGGCTTCAGGTTTACGGTCTGCTCCTGGCTTCGGGTTTATGGTCTGTACCCAACTTCGGGTTCACGGTCTGAGCCCGGCTTCGGGTTTACGGTTCGTACCCGACTTCGGGTTCACGGTCTGAGCCCGGCTTCGGGTTCACGGTCTGCTCCTGGCTTCGGGTTCACGGTCTGAGCCCGGCTTCGGGTTCACGGTCTGCTCCTGGCTTTGGGTTCATGGTCTGAGCCCGGCTTCGGGTTCACGGTCTGCTCCTGGCTTCGGGTTTATGGTCTGTACCCAACTTCAGGTTCACGGTCTGAGCCCGGCTTCGGGTTCACGGTCTGTCCCCGACTTCGGGTTCACGGTCTGCGTCCGGCTTCGGGTTCACGGTCTGCGTCCGGCTTCAGGTTCACGGTTTGCTCCTGGCTTCGGGTTTATGGTCTGTAGCCGACTTCGTGTTCACGGTCTGAGCCCGGCTTCGGGTTTATGGTCTGTACCCGACTTCGGGTTCACGGCCTCTGCCCGGCTTCGGGTTCACAGTCTGCTCCTGGCTTCGGGTTCACGGTCTGAGCCCGGCTTCGGGTTCACGGTCTGCTCCTGGCTTCGGGTTCATGGTCTGAGCCCGGCTTTGCGTTCACGGTCTGCTCCTGGCTTCGGGTTTATGGTCTGTACCCAACTTCAGGTTCACGGTCTGAGCCCGGCTTCGGGTTCATGGTCTGTCCCCGACTTCGGGTTCACGGTCTGTCCCCGCTTTCAGGTTCATGGTCTGTCCCCGCTTTCGGGTTCACGGTCTGCTCCTGGCTTCGGGTTTATGGTCTGTCCCCGCTTTCAGGTTCATGGTCTGTCCCCGCTTTCAGGTTCACAGTCTGCTCCTGGCTTCGGGTTTATGGTCTGTACCCGACTTCAAGTTCACGGTCTGAGCCCGGCGTCGGGTTCACGGTCTGCTCCTGGCTTCGGGTTCACGGTCTGAGCCTGGCTTCGGGTTCACGGTCTGCTCCTGGCTTCGGGTTCACGGTCTGAGCCCGGCTTCGGGTTCACGGTCTGCTCCTGGCTTCGGGACCACGGTCTGAGCCCGGCTTCGGGTTCACGGTCTGTCCCCGGCTTCGGGTTCACGGTCTGCGCCCGGCTTTGGGGTCACGGTCTGAGCCCGGCTTCGGTTTGACGGTCTGAGCCCGGCTTCGGTGTCACGGTCTGCGCCCGGCTTCGTGGTCACGGTCTGAGCCCGGCTTTGGGTTCACGGTCTGAGCCCGGCTTCGGGTTCACGGTCTGCTCCTGGCTTCGGGTTCACGGTCTGCTCCTGGCTTCGGGTTCACGGTCTGAGCCCGGCTTCGGGTTCACGGTCTGCTCCTGGCTTCGGGTTCACGGTCTGAGCCCGGCTTCGGGTTCACGGTCTGAGCCCGGCTTCGGGTTCACGGTCTGAGCCCGGCTTCGGGTTCACGGTCTGCTCCTGGCTTCGGGTTCACGGTCTGAGCCCGGCTTCGGGTTCACGGTCTGAGCCCGGCTTCGGGTTCACGGTCTGAGCCCGGCTTCGGGTTCACGGTCTGAGCCCGGCTTCGGGTTTACAGTCTGTCCCCGGCTTCGGGTTCATGGTCTGCGGCCGGCTTCGGGTTCACGGTTTGTGCCAGTTTCCGGTTGACTTTCTCTTCCCGGCTTCGGCTTCATGGTCTGCGCCCGGCTTCGGGTTTTGGTCTGCGCCCCGCTTCGGGTTCACGGTCTGAGCCAGGCTGTGGGTTCACGGTCTGTGCCCGGCCTCGGGTTCACATTCTGCGCCTGGCTGTGGGTTCACGGTCTGTGCCCGGCTTCGGGTTCACGGTCTGCGTCCGGCTTCAGGTTTACGGTCTGCTCCTGGCTTCGGGTTTATGGTCTGTACCCGACTTCGGGTTCACGGTCTGAGCCCGGCTTCGGGTTCACGGTCTGAGCCCGGCTTCGGGTTCACGGTCTGCTCCTGGCTTCGGGGTCACGGTGTGAGCCCGGCTTCGGGTTCACGGTCTGAGCCCGGCTTCGGGTTCACGGTGTGCTCCTGGCTTCGGGTTCACGGTCTGTGTCTGGCTTCGGAGTCCCGGTCTGTCCCTGGCTTCGTGTTCACGGTCTGCGCCAAGCTTCGGGTTCACGTTCTGCTCCCGGCTTCGGGTTCACAGTCTGCGCCCGGTTTCGGGTTCACTGTCTGTACTCGGCTTCAGGTTCACGGTCTATGCCCGCCTTCGGGTCTACTGTCTGTCCCCGGCTTCGGGTTCATGGTCTGCGGCCGGCTTCGGGTTCACGGTTTGTGCCGGTTTCCGGTTGACTTTCTCTCCCCGGCTTCGGGTTCATGGTCTGCGCCCGGCTTCGGGTTTTGGTCTGCGCCCCGCTTCGGGTTCACGGTCTGAGCCAGGCTGTGGTTCACGGTCTGTGCCCGGCTTCGGGTTCACAGTCTGAGCCTGGCTGTGGGTTCACGGTCTGTGCCCGGCTTCGGGTTCACGGTCTTCTCCTGGCTTCGGGTTCACGGTCTGAGCCCGGCTTCGGGTTCACGGTCTGCTCCTGGCTTCGGGTTCACGGTCTGAGCCCGGCTTCGGGTTCACGGTGTGAGCCCGGCTTCGGGTTCACGGTCTGCTCCTGGCTTCGGGGTCACGGTGTGAGCCTGGCTTCGGGTTCACGGTCTGAGCCCGGCTTCGGGTTAACGGTCTGAGCCCGGCTTCGGGTTCACGGTCTGAGCCCGGCTTCGGGTTTTGGTCTGCGCCCCGCTTCGGGTTCACGGTCTGAGCCAGGCTGTGGGTTCACGGTCTGTGCCCGGCTTCGGGTTCACAGTCTGGGCCTGGCTGTGGGTTCACGGTCTGTGCCCGGCTTCGGGTTCACGGTCTTCTCCTGGTTTCGGGTTCACGGTCTGAGCCCGGCTTCGGGTTTATGGTCTGTACCCGACTTCGGGTTCAAGGTCTGAGCCCTGCTTCGGGTTTATGGTTCGTACCCGACTTCGGGTTCACGGTCTGAGCCCGGCTTCGGGTTCACGGTCTTCTCCTGGCTTCGGGTTCACGGTCTGAGCCCGGCTTCGGGTTCACGGTCTGCTCCTGGCTTCAGGTTCACGGTCTGAGCCCGGCTTCGGGTTCACGGTGTGAGCCCGGCTTCGGGTTCACGGTCTGCTCCTGGCTTCGGGGTCACGGTGTGAGCCTGGCTTCGGGTTCACGGTCTGAGCCTGGCTTCGGGTTCACGGTCTGAGCCTGGCTTCGGGGTCACGGTCTGCGCCCGGCTTCGGGTTCACGGTCTGAGCCCGGCTTCGGGTTCACGGTCTGAGCCCGGCTTCGGGTTCAGGTCTGCTCCTGGCTTCGGGTTCACGGTCTGAGCCCGGCTTCGTGTTCACGGTCTGCTCCTTGCTTCGGGGTCACGGTGTGAGCCTGGTTTCGGGTTCACGGTCTGAGCCGGGCTTCGGGTTCACGGTCTGCGCCCGGCTTCGGGTTCACGGTCTGAGCCCGGCTTTGGGTTCACGGTCTTCTCCTGGCTTCGGGTTCACGGTCTGAGCCCGGCTTCGGGTTCACGGTCTGCTCCTGGCTTCGGGTTCACGGTCTGAGCCTGGCTTCGGGGTCACGGTGTGAGCCCGGCTTCGGGTTCACGGTCTGAGCCCGGCTTCGGGTTCACGGTCTGCTCCTGGCTTCGGGTTCACGGTCTGCTCCTGGCTTCGGGTTCACGGTCTGAGCCCGGCTTCGGGTTCACGGTGTGCTCCTGGCTTCGGGTTCACGGTCTGTGTCTGGCTTCGGAGTCCCGGTCTGTCCCTGGCTTCGTGTTCACGGTCTGCGCCAAGCTTCGGGTTCACGTTCTGCTCCCGGCTTCGGGTTCACAGTCTGCGCCCGGTTTCGGGTTCACTGTCTGTACTCGGCTTCAGGTTCACGGTCTATGCCCGCCTTCGGGTCTACTGTCTGTCCCCGGCTTCGGGTTCATGGTCTGCGACCGGCTTCGGGTTCACGGTTTGTGCCGGTTTCCGGTTGACTTTCTCTCCCCGGCTTCGGGTTCATGGTCTGCGCCCGGCTTCGGGTTTTGGTCTGCGCCCCGCTTCGGGTTCACGGTCTGAGCCAGGCTGTGGTTCACGGTCTGTGCCCGGCTTCGGGTTCACGGTCTGAGCCTGGCTGTGGGTTCACGGTCTGTGCCCGGCTTCGGGTTCACGGTCTTCTCCTGGCTTCGGGTTCACGGTCTGAGCCCGGCTTCGGGTTCACGGTCTGCTCCTGGCTTCGGGTTCACGGTCTGAGCCCGGCTTCGGGTTCACGGTGTGAGCCCGGCTTCGGGTTCACGGTCTGCTCCTGGCTTCGGGGTCACGGTGTGAGCCTGGCTTCGGGTTCACGGTCTGAGCCCGGCTTCGGGTTAACGGTCTGAGCCCGGCTTCGGGTTCACGGTCTGAGCCCGGTTTCGGGTTTTGGTCTGCGCCCCGCTTCGGGTTCACGGTCTGAGCCAGGCTGTGGGTTCACGGTCTGTGCCCGGCTTCGGGTTCACAGTCTGGGCCTGGCTGTGGGTTCACGGTCTGTGCCCGGCTTCGGGTTCACGGTCTTCTTCTGGTTTCGGGTTCACGGTCTGAGCCCGGCTTCGGGTTTATGGTCTGTACCCGACTTCGGGTTCAAGGTCTGAGCCCTGCTTCGGGTTTATGGTTCGTACCCGACTTCGGGTTCACGGTCTGAGCCCGGCTTCGGGTTCACGGTCTTCTCCTGGCTTCGGGTTCACGTCTGAGCCTGGCTTCGGGTTCACGGTCTGCTCCTGGCTTCAGGTTCACGGTCTGAGCCCGGCTTCGGGTTCACGGTGTGAGCCTGGCTTCGGGTTCACGGTCTGCTCCTGGCTTCGGGGTCACGGTCTGAGCCTGGCTTCGGGTTCACGGTCTGAGCCTGGCTTCGGGTTCACGGTCTGAGCCTGGCTTCGGGGTCACGGTCTGCGCCCGGCTTCGGGTTCACGGTCTGAGCCCGGCTTCGGGTTCACGGTCTGAGCCCGGCTTCGGGTTCACGGTCTGAGCCCGGCTTCGGGTTCAGGTCTGCTCCTGGCTTCGGGTTCACGGTCTGAGCCCGGCTTCGGGTTCACGGTGTGAGCCCGGCTTCGGGTTCACGGTCTGCTCCTGGCTTCGGGGTCACGGTGTGAGCCTGGTTTCGGGTTCACGGTCTGAGCCGGGCTTCGGGTTCACGGTCTGCGCCCGGCTTCGGGTTCACGGTCTGAGCCGGCTTTGGGTTCACGGTCTTCTCCTGGCTTCGGGTTCACGGTCTGAGCCCGGCTTCGGGTTCACGGTCTGCTCCTGGCTTCGGGTTCACGGTCTGAGCCTGGCTTCGGGGTCACGGTCTGAGCCCGGCTTCGGGTTCACGGTGTGAGCCCGGCTTCGGGTTCACGGTCTGAGCCCGGCTTCGGGTTCACGGTCTGCTCCTGGCTTCGGGTTCACGGTCTGCTCCTGGCTTCGGGTTCACGGTCTGAGCCCGGCTTCGGGTTCACGGTCTGCTCCTGGCTTCGGGTTCACGGTCTGCTCCTGGCTTCGGGTTCACGGTCTGAGCCCGGCTTCGGGTTCACGGTCTGAGCCCGGCTTCGGGTTCACGGTCTGAGCCCGGCTTCGGGTTTACAGTCTGTCCCCGGCTTCGGGTTCATGGTCTGCGGCCGGCTTCGGGTTCACGGTTTGTGCCAGTTTCCGGTTGACTTTCTCTCCCCGGCTCGGCTTCGGGTTTTGGTCTGCGCCCCGCTTCGGGTTCACGGTCTGAGCCAGGCTGTGGGTTCACGGTCTGTGCCCGGCCTCGGGTTCACATTCTGCGCCTGGCTGTGGGTTCACGGTCTGTGCCCGGCTTCGGGTTCACGGTCTGCGTCCGGCTTCAGGTTTACGGTCTGCTCCTGGCTTCGGGTTTATGGTCTGTACCCGACTTCGGGTTCACGGTCTGAGCCCGGCTTCGGGTTCACGGTCTGAGCCCGGCTTCGGGTTCACGGTCTGCGCCCGGCTTCGGGTTCACGGTCTGAGCCCGGCTTCAGGTTTACGGTCTGCTCCTGGCTTCGGGTTTATGGTCTGTACCCGACTTCGGGTTCACGGTCTGAGCCCGGCTTCGGGTTCACGGTCTGCTCCTGGCTTCGGGGTCACGGTGTGAGCCCGGCTTCGGGTTCACGGTCTGAGCCCGGCTTCGGTTCACGGTCTGAGCGCAGCTTCGGGTTCACGGTGTGCTCCTGGCTTCGGGTTCACGGTCTGTGTCTGGCTTCGGAGTCCCGGTCTGTCCCTGGCTTCGTGTTCATGGTCTGCGCCAAGCTTCGGGTTCACGTTCTGCTCCCGGCTTCGGGTTCACAGTCTGCGCCCGGTTTCGGGTTCACTGTCTGTACTCGGCTTCAGGTTCACGGTCTATGCCCGCCTTCGGGTCTACTGTCTGTCCCCGGCTTCGGGTTCATGGTCTGCGGCCGGCTTCGGGTTCACGGTTTGTGCCGGTTTCCGGTTGACTTTCTCTCCCCGGCTTCGGGTTCATGGTCTGCGCCGGCTTCGGGTTTTGGTCTGCGCCCCGCTTCGGGTTCACGGTCTGAGCCAGGCTGTGGTTCACGGTCTGTGCCCGGCTTCGGGTTCACAGTCTGAGCCTGGCTGTGGGTTCACGGTCTGTGCCCGGCTTCGGGTTCACGGTCTTCTCCTGGCTTCGGGTTCACGGTCTGAGCCCGGCTTCGGGTTCACGGTCTGCTCCTGGCTTCGGGTTCACGGTCTGAGCCCGGCTTCGGGTTCACGGTGTGAGCCCGGCTTCGGGTTCACGGTCTGCTCCTGGCTTCGGGGTCACGGTGTGAGCCTGGCTTCGGGTTCACGGTCTGAGCCCGGCTTCGGGTTAACGGTCTGAGCCCGGCTTCGGGTTCACGGTGTGAGCCCGGCTTCGAGTTCACGGTCTGCTCCTGGCTTTGGGGTCACGGTGTGAGCCTGGCTTCGGGTTCACGGTCTGAGCCCGGCTTCGGGTTAACGGTCTGCTCCTGGCTTCGGGTTCACGGTCTGAGCCCGCCTTCGGGTTCACGGTCTGCTCCTGGCTTTGGGTTCATGGTCTGAGCCCGGCTTCGGGTTCACGGTCTGCTCCTGGCTTCGGGTTTATGGTCTGTACCCAACTTCAGGTTCACGGTCTGAGCCCGGCTTCGGGTTCACGGTCTGTCCCCGACTTCGGGTTCACGGTCTGCGTCCGGCTTCGGGTTCACGGTCTGCGTCCGGCTTCAGGTTCACGGTTTGCTCCTGGCTTCGGGTTTATGGTCTGTAGCCGACTTCGGGTTCACGGTCTGAGCCCGGCTTCGGGTTTATGGTCCGTACCCGACTTCGGGTTCACGGCCTCTGCCCGGCTTCGGGTTCACAGTCTGCTCCTGGCTTCGGGTTCACGGTCTGAGCCCGGCTTCGGGTTCACGGTCTGCTCCTGGCTTCGGGTTCATGGTCTGAGCCCGGCTTTGCGTTCACGGTCTGCTCCTGGCTTCGGGTTTATGGTCTGTACCCAACTTCAGGTTCACGGTCTGAGCCCGGCTTCGGGTTCATGGTCTGTCCCCGACTTCGGGTTCACGGTCTGTCCCCGCTTTCAGGTTCACAGTCTGCTCCTGGCTTCGGGTTTATGGTCTGTACCCGACTTCAAGTTCACGGTCTGAGCCCGGCGTCGGGTTCACGGTCTGCTCCTGGCTTCGGGTTCACGGTCTGAGCCTGGCTTCGGGTTCACGGTCTGCTCCTGGCTTCGGGTTCACGGTCTGAGCCCGGCTTCGGGTTCACGGTCTGCTCCTGGCTTCGGGTTCACGGTCTGAGCCCGGCTTCGGGTTCACGGTCTGAGCCCGGCTTCGGGTTCACGGTCTGAGCCCGGCTTCGGGTTTACAGTCTGTCCCCGACTTCGGGTTCATGGTCTGCGGCCGGCTTCGGGTTCACGGTTTGTGCCAGTTTCCGGTTGACTTTCTCTTCCCGGCTTCGGCTTCATGGTCTGCGCCCGGCTTCGGGTTTTGGTCTGCGCCCCGCTTCGGGTTCACGGTCTGAGCCAGGCTGTGGGTTCACGGTCTGTGCCCGGCCTCGGGTTCATATTCTGCGCCTGGCTGTGGGTTCACGGTCTGTGCCCGGCTTCGGGTTCACGGTCTGCGTCCGGCTTCAGGTTTACGGTCTGCTCCTGGCTTCGGGTTTATGGTCTGTACCCGACTTCGGGTTCACGGTCTGAGCCCGGCTTCGGGTTCACGGTCTGAGCCCGGCTTCGGGTTCACGGTCTGCTCCTGGCTTCGGGGTCACGGTGTGAGCCCGGCTTCGGGTTCACGGTCTGAGCCCGGCTTCGGGTTCACGGTCTGAGCCCAGCTTCGGGTTCACGGTGTGCTCCTGGCTTCGGGTTCACGGTCTGTGTCTGGCTTCGGAGTCCCTGTCTGTCCCTGGCTTCGTGTTCACGGTCTGCGCCAAGCTTCGGGTTCACGTTCTGCTCCCGGCTTCGGGTTCACAGTCTGCGCCCGGTTTCGGGTTCACTGTCTGTACTCGGCTTCAGGTTCACGGTCTATGCCCGCCTTCGGGTCTACTGTCTGTCCCCGGCTTCGGGTTCATGGTCTGCGGCCGGCTTCGGGTTCACGGTTTGTGCCGGTTTCCGGTTGACTTTCTCTCCCCGGCTTCGGGTTCATGGTCTGCGCCCGGCTTCGGGTTTTGGTCTGCGCCCCGCTTCGGGTTCACGGTCTGAGCCAGGCTGTGGGTTCACGGTCTGTGCCCGGCTTCGGGTTCACGGTCTTCTCCTGGCTTCGGGTTCACGGTCTGAGCCCGGCTTCGGGTTCACGGTCTGCTCCTGGCTTCGGGTTCACGGTCTGAGCCCGGCTTCGGGTTCACGGTGTGAGCCCGGCTTCGGGTTCACGGTCTGCTCCTGGCTTCGGGGTCACGGTGTGAGCCTGGCTTCGGGTTCACGGTCTGAGCCCGGCTTCGGGTTAACGGTCTGAGCCCGGCTTCGGGTTCACGGTCTGAGCCCGGCTTCGGGTTTTGGTCTGCGCCCCGCTTCGGGTTCACGGTCTGAGCCAGGCTGTGGGTTCACGGTCTGTGCCCGGCTTCGGGTTCACAGTCTGGGCCTGGCTGTGGGTTCACGGTCTGTGCCCGGCTTCGGGTTCACGGTCTTCTCCTTGTTTCGGGTTCACGGTCTGAGCCCGGCTTCGGGTTTATGGTCTGTACCCGACTTCGGGTTCAAGGTCTGAGCCCTGCTTCGGGTTTATGGTTCGTACCCGACTTCGGGTTCACGGTCTGAGCCCGGCTTCGGGTTCACGGTCTTCTCCTGGCTTCGGGTTCACGGTCTGAGCCCGGCTTCGGGTTCACGGTCTGCTCCTGGCTTCAGGTTCACGGTCTGAGCCCGGCTTCGGGTTCACGGTGTGAGCCTGGCTTCGGGTTCACGGTCTGCTCCTGGCTTCGGGGTCACGGTGTGAGCCTGGCTTCGGGTTCACGGTCTGAGCCTGGCTTCGGGTTCACGGTCTGAGCCTGGCTTCGGGGTCACGGTCTGCGCCCGGCTTCGGGTTCACGGTCTGAGCCCGGCTTCGGGTTCACGGTCTGAGCCCGGCTTCGGGTTCACGGTCTGAGCACGGCTTCGGGTTCAGGTCTGCTCCTGGCTTCGGGTTCACGGTCTGAGCCCGGCTTCGGGTTCACGGTGTGAGCCCGGCTTCGGGTTCACGGTCTGCTCCTGGCTTCGGGGTCACGGTGTGAGCCTGGTTTCGGGTTCACGGTCTGAGCCGGGCTTCGGGTTCACGGTCTGCGCCCGGCTTCGGGTTCACGGTCTGAGCCCGGCTTTGGGTTCACGGTCTTCTCCTGGCTTCGGGTTCACGGTCTGAGCCCGGCTTCGGGTTCACGGTCTGCTCCTGGCTTCGGGTTCACGGTCTGAGCCTGGCTTCGGGGTCACGGTCTGAGCCCGGCTTCGGGTTCACGGTGTGAGCCCGGCTTCGGGTTCACGGTCTGAGCCCGGCTTCGGGTTCACGGTCTGCTCCTGGCTTCGGGTTCACGGTCTGCTCCTGGCTTCGGGTTCACGGTCTGAGCCCGGCTTCGGGTTCACGGTGTGCTCCTGGCTTCGGGTTCACGGTCTGTGTCTGGCTTCGGAGTCCCGGTCTGTCCCTGGCTTCGTGTTCACGGTCTGCGCCAAGCTTCGGGTTCACGTTCTGCTCCCGGCTTCGGGTTCACAGTCTGCGCCCGGTTTCGGGTTCACTGTCTGTACTCGGCTTCAGGTTCACGGTCTATGCCCGCCTTCGGGTCTACTGTCTGTCCCCGGCTTCGGGTTCATGGTCTGCGGCCGGCTTCGGGTTCACGGTTTGTGCCGGTTTCCGGTTGACTTTCTCTCCCCGGCTTCGGGTTCATGGTCTGCGCCCGGCTTCGGGTTTTGGTCTGCGCCCCGCTTCGGGTTCACGGTCTGAGCCAGGCTGTGGTTCACGGTCTGTGCCCGGCTTCGGGTTCACAGTCTGAGCCTGGCTGTGGGTTCACGGTCTGTGCCCGGCTTCGGGTTCACGGTCTTCTCCTGGCTTCGGGTTCACGGTCTGAGCCCGGCTTCGGGTTCACGGTCTGCTCCTGGCTTCGGGTTCACGGTCTGAGCCCGGCTTCGGGTTCACGGTCTGAGCCCGGCTTCGGGTTCACGGTCTGCGCCCGGCTTCGGGTTCACGGTCTGAGCCCGGCTTCGGGTTTACGGTCTGCTCCTGGCTTCGGGTTCACGGTCTGAGCCTGGCTTCGGGGTCACGGTCTGAGCCCGGCTTCGGGTTCACGGTGTGAGCCCGGCTTCGGGTTCACGGTCTGAGCCCGGCTTCGGGTTCACGGTCTGCTCCTGGCTTCGGGTTCACGGTCTGCTCCTGGCTTCGGGTTCACGGTCTGAGCCCGGCTTCGGGTTCACGGTGTGCTCCTGGCTTCGGGTTCACGGTCTGTGTCTGGCTTCGGAGTCCCGGTCTGTCCCTGGCTTCGTGTTCACGGTCTGCGCCAAGCTTCGGGTTCACGTTCTGCTCCCGGCTTTGGGTTCACAGTCTGCGCCCGGTTTCGGGTTCACTGTCTGTACTCGGCTTCAGGTTCACGGTCTATGCCCGCCTTCGGGTCTACTGTCTGTCCCCGGCTTCGGGTTCATGGTCTGCGGCCGGCTTCGGGTTCACGGTTTGTGCCGGTTTCCGGTTGACTTTCTCTCCCCGGCTTCGGGTTCATGGTCTGCGCCCGGCTTCGGGTTTTGGTCTGCGCCCCGCTTCGGGTTCACGGTCTGAGCCAGGCTGTGGTTCACGGTCTGTGCCCGGCTTCGGGTTCACAGTCTGAGCCTGGCTGTGGGTTCACGGTCTGTGCCCGGCTTCGGGTTCACGGTCTTCTCCTGGCTTCGGGTTCACGGTCTGAGCCCGGCTTCGGGTTCACGGTCTGCTCCTGGCTTCGGGTTCACGGTCTGAGCCCGGCTTCGGGTTCACGGTGTGAGCCCGGCTTCGGGTTCACGGTCTGCTCCTGGCTTCGGGGTCACGGTGTGAGCCTGGCTTCGGGTTCACGGTCTGAGCCCGGCTTCGGGTTAACGGTCTGAGCCCGGCTTCGGGTTCACGGTCTGAGCCCGGCTTCGGGTTTTGGTCTGCGCCCCGCTTCGGGTTCACGGTCTGAGCCAGGCTGTGGGTTCACGGTCTGTGCCCGGCTTCGGGTTCACAGTCTGGGCCTGGCTGTGGGTTCACGGTCTGTGCCCGGCTTCGGGTTCACGGTCTTCTCCTGGTTTCGGGTTCACGGTCTGAGCCCGGCTTCGGGTTTATGGTCTGTACCCGACTTCGGGTTCAAGGTCTGAGCCCTGCTTCGGGTTTATGGTTCGTACCCGACTTCGGGTTCACGGTCTGAGCCCGGCTTCGGGTTCACGGTCTTCTCCTGGCTTCGGGTTCACGGTCTGAGCCCGGCTTCGGGTTCACGGTCTGCTCCTGGCTTCAGGTTCACGGTCTGAGCCCGGCTTCGGGTTCACGGTGTGAGCCTGGCTTCGGGTTCACGGTCTGCTCCTGGCTTCGGGGTCACGGTGTGAGCCTGGCTTCGGGTTCACGGTCTGAGCCTGGCTTCGGGTTCACGGTCTGAGCCTGGCTTCGGGGTCACGGTCTGCGCCCGGCTTCGGGTTCACGGTCTGAGCCCGGCTTCGGGTTCACGGTCTGAGCCCGGCTTCGGGTTCAGGTCTGCTCCTGGCTTCGGGTTCACGGTCTGAGCCGGCTTCGGGTTCACGGTGTGATCCCGGCTTCGGGTTCACGGTCTGCTCCTGGCTTCGGGGTCACGGTGTGAGCCTGGTTTCGGGTTCACGGTCTGAGCCGGGCTTCGGGTTCACGGTCTGCGCCCGGCTTCGGGTTCACGGTCTGAGCCCGGCTTTGGGTTCACGGTCTTCTCCTGGCTTCGGGTTCACGGTCTGAGCCCGGCTTCGGGTTCACGGTCTGCTCCTGGCTTCGGGTTCACGGTCTGAGCCTGGCTTCGGGGTCACGGTCTGAGCCCGGCTTCGGGTTCACGGTGTGAGCCCGGCTTCGGGTTCACGGTGTGAGCCCGGCTTCGGGTTCACGGTCTGCTCCTGGCTTCGGGTTCACGGTCTGCTCCTGGCTTCGGGTTCACGGTCTGAGCCCGGCTTCGGGTTCACGGTCTGAGCCCGGCTTCGGGTTCACGGTCTGAGCCCGGCTTCGGGTTCACGGTGTGAGCCCGGCTTCGGGTTCACGGTCTGCTCCTGGCTTCGGGGTCACGGTGTGAGCCTGGCTTCGGGTTCACGGTCTGAGCCCGGCTTCGGGTTAACGGTCTGAGCCCGGCTTCGGGTTCACTGTCTGAGCCCGGCTTCGGGTTTTGGTCTGCGCCCCGCTTCGGGTTCACGGTCTGAGCCAGGCTGTGGGTTCACGGTCTGTGCCCGGCTTCGGGTTCACAGTCTGGGCCTGGCTGTGGGTTCACGGTCTGTGCCCGGCTTCGGGTTCACGGTCTTCTCCTGGTTTCGGGTTCACGGTCTGAGCCCGGCCGGGTTTATGGTCTGTACCCGACTTCGGGTTCAAGGTCTGAGCCCTGCTTCGGGTTTATGGTTCGTACCCGACTTCGGGTTCACGGTCTGAGCCCGGCTTCGGGTTCACGGTCTTCTCCTGGCTTCGGGTTCACGGTCTGAGCCCGGCTTCGGGTTCACGGTCTGCTCCTGGCTTCAGGTTCACGGTCTGAGCCCGGCTTCGGGTTCACGGTGTGAGCCTGGCTTCGGGTTCACGGTCTGCTCCTGGCTTCGGGGTCACGGTGTGAGCCTGGCTTCGGGTTCACTGTCTGAGCCTGGCTTCGGGTTCACGGTCTGAGCCTGGCTTCGGGGTCACGGTCTGCGCCCGGCTTCGGGTTCACGGTCTGAGCCCGGCTTCGGGTTCACGGTCTGAGCCCAGCTTCGGGTTCAGGTCTGCTCCTGGCTTCGGGTTCACGGTCTGAGCCCGGCTTCGGGTTCACGGTGTGAGCCCGGCTTCGGGTTCACGGTCTGCTCCTGGCTTCGGGGTCACGGTGTGAGCCTGGTTTCGGGTTCACGGTCTGAGCCGGGCTTCGGGTTCACGGTCTGCGCCCGGCTTCGGGTTCACGGTCTGAGCCCGGCTTTGGGGTTCACGGTCTTCTCCTGGCTTCGGGTTCACGGTCTGAGCCCGGCTTCGGGTTCACGGTCTGCTCCTGGCTTCGGGTTCACGGTCTGAGCCTGGCTTCGGGGTCACGGTCTGAGCCCGGCTTCGGGTTCACGGTGTGAGCCCGGCTTCGGGTTCACGGTCTGAGCCCGGCTTCGGGTTCACGGTCTGCTCCTGGCTTCGGGTTCACGGTCTGCTCCTGGCTTCGGGTTCACGGTCTGAGCCCGGCTTCGGGTTCACGGTCTGAGCCCGGCTTCGGGTTCACGGTCTGAGCCCGGCTTCGGGTTTACAGTCTGTCCCCGGCTTCGGGTTCATGGTCTGCGGCCGGCTTCGGGTTCACGGTTTGTGCCAGTTTCCGGTTGACTTTCTCTCCCCGGCTCCGGCTTCGGGTTTTGGTCTGCGCCCCGCTTCGGGTTCACGGTCTGAGCCAGGCTGTGGTTCACGGTCTGTGCCCGGCCTCGGGTTCACATTCTGCGCCTGGCTGTGGGTTCACGGTCTGAGCCCGGCTTTGGGTTCACGGTCTGAGCCCGGCTTCGGGTTCACGGTCTGCTCCTGGCTTCGGGTTCACGGTCTGCTCCTGGCTTCGGGTTCACGGTCTGAGCCCGGCTTCGGGTTCACGGTCTGCTCCTGGCTTCGGGTTCACGGTCTGAGCCCGGCTTCGGGTTCACGGTCTGAGCCCGGCTTCGGGTTCACGGTCTGCTCCTGGCTTCGGGTTCACGGTCTGAGCCCGGCTTCGGGTTCACGGTCTGAGCCCGGCTTCGGGTTCACGGTCTGAGCCCGGCTTCGGGTTTACAGTCTGTCCCCGGCTTCGGGTTCATGGTCTGCGGCCGGCTTCGGGTTCACGGTTTGTGCCAGTTTCCGGTTGACTTTCTCTTCCCGGCTTCGGCTTCATGGTCTGCGCCCGGCTTCGGGTTTTGGTCTGCGCCCCGCTTCGGGTTCACGGTCTGAGCCAGGCTGTGGGTTCACGGTCTGTGCCCGGCCTCGGGTTCACATTCTGCGCCTGGCTGTGGGTTCACGGTCTGTGCCCGGCTTCGGGTTCACGGTCTGCTCCTGGCTTCGGGGTCACGGTGTGAGCCTGGTTTCGGGTTCACGGTCTGAGCCGGGCTTCGGGTTCACGGTCTGCGCCCGGCTTCGGGTTCACGGTCTGAGCCCGGCTTCGGGTTCACGGTCTGCGCCCGGCTTCGGGTTCACGGTCTGAGCCCGGCTTCAGGTTTACGGTCTGCTCCTGGCTTCGGGTTCACGGTCTGAGCCTGGCTTCGGGGTCACGGTCTGAGCCCGGCTTCGGGTTCACGGTGTGAGCCCGGCTTCGGGTTCACGGTCTGAGCCCGGCTTCGGGTTCACGGTCTGCTCCTGGCTTCGGGTTCACGGTCTGCTCCTGGCTTCGGGTTCACGGTCTGAGCCCGGCTTCGGGTTCACGGTGTGCTCCTGGCTTCGGGTTCACGGTCTGTGTCTGGCTTCGGAGTCCCGGTCTGTCCCTGGCTTCGTGTTCACGGTCTGCGCCAAGCTTCGGGTTCACGTTCTGCTCCCGGCTTTGGGTTCACAGTCTGCGCCCGGTTTCGGGTTCACTGTCTGTACTCGGCTTCAGGTTCACGGTCTATGCCCGCCTTCGGGTCTACTGTCTGTCCCCGGCTTCGGGTTCATGGTCTGCGGCCGGCTTCGGGTTCACGGTTTGTGCCGGTTTCCGGTTGACTTTCTCTCCCCGGCTTCGGGTTCATTGTCTGCGCCCGGCTTCGGGTTTTGGTCTGCGCCCCGCTTCGGGTTCACGGTCTGAGCCAGGCTGTGGTTCACGGTCTGTGCCCGGCTTCGGGTTCACAGTCTGAGCCTGGCTGTGGGTTCACGGTCTGTGCCCGGCTTCGGGTTCACGGTCTTCTCCTGGCTTCGGGTTCACGGTCTGAGCCCGGCTTCGGGTTCACGGTCTGCTCCTGGCTTCGGGTTCACGGTCTGAGCCCGGCTTCGGGTTCACGGTCTGCTCCTGGCTTCAGGTTCACGGTCTGAGCCCGGCTTCGGGTTCACGGTGTGAGCCTGGCTTCGGGTTCACGGTCTGCTCCTGGCTTCGGGGTCACGGTGTGAGCCTGGCTTCGGGTTCACGGTCTGAGCCTGGCTTCGGGTTCACGGTCTGAGCCTGGCTTCGGGGTCACGGTCTGCGCCCGGCTTCGGGTTCACGGTCTGAGCCCGGCTTCGGGTTCACGGTCTGAGCCCGGCTTCGGGTTCACGGTCTGAGCCCGGCTTCGGGTTCAGGTCTGCTCCTGGCTTCGGGTTCACGGTCTGAGCCCGGCTTCGGGTTCACGGTGTGAGCCCGGCTTCGGGTTCACGGTCTGCTCCTGGCTTCGGGGTCACGGTGTGAGCCTGGTTTCGGGTTCACGGTCTGAGCCGGGCTTCGGGTTCACGGTCTGCGCCCGGCTTCGGGTTCACGGTCTGAGCCCGGCTTTGGGTTCACGGTCTTCTCCTGGCTTCGGGTTCACGGTCTGAGCCCGGCTTCGGGTTCACGGTCTGCTCCTGGCTTCGGGTTCACGGTCTGAGCCTGGCTTCGGGGTCACGGTCTGAGCCCGGCTTCGGGTTCACGGTGTGAGCCCGGCTTCGGGTTCACGGTCTGAGCCAGGCTTCGGGTTCACGGTCTGCTCCTGGCTTCGGGTTCACGGTCTGCTCCTGGCTTCGGGTTCACGGTCTGAGCCCGGCTTCGGGTTCACGGTCTGAGCCCGGCTTCGGGTTTACAGTCTGTCCCCGGCTTCGGGTTCATGGTCTGCGGCCGGCTTCGGGTTCACGGTTTGTGCCAGTTTCCGGTTGACTTTCTCTCCCCGGCTCCGGCTTCGGGTTTTGGTCTGCGCCCCGCTTCGGGTTCACGGTCTGAGCCAGGCTGTGGGTTCACGGTCTGTGCCCGGCCTCGGGTTCACATTCTGCGCCTGGCTGTGGGTTCACGGTCTGTGCCCGGCTTCGGGTTCACGGTCTGCGTCCGGCTTCAGGTTTACGGTCTGCTCCTGGCTTCGGGTTTATGGTCTGTACCCGACTTCGGGTTCACGGTCTGAGCCCGGCTTCGGGTTCACGGTCTGAGCCCGGCTTCGGGTTCACGGTCTGTGCCCGGCTTCGGGTTCACGGTCTGAGCCCGGCTTCAGGTTTACGGTCTGCTCCTGGCTTCGGGTTTATGGTCTGTACCCGACTTCGGGTTCACGGTCTGAGCCCGGCTTCGGGTTCACGGTCTGAGCCCGGCTTCGGGTTTTGGTCTGCGCCCCGCTTCGGGTTCACGGTCTGAGCCAGGCTGTGGGTTCACGGTCTGTGCCCGGCTTCGGGTTCACAGTCTGGGCCTGGCTGTGGGTTCACGGTCTGTGCCCGGCTTCGGGTTCACGGTCTTCTCCTGGTTTCGGGTTCACGGTCTGAGCCCGGCTTCGGGTTTATGGTCTGTACCCGACTTCGGGTTCAAGGTCTGAGCCCTGCTTCGGGTTTATGGTTCGTACCCGACTTCGGGTTCACGGTCTGAGCCCGGCTTCGGGTTCACGGTCTTCTCCTGGCTTCGGGTTCACGGTCTGAGCCCGGCTTCGGGTTCACGGTCTGCTCCTGGCTTCAGGTTCACGGTCTGAGCCCGGCTTCGGGTTCACGGTGTGAGCCTGGCTTCGGGTTCACGGTCTGCTCCTGGCTTCGGGGTCACGGTGTGAGCCTGGCTTCGGGTTCACGGTCTGAGCCTGGCTTCGGATTCACGGTCTGAGCCTGGCTTCGGGGTCACGGTCTGCGCCCGGCTTCGGGTTCACGGTCTGCGCCAAGCTTCGGGTTCACGTTCTGCTCCCGGCTTTGGGTTCACAGTCTGCGCCCGGTTTCGGGTTCACTGTCTGTACTCGGCTTCAGGTTCACGGTCTATGCCCGCCTTCGGGTCTACTGTCTGTCCCCGGCTTCGGGTTCATGGTCTGCGGCCGGCTTCGGGTTCACGGTTTGTGCCGGTTTCCGGTTGACTTTCTCTCCCCGGCTTCGGGTTCATGGTCTGCGCCCGGCTTCGGGTTTTGGTCTGCGCCCCGCTTCGGGTTCACGGTCTGAGCCAGGCTGTGGTTCACGGTCTGTGCCCGGCTTCGGGTTCACAGTCTGAGCCTGGCTGTGGGTTCACGGTCTGTGCCCGGCTTCGGGTTCACGGTCTTCTCCTGGCTTCGGGTTCACGGTCTGAGCCCGGCTTCGGGTTCACGGTCTGCTCCTGGCTTCGGGTTCACGGTCTGAGCCCGGCTTCGGGTTCACGGTGTGAGCCCGGCTTCGGGTTCACGGTCTGCTCCTGGCTTCGGGGTCACGGTGTGAGCCTGGCTTCGGGTTCACGGTCTGAGCCCGGCTTCGGGTTAACGGTCTGAGCCCGGCTTCGGGTTCACGGTCTGAGCCCGGCTTCGGGTTTTGGTCTGCGCCCCGCTTCGGGTTCACGGTCTGAGCCAGGCTGTGGGTTCACGGTCTGTGCCCGGCTTCGGGTTCACAGTCTGGGCCTGGCTGTGGGTTCACGGTCTGTGCCCGGCTTCGGGTTCACGGTCTTCTCCTGGTTTCGGGTTCACGGTCTGAGCCCGGCTTCGGGTTTATGGTCTGTACCCGACTTCGGGTTCAAGGTCTGAGCCCTGCTTCGGGTTTATGGTTCGTACCCGACTTCGGGTTCACGGTCTGAGCCCGGCTTCGGGTTCACGGTCTTCTCCTGGCTTCGGGTTCACGGTCTGAGCCCGGCTTCGGGTTCACGGTCTGCTCCTGGCTTCAGGTTCACGGTCTGAGCCCGGCTTCGGGTTCACGGTGTGAGCCTGGCTTCGGGTTCACGGTCTGCTCCTGGCTTCGGGGTCACGGTGTGAGCCTGGCTTCGGGTTCACGGTCTGAGCCTGGCTTCGGATTCACGGTCTGAGCCTGGCTTCGGGGTCACGGTCTGCGCCCGGCTTCGGGTTCACGGTCTGAGCCCGGCTTCGGGTTCACGGTCTGAGCCCGGCTTCGGGTTCACGGTCTGAGCCCGGCTTCGGGTTCAGGTCTGCTCCTGGCTTCGGGTTCACGGTCTGAGCCCGGCTTCGGGTTCACGGTGTGAGCCCGGCTTCGGGTTCACGGTCTGCTCCTGGCTTCGGGGTCACGGTGTGAGCCTGGTTTCGGGTTCACGGTCTGAGCCGGGCTTCGGGTTCACGGTCTGCGCCCGGCTTCGGGTTCACGGTCTGAGCCCGGCTTTGGGTTCACGGTCTTCTCCTGGCTTCGGGTTCACGGTCTGAGCCCGGCTTCGGGTTCACGGTCTGCTCCTGGCTTCGGGTTCACGGTCTGAGCCTGGCTTCGGGGTCACGGTCTGAGCCCGGCTTCGGGTTCACGGTGTGAGCCCGGCTTCGGGTTCACGGTCTGAGCCAGGCTTCGGGTTCACGGTCTGCTCCTGGCTTCGGGTTCACGGTCTGCTCCTGGCTTCGGGTTCACGGTCTGAGCCCGGCTTCGGGTTCACGGTCTGAGCCCGGCTTCGGGTTTACAGTCTGTCCCCGGCTTCGGGTTCATGGTCTGCGGCCGGCTTCGGGTTCACGGTTTGTGCCAGTTTCCGGTTGACTTTCTCTCCCCGGCTCCGGCTTCGGGTTTTGGTCTGCGCCCCGCTTCGGGTTCACGGTCTGAGCCAGGCTGTGGGTTCACGGTCTGTGCCCGGCCTCGGGTTCACATTCTGCGCCTGGCTGTGGGTTCACGGTCTGTGCCCGGCTTCGGGTTCACGGTCTGCGTCCGGCTTCAGGTTTACGGTCTGCTCCTGGCTTCGGGTTTATGGTCTGTACCCGACTTCGGGTTCACGGTCTGAGCCCGGCTTCGGGTTCACGGTCTGAGCCCGGCTTCGGGTTTTGGTCTGCGCCCCGCTTCGGGTTCACGGTCTGAGCCAGGCTGTGGGTTCACGGTCTGTGCCCGGCTTCGGGTTCACAGTCTGGGCCTGGCTGTGGGTTCACGGTCTGTGCCCGGCTTCGGGTTCACGGTCTTCTCCTGGTTTCGGGTTCACGGTCTGAGCCCGGCTTCGGGTTTATGGTCTGTACCCGACTTCGGGTTCAAGGTCTGAGCCCTGCTTCGGGTTTATGGTTCGTACCCGACTTCGGGTTCACGGTCTGAGCCCGGCTTCGGGTTCACGGTCTTCTCCTGGCTTCGGGTTCACGGTCTGAGCCCGGCTTCGGGTTCACGGTCTGCTCCTGGCTTCAGGTTCACGGTCTGAGCCCGGCTTCGGGTTCACGGTGTGAGCCTGGCTTCGGGTTCACGGTCTGCTCCTGGCTTCGGGGTCACGGTGTGAGCCTGGCTTCGGGTTCACGGTCTGAGCCTGGCTTCGGATTCACGGTCTGAGCCCGGCTTCGGGGTCACGGTCTGCGCCCGGCTTCGGGTTCACGGTCTGAGCCCGGCTTCGGGTTCACGGTCTGAGCCCGGCTTCGGGTTCACGGTCTGAGCCCGGCTTCGGGTTCAGGTCTGCTCCTGGCTTCGGGTTCACGGTGTGAGCCCGGCTTCGGGTTCACGGTGTGAGCCCGGCTTCGGGTTCACGGTCTGCTCCTGGCTTCGGGGTCACGGTGTGAGCCTGGTTTCGGGTTCACGGTCTGAGCCGGGCTTCGGGTTCACGGTCTGCGCCCGGCTTCGGGTTCACGGTCTGAGCCCGGCTTTGGGTTCACGGTCTTCTCCTGGCTTCGGGTTCACGGTCTGAGCCCGGCTTCGGGTTCACGGTCTGCTCCTGGCTTCGGGTTCACGGTCTGAGCCTGGCTTCGGGGTCACGGTCTGAGCCCGGCTTCGGGTTCACGGTGTGAGCCCGGCTTCGGGTTCACGGTCTGAGCCAGGCTTCGGGTTCACGGTCTGCTCCTGGCTTCGGGTTCACGGTCTGCTCCTGGCTTCGGGTTCACGGTCTGAGCCCGGCTTCGGGTTCACGGTCTGAGCCCGGCTTCGGGTTTACAGTCTGTCCCCGGCTTCGGGTTCATGGTCTGCGGCCGGCTTCGGGTTCACGGTTTGTGCCAGTTTCCGGTTGACTTTCTCTCCCCGGCTCCGGCTTCGGGTTTTGGTCTGCGCCCCGCTTCGGGTTCACGGTCTGAGTCAGGCTGTGGGTTCACGGTCTGTGCCCGGCCTCGGGTTCACATTCTGCACCTGGCTGTGGGTTCACGGTCTGTGCCCGGCTTCGGGTTCACGGTCTGCGTCCGGCTTCAGGTTTACGGTCTGCTCCTGGCTTCGGGTTTATGGTCTGTACCCGACTTCGGGTTCACGGTCTGAGCCCGGCTTCGGGTTCACGGTCTGAGCCCGGCTTCGGGTTCACGGTCTGTGCCCGGCTTCGGGTTCACGGTCTGAGCCCGGCTTCAGGTTTACGGTCTGCTCCTGGCTTCGGGTTTATGGTCTGTACCCGACTTCGGGTTCACGGTCTGAGCCCGGCTTCGGGTTCACGGTCTGAGCCCGGCTTCGGGTTCACGGTCTGCTCCTGGCTTCGGGGTCACGGTGTGAGCCCGGCTTCGGGTTCACGGTCTGAGCCCGGCTTCGGGTTCACGGTCTGAGCGCAGCTTCGGGTTCACGGTGTGCTCCTGGCTTCGGGTTCACGGTCTGTGTCTGGCTTCGGAGTCCCGGTCTGTCCCTGGCTTCGTGTTCACGGTCTGCGCCAAGCTTCGGGTTCACGTTCTGCTCCCGGCTTCGGGTTCACAGTCTGCGCCCGGTTTCGGGTTCACTGTCTGTACTCGGCTTCAGGTTCACGGTCTATGCCCGCCTTCGGGTCTACTGTCTGTCCCCGGCTTCGGGTTCATGGTCTGCGGCCGGCTTCGGGTTCACGGTTTGTGCCGGTTTCCGGTTGACTTTCTCTCCCCGGCTTCGGGTTCATGGTCTGCGCCCGGCTTCGGGTTTTGGTCTGCGCCCCGCTTCGGGTTCACGGTCTGAGCCAGGCTGTGGTTCACGGTCTGTGCCTGGCTTCGGGTTCACAGTCTGAGCCTGGCTGTGGGTTCACGGTCTGTGCCCGGCTTCGGGTTCACGGTCTTCTCCTGGCTTCGGGTTCACGGTCTGAGCCCGGCTTCGGGTTCACGGTCTGCTCCTGGCTTCGGGTTCACGGTCTGAGCCCGGCTTCGGGTTCACGGTGTGAGCCCGGCTTCGAGTTCACGGTCTGCTCCTGGCTTTGGGGTCACGGTGTGAGCCTGGCTTCGGGTTCACGGTCTGAGCCCGGCTTCGGGTTAACGGTCTGAGCCCGGCTTCGGGTTCACGGTCTGAGCCCGGCTTCGGGTTTTGGTCTGCGCCCCGCTTCGGGTTCACGGTCTGAGCCAGGCTGTGGGTTCACGGTCTGTGCCCGGCTTCGGGTTCACAGTCTGGGCCTGGCTGTGGGTTCACGGTCTGTGCCCGGCTTCGGGTTCACGGTCTTCTCCTGGTTTCGGGTTCACGGTCTGAGCCCGGCTTCGGGTTTATGGTCTGTACCCGACTTCGGGTTCACGGTCTGAGCCCTGCTTCGGGTTTATGGTTCGTACCCGACTTCGGGTTCACGGTCTGAGCCCGGCTTCGGGTTTATGGTTCGTACCCGACTTCGGGTTCACGGTCTGAGCCTGGCTTCGGGTTCACGGTCTTCTCCTGGCTTCGGGTTCACGGTCTGAGCCCGGCTTCGGGTTCACGGTCTGCTCCTGGCTTCGGGTTCACGGTGTGAGCCCGGCTTCGGGTTCACGGTGTGCTCCTGGCTTCGGGGTCACGGTGTGAGCCTGGCTTCGGGTTCACGGTCTGAGCCTGGCTTCGGGTTCACGGTCTGAGCCTGGCTTCGGGGTCACGGTCTGCGCCCGGCTTCGGGTTCACGGTCTGAGCCCGGCTTCGGGTTCACGGTCTGAGCCCGGCTTCGGGGTCACGGTCTGCTCCTGGCTTCGGGTTTACGGTCTGAGCCCGGCTTCGGGTTCACGGTGTGAGCCCGGCTTCGGGTTCACGGTCTGCTCCTGGCTTCGGGGTCACGGTGTGAGCCTGGTTTCGGGTTCACGGTCTGAGCCGGGCTTCGGGTTCACGGTCTGCGCCCGGCTTCGGGTTCACGGTCTGAGCCCGGCTTTGGGTTCACGGTCTTCTCCTGGCTTCGGGTTCACGGTCTGAGCCCGGCTTCGGGTTCACGGTCTGCTCCTGGCTTCGGGTTCACGGTCTGAGCCTGGCTTCGGGGTCACGGTCTGAGCCCGGCTTCGGGTTCACGGTCTGAGCCCGGCTTCGGGTTCACGGTCTGAGCCCGGCTTCGGGTTCACGGTCTGCTCCTGGCTTCGGGGTCACGGTGTGAGCCTGGCTTCGGGGTCACGGTCTGAGTCCGGCTTCGGGTTCACGGTCTGCTGCTGGCTTCGGGTTCACGGTCTGAGCCGGGCTTCGGGTTCACGGTCTGCTCCTGGCTTCCGGTTCACGGTCTGAGCCCGGCTTCGGGTTCACGGTCTGAGCCCGGCTTCGGGGTCACGGTCTGCTCCTGGCATCGGGTTCACGGTCTGAGCCCGGCTTCGGGTTCACGGTGTGAGCCTGGCTTCGGGTTCACGGTCTGCTCCTGGCTTCGGGGTCACGGTGTGAGCCTGGCTTCGGGTTCACGGTCTGAGCCTGGCTTCGGATTCACGGTCTGAGCCCGGCTTCGGGGTCACGGTCTGCGCCCGGCTTCGGGTTCACGGTCTGAGCCCGGCTTCGGGTTCACGGTCTGAGCCCGGCTTCGGGTTCACGGTCTGAGCCCGGCTTCGGGTTCAGGTCTGCTCCTGGCTTCGGGTTCACGGTGTGAGCCCGGCTTCGGGTTCACGGTGTGAGCCCGGCTTCGGGTTCACGGTCTGCTCCTGGCTTCGGGGTCACGGTGTGAGCCTGGTTTCGGGTTCACGGTCTGAGCCGGGCTTCGGGTTCACGGTCTGCGCCCGGCTTCGGGTTCACGGTCTGAGCCCGGCTTTGGGTTCACGGTCTTCTCCTGGCTTCGGGTTCACGGTCTGAGCCCGGCTTCGGGTTCACGGTCTGCTCCTGGCTTCGGGTTCACGGTCTGAGCCTGGCTTCGGGGTCACGGTCTGAGCCCGGCTTCGGGTTCACGGTGTGAGCCCGGCTTCGGGTTCACGGTCTGAGCCAGGCTTCGGGTTCACGGTCTGCTCCTGGCTTCGGGTTCACGGTCTGCTCCTGGCTTCGGGTTCACGGTCTGAGCCCGGCTTCGGGTTCACGGTCTGAGCCCGGCTTCGGGTTTACAGTCTGTCCCCGGCTTCGGGTTCATGGTCTGCGGCCGGCTTCGGGTTCACGGTTTGTGCCAGTTTCCGGTTGACTTTCTCTCCCCGGCTCCGGCTTCGGGTTTTGGTCTGCGCCCCGCTTCGGGTTCACGGTCTGAGTCAGGCTGTGGGTTCACGGTCTGTGCCCGGCCTCGGGTTCACATTCTGCACCTGGCTGTGGGTTCACGGTCTGTGCCCGGCTTCGGGTTCACGGTCTGCGTCCGGCTTCAGGTTTACGGTCTGCTCCTGGCTTCGGGTTTATGGTCTGTACCCGACTTCGGGTTCACGGTCTGAGCCCGGCTTCGGGTTCACGGTCTGAGCCCGGCTTCGGGTTCACGGTCTGTGCCCGGCTTCGGGTTCACGGTCTGAGCCCGGCTTCAGGTTTACGGTCTGCTCCTGGCTTCGGGTTTATGGTCTGTACCCGACTTCGGGTTCACGGTCTGAGCCCGGCTTCGGGTTCACGGTCTGAGCCCGGCTTCGGGTTCACGGTCTGCTCCTGGCTTCGGGGTCACGGTGTGAGCCCGGCTTCGGGTTCACGGTCTGAGCCCGGCTTCGGGTTCACGGTCTGAGCGCAGCTTCGGGTTCACGGTGTGCTCCTGGCTTCGGGTTCACGGTCTGTGTCTGGCTTCGGAGTCCCGGTCTGTCCCTGGCTTCGTGTTCACGGTCTGCGCCAAGCTTCGGGTTCACGTTCTGCTCCCGGCTTCGGGTTCACAGTCTGCGCCCGGTTTCGGGTTCACTGTCTGTACTCGGCTTCAGGTTCACGGTCTATGCCCGCCTTCGGGTCTACTGTCTGTCCCCGGCTTCGGGTTCATGGTCTGCGGCCGGCTTCGGGTTCACGGTTTGTGCCGGTTTCCGGTTGACTTTCTCTCCCCGGCTTCGGGTTCATGGTCTGCGCCCGGCTTCGGGTTTTGGTCTGCGCCCCGCTTCGGGTTCACGGTCTGAGCCAGGCTGTGGTTCACGGTCTGTGCCTGGCTTCGGGTTCACAGTCTGAGCCTGGCTGTGGGTTCACGGTCTGTGCCCGGCTTCGGGTTCACGGTCTTCTCCTGGCTTCGGGTTCACGGTCTGAGCCCGGCTTCGGGTTCACGGTCTGCTCCTGGCTTCGGGTTCACGGTCTGAGCCCGGCTTCGGGTTCACGGTGTGAGCCCGGCTTCGAGTTCACGGTCTGCTCCTGGCTTTGGGGTCACGGTGTGAGCCTGGCTTCGGGTTCACGGTCTGAGCCCGGCTTCGGGTTAACGGTCTGAGCCCGGCTTCGGGTTCACGGTCTGAGCCCGGCTTCGGGTTTTGGTCTGCGCCCCGCTTCGGGTTCACGGTCTGAGCCAGGCTGTGGGTTCACGGTCTGTGCCCGGCTTCGGGTTCACAGTCTGGGCCTGGCTGTGGGTTCACGGTCTGTGCCCGGCTTCGGGTTCACGGTCTTCTCCTGGTTTCGGGTTCACGGTCTGAGCCCGGCTTCGGGTTTATGGTCTGTACCCGACTTCGGGTTCACGGTCTGAGCCCTGCTTCGGGTTTATGGTTCGTACCCGACTTCGGGTTCACGGTCTGAGCCCGGCTTCGGGTTTATGGTTCGTACCCGACTTCGGGTTCACGGTCTGAGCCTGGCTTCGGGTTCACGGTCTTCTCCTGGCTTCGGGTTCACGGTCTGAGCCCGGCTTCGGGTTCACGGTCTGCTCCTGGCTTCGGGTTCACGGTGTGAGCCCGGCTTCGGGTTCACGGTGTGCTCCTGGCTTCGGGGTCACGGTGTGAGCCTGGCTTCGGGTTCACGGTCTGAGCCTGGCTTCGGGTTCACGGTCTGAGCCTGGCTTCGGGGTCACGGTCTGCGCCCGGCTTCGGGTTCACGGTCTGAGCCCGGCTTCGGGTTCACGGTCTGAGCCCGGCTTCGGGGTCACGGTCTGCTCCTGGCTTCGGGTTTACGGTCTGAGCCCGGCTTCGGGTTCACGGTGTGAGCCCGGCTTCGGGTTCACGGTCTGCTCCTGGCTTCGGGGTCACGGTGTGAGCCTGGTTTCGGGTTCACGGTCTGAGCCGGGCTTCGGGTTCACGGTCTGCGCCCGGCTTCGGGTTCACGGTCTGAGCCCGGCTTTGGGTTCACGGTCTTCTCCTGGCTTCGGGTTCACGGTCTGAGCCCGGCTTCGGGTTCACGGTCTGCTCCTGGCTTCGGGTTCACGGTCTGAGCCTGGCTTCGGGGTCACGGTCTGAGCCCGGCTTCGGGTTCACGGTCTGAGCCCGGCTTCGGGTTCACGGTCTGAGCCCGGCTTCGGGTTCACGGTCTGCTCCTGGCTTCGGGGTCACGGTGTGAGCCTGGCTTCGGGGTCACGGTCTGAGTCCGGCTTCGGGTTCACGGTCTGCTGCTGGCTTCGGGTTCACGGTCTGAGCCGGGCTTCGGGTTCACGGTCTGCTCCTGGCTTCCGGTTCACGGTCTGAGCCCGGCTTCGGGTTCACGGTCTGAGCCCGGCTTCGGGGTCACGGTCTGCTCCTGGCATCGGGTTCACGGTCTGAGCCCGGCTTCGGGTTCACGGTGTGAGCCCGGCTTCGGGTGGTCTGCTCCTGGCTTCGGTGTCACGGTGTGAGCCCGGCTTCGGGTTCACGGTGTGAGCCCGGCTTCGGGTGGTCTGCTCCTGGCTTCGGGGTCACGGTGTGAGCCTGGCTTCGGGTTCACGGTCTGAGCCGGGCTTCGGGTTCGCGGTCTGCGCCCGGCTTCGGGTTCACGGTCTGCGCCCGGCTTCGGGTTCACGGTCTGAGCCCGGCTTCGGGTTCACGGTCTTCTCCTGGCTTCGGGTTCACGGTCTGAGCCCGGCATCGGGTTCACGGTCTGCTCCTGGCTTCGGGTTCACGGTCTGATTCGGCTTCGGGTTCACGGTGTGAGCCCGGCTTCGGGTTCACGGTCTGCGCCCAGCTTCGAGTTCACGGTCTGCGCCCGGCTTCGTGGTGACGGTCTGAGCCCGGCTTCGGGTTCACGGTCTGCTCCTGGCTTCGGGTTCACGGTCTGAGCCCGGCTTCGGGTTCACGGTCTGCTCCTGGCTTTGGGTTCACGGTCTGAGCCCGGCCTCAGGTTCACGTCTGTCCCCAGCTTCGGGTTCACGGTCTGCGCCCGGCTTCGGGTTCACGGTCTGAGCCCGGCTTCGGTTTCACGGTCTGAGCCCGGCTTCGGGTTCACGGTGTGAGCCCGGCTTCGGGTTCACGGTCTGAGCCCGGCTTCGGGTTCACGGTCTGCTCCTGGCTTCGGGGTCACGGTGTGAGCCTGGCTTCGGGTTCACGGTCTGAGCCTGGCTTCGGGGTCACGGTCTGCGCCCGACTTTGGGTTCACGGTCTGCGCCCGGCTTCGGGGTTACGGTCTGAGTCCGGCTTTGGGTTCACGGTCTGCTGCTGGCTTCGGGTTCACGGTCTGAGCCGGGCTTCGGGTTCACGGTCTGCTCCTGGCTTCCGGTTCACGGTCTGAGCCCGGCTTCGGGTTCACGGTCTGAGCCCGGCTTCGGGGTCACGGTCTGCTCCTGGCTTCGGGTTCACGGTCTGAGCCCGGCTTCGGGTTCACGGTGTAAGCCCGGCTTCGGGTGGTCTGCTCCTGGCTTCGGTGTCACGGTGTGAGCCCGGCTTCGGGTTCACGGTGTGAGCCCGGCTTCGGGTGGTCTGCTCCTGGCTTCGGGTTTATGGTCTGTACCCAACTTCGGGTTCACGGTCTGAGCCCGGCTTCGGGTTTACGGTTCGTACCCGACTTCGGGTTCACGGTCTGAGCCCGGCTTCGGGTTCACGGTCTGAGCCCGGCTTCGGGTTCACGGTCTGCTCCTGGCTTTGGGTTCACGGTCTGAGCCCAGCCTCAGGTTCACGTCTGTCCCCAGCTTCGGGTTCACGGTCTGCGCCCGGCTTCGGGTTCACGGTCTGAGCCCGGCTTCGGTTTCACGGTCTGAGCCCGGCTTCGGTGTCACGGTCTGCGCCCGGCTTCGTGGTCACGGTCTGAGCCCGGCTTCGGGTTCACGGTCTGAGCCCGGCTTCGGGTTCACGGTCTGAGCCCGGCTTCGGGTTCACGGTCTGTGCCCGGCTTCGGGTTCACGGTCTGAGTCCGGCTTCGGTGTCACGGTCTGCGCCCGGCTTCAGTGTCACGGTCTGCGCCCGGCTTCGGGTTCACGGTCTGAGCCCGGCTTCGGGTTCACGGTCTGCTCCTGGCTTCGGTGTCACGGTCTGTGCCCGGCTTTGGGTTCACGGTCTGAGCCCGGCTTCGGGTTCACGGTCTGCTCCTGGCTTCGGTGTCACGGTCTGTGCCCGGCTTTGGGTTCACGGTCTGAGCCCGGCTTCGGGTTCACGGTCTGTGCCCGGCTTCGGGTTCACGGTCTGAGTCCGGCTTCGGTGTCACGGTCTGCGCCCGGCTTCAGTGTCACGGTCTGCGCCCGGCTTCGGGGTCACGGTCTGAGCCCGGCTTTGGGGTCACGGTGTTAATTTTGTTCTGAATGCTGATGCTTGTTTTATTGTTTGCATGATTTGATTTGATTTCTTTTTTCTCTCTGCGCATTGGTGTTGGTCTTTTTAAAAAATCGGGTTCTGTCAGGTTTCCTGTTTTGTGGCTGCTTGTAAGTAGGCAGATTTGAAGGTTGGATCGCTTATACATTCTTTGATTATAAAGCACCGTTGAACGTCTGAATCTGGGATACAATTCAACTGAGATTGATGATTAATCTACTGTTAATGATGCCAAAACTCATAAAATGCCATCTCTCTCTCTCTCTACATTTCTCCGATTCTCCACTCCTTTTTCTCTTTTATTCTGTATTCTCCCCTCTCTATCGACACCTTCTGTCCTCTGTCTCTGTTTCTCCCCCCTCTTATGCTCTGTTTATGATGGCATTATCCATTTCTTCCCTGAAGTCAATGCAAATTAATCAGCCAGAAAAGATACTTATTTCCACTCCCTGTTTCCTAATGTCATCTCTCAACACACCTAAACCTTCATTTGACGTTTTTTAGAACATAACATTTTCCTTCATTTTACCTGCCAATATTTCATCATCCAGTATTTTTACCTTTCTCATTGGACTTCAACTTTACATTTCCTTTTCAACTCTCTTCTCTACATTGTGAGCTCATCATTATTCAGTCTGAGAAGGATATTTGTACTCAGTCTTCAAGTCTGATCTGGTCACCTGTCACTTTTGTTACTCTCCTTCATTCAAGCTCTATTACAAGCAGGTTTTGATGGTCACCTTGAAGCTTTCTGGAGTCAATCAAGCATTCAACAATTTTGTATGGTAACCATTGCTTCCGTGTGGTCATCCAGCTGTAAATAGTTAATAATTCCAATCACTCATTGCTCTCCACATGTGCCTTGTGTTTCTGATTCAGAGTTGTAAACATCACTGCGCTTCTGATTCAGAGTTGTACACAGCACTGTGTTTCTGGGTCAGAGTTGCACACAACACTGTGTTCCTGGGTCAGGTTTGTGCACAGCACTGTGTTCCTGGGTCAGAGTTCTACAGGAGCACTGTGTTCCTGGGTCAGGGTTATACACAGCACTGTGTTCCTGGGTCACAGTTGTACACAGCACTGTGTTCCTGGGTCAGGGTTGTACAGAAGAACTGTGTTCCTGGGTCACATTTGTACACAGCACTGTGTTCCTGTGTCAGGGTTGTACACATCACTGTGCTCCTGGGTCAGAGTTGTACACAGCACTGCGATCCTGGGTCATAGTTGTACACATCACTGTGTTCCTGGGTCAGGGTTGTACACATCACTGTGTTCCTGGGTCAGGGTTATACACAGCACTGTGTTCCTGAGTCAGAGTTGTACACAGCACTGTGTTCCTGGGTCAGAGTTGTACAGAAGAACTGTGTTCCTGGGTCAGAGTTGTACAGAAGAACTGTGTTCCTGGGTCAGATTTGTACACAGCACTGTGTTCCTGTGTCAGGGTTGTACACATCACTGTGCTCCTGGGTCAGAGTTGTACACAGCACTGTGTTCCTGGGTCAGAGTTGTACAGGAGCACTGTGTTCCTGGGTCAGGGTTATACACAGCACTGTGTTCCTGGGTCAGAGTTGTACAGAAGAACTGTGTTCCTGGGTCAGGGTTATACACAACACTGTGCTCCTGGGTCAGAGTTGACAACAGAACTGTGTTCCTGGGTCACAGTTGTACACATCACTGTGTTCCTGGGCCAGGGTAGTACACATCACTGTGTTCCTGGGTCAGGAATGTGCACAGCACGGTGTTCCTGGGTCTGAGTTGTACAGGAGCACTGTGTTCCTGGGTCAGGGTTATACACAGCACTGTGTTCCTGGGTCAGAGTTGTACACAGCACTGTGTTCCTGGGTCAGAGTTGACAACAGCACTGTGTTCCTGGGTCAGAGTTGTACGCATCACTGTGTTCCTGGGTCAGGGTTGTGCACAGCACTGTGCTCCTGGGTCAGAGTTGTACAGAAGAACTGTGTTCCTGGGTCAGATTTGTACACAACACTGTGTTCCTGGGTCAGGGTTGTGCACAGCACTGTGCTCCTGGGTCAGAGTTGTACACAGCACTGTGTTCCTGGGTAAGAGTTGCACACAACACTGTGTTCCTGGGTCAGGGTTGTACACATCACTGTGTTCCTGGGTCAGGGTTATACACAGCACTGTGTTCCTGGGTCAGAGTTGTACACAGCACTGTGTTCCTGGGTCAGGGTTGTACAGGAGCACTGTATTCCTGGGTCAGAGTTCTACACAGCACTGTGTTCCTGGATCAGAGTTGTACAGAAGAACTGTGTTCCTGGGTCAGATTTGTACACAGCACTGTGTTCCTGTGTCACGGTTGTACACATCACTGTGCTCCTGGGTCAGAGTTGTACACAGCACTGCGATCCTGGGTCATAGTTGTACACAGCACCTTGTTCTTAATTCGGATTTGTAGACAAAACTGTGTTCCTGGGTCAGAGTTGTACACATCACTGTATTCCTTGGTCAGAGTTGTACAGGAGCACTGTGTCCCTGGGTCAGGGTTGTACAAAGCACCTTGTTCCTGGGTCAGGGTTGTACATATCACTGTGTTCTTGGGTCAGAGTTGTACACAGCACAGTGTTCCTGGGTCAGGGTTGTACACATCACTGTGCTCTTGGCTCAGAGTTGTACACAGCACCTTGTTCCTGGGTAAGAGTTGTACACATCACTGTGTTCCTGGGTCAGAGTTGTACAGGAGCACTGTGTTCCTGGGTCAGAGTTGTACACATCACAGTGTTCCTCTGTCAGAGTTGTACACAGCACAGTGTTCCTGCGTCAGGGTTGTACACATCATTGTGTTCCTGGGTAAGAGTTGTACACATCACTGTGTTCCTGGGTCAGAGTTGCACACAACACTTTGTTCCTGGGTCAGATTTGTACAGGAGCACTGTATTCCTGGGTCAGAGTTCTACACAGCACTGTGTTCCTGGGTCAGAGTTGTACAGAAGAACTGTGTTCCTGGGTCAGATTTGTACACAGCACTGTGTTCCTGGGTCAGGGTTGTGCACAGCACTGTGCTCCTGGGTCAGAGTTGTACACAGCACTGTGTTCCTGGGTCAGGGTTGTACAGGAGCACTGTATTCCTGGGTCAGAGTTCTACACAGCACTGTGTTCCTGGGTCAGAGTTGTACAGAAGAACTGTGTTCCTGGGTCAGAGTTGCACACAACACTGTGTTCCTGGGTCAGGTTTGTGCACAGCACTGTGTTCCTGGGTCAGAGTTCTACAGGAGCACTGTGTTCCTGGGTCAGGGTTATACACAGCACTGTGTTCCTGGGTCACAGTTGTACACAGCACTGTGTTCCTGGGTCAGGGTTGTACAGAAGAACTGTGTTCCTGGGTCACATTTGTACACAGCACTGTGTTCCTGTATCAGGGTTGTACACATCACTGTGCACCTGGGTCAGAGTTGTACACAGCACTGCGATCCTGGGTCATAGTTGTACACATCACTGTGTTCCTGGGTCAGGGTTGTACACATCACTGTGTTCCTGGGTCAGGGTTATACACAGCACTGTGTTCCTGAGTCAGAGTTATACACAGCACTGTGTTCCTGGGTCAGGGTTGCACAGGAGCACTGTATTCCTGGGTCAGAGTTCTACACAGCACTGTGTTCCTGGGTCAGAGTTGTACAGAAGAACTGTGTTCCTGGGTCAGAGTTGTACAGAAGAACTGTGTTCCTGGGTCAGATTTGTACACAGCACTGTGTTCCTGTGTCAGGGTTGTACACATCACTGTGCTCCTGGGTCAGAGTTGTACACAGCACTGTGTTCCTGGGTCAGAGTTGTACAGGAGCACTGTGTTCCTGGGTCAGGGTTATACACAGCACTGTGTTCCTGGGTCAGAGTTGTACAGAAGAACTGTGTTCCTGGGTCAGGGTTATAAACAACACTGTGCTCCTGGGTCAGAGTTGACAACAGCACTGTGTTCCTGGGTCACAGTTGTACACATCACTGTGTTCCTGGGTCAGGGTTGTACATATCACTGTGTTCCTGGGTCAGGGTTATACACAGCACTGTGTTCCTGGGTCAGAGTTGTACACAGCGCTGTGTTCCTGGGTCAGAGTTGACAACAGCACTGTGTTCCTGGGTCAGAGTTGTACGCATCACTGTGTTCTTGGGTCAGGGTTGTGCACAGCACTGTGCTCCTGGGTCAGAGTTGTACAGGAGCACTGTGTTCCTGGGTCAGGGTTGTACACAGCACTGTGTTCCTGGGACAGGGTTGTGCACAGCACTGTGCTCCTGGGTCAGAGTTCTACACAGCACTGTGTTCCTGGATCAGAGCTGTACAGAAGAACTGTGTTCCTGGGTCAGATTTGTACACAACACTGTGTTCCTGGGTCAGGGTTATGCACAGCACTGTGCTCCTGGGTCAGAGTTGTACACAGCACTGTGTTCCTGGGTAAGAGTTGCACACAACACTGTGTTCCTGGGTCAGGGTTGTACACATCACTGTGTTCCTGGGTCAGGGTTATACACAGCACTGTGTTCCTGGGTCAGAGTTGTACACAGCACTGTGTTCCTGGGTCAGGGTTGTACAGGAGCACTGTATTACTGGGTCAGAGTTCTACACAGCACTGTGTTCCTGGGTCAGAGTTGTATAGAAGAACTGTGTTCCTGGGTCAGATTTGTACACA